>NC_139627.1:20390378-20562878 GCF_964638095.1 Poromitra crassiceps | reverse complement strand
GGGGTTTTCAAGTGGGCACCTTCCTTCACCGACGTTTCGTTAAGTTAGGCCCACGACACCTCAAGAAGGCTTAACGGTGTAATCCAGCGTCCTGGAAACACCCCCCTCCATGCTACCACCGCACAACTGCATATTACCTCACTATCTAAGTCTAGCTATCCAGGTCGAGAGATATAGATATAGATATCTCACAGAAAAATGTTGATTGGACACGGTTTGTTAAAGGAGAATTTCGTTTTTTTTTAACCTGGACCCCTCTCCTCACATTAATTATGATCTGACGACTCACCCAGTGATCTCCGCAGCGTTTCTGGCCATCCTACACGTTGTTTTGAGATCAATACTCTCCAATCCAGTCGTAAAATAGAGCTCCGTGGGGGCCAAGTGGCAGCCTGTATTTCCTGCATCTAAATAGCCAGTTTTATTCCCGTTTTCGCCACATATCGTCATAATCTCATCCCTCAACAACCACCAGATTGATATTTCAGGTAGTTGGCGAGCCGGCAGGAAAGTATCGCGGGACTTGACGAGACTTGGTGACCGAGATCACGAATGAGGTAATTTGATCCCTGGGAGACTCCAGGAAACAGCCCCGGGGGAAATATCAGTCTGGTGGTTGTTGAGGGATGAGATTATGACGTATGAGGTGCCTCGCGGGTTAATGTATAAGGGTTAGGGGGTTAATGCCATATGAGCTGGCATTGGCAACCTTGGGAGTTAATGTGGGTGGTGTGGGTGTCTGTGTGGGTGGGGGTGGTATTGGTCCGATGTCACAATCATGACATTAGGCCTGCCCAGTAATGTAACTCATACCTCAACTCAACCTGAGCATTCTGGTGAGTTACCCCCTTTTTGCGTTGCAGGGCAGAGCATTCAGAGTGCAGTCAAACCAAACCAAACAACCGTAACTGATGTTACCTCAGTCTTGCTTGGCTTTTCTAGGGCTTTTGGAAGTTACTGTAAATATGACCCCCTATTTTCTCCAAAAAACAACACAATTGACTCAAGATATTTTTCCACATGATAAAGCAGATCTTCAATGTTCCAAAAATGACAAAAACTCATTTTTTACTAAAATTGAGTTACCCCCTTTTAGCTTTGCAGGGCAGTATAGTCTATTGTCATCAAACATTAAACTAGATGTTCCTCTTAGTGTTACTATGTTAATTCTGTTGGGTCTCATAGATTACTACTTTAATCTATATTGTAAATATAAAAAAACTTGCACTTTTATTTTGAAGGCAAAATCATTCAACCGGAAGTGAAGTTGTAAAAAATTGTTGCTAAATTCACAGAGGCATTCTTGCGGTTTCCCCATCACACACGGAAGAACAACCAAAACAACGAATGACATCGTTTTCATGTGAGACGTGAGGAGTGATGACTGACAGCTAGTTTGCAGGAGGAATGACAACGTTTTCGTGTGAGACGTGATGACTGACAGCTAGTCTGCAGGAGGAATGACAACGTTTTCGTGTGAGATGTGAGGAGTGATGACTGACGAGTGATGACTGACGAGGACTGAGGAATGAGGACTGATGATTGACGAGTGATGCCGTATTGTGCGATGACTAACGCGTGAGGAGTGAAACAGTAATGCAGGAAGAATGACAGCGTTTTCGTGTGAGGACTGAAGGTGTTTCAGAGCACACTCGACATGGTTTACTAGGAGACATGACAACTGATAACGCTTAGACTGAGGAATGACAGCCATACCACTGAATGAGGATGCCCTAAAATGGTTGCCGTATTTCAGGCAGCTTAACTGATTATGAAATTAGCACTAAAAAGTCGGGCATTTTTAATGATGTCCTCGTTCCAATCAGTTCAACTCAATAATGACATTATTTAACGTTACTTGGTTGTTAACTAACCGAGCGATGTGGCTGTTAGTAGGCAGCCTACAGCTACCTGATATGAAATGAGCGAGCACTGCAAAGTCGGGCATTTTTTACGATTTCCTCTTTCGGCTTGCAACCAAAGACACCTACGGTTAGCATTAAAAGCAGTATGAGTTGACGGGTTTTGGTAAAAATTTTGGCCTTGCTTTGTTGATAGTGTAACAGACTGTTCAGTGTTGTGTTGTGTTCTATTGCTGATGACATCACAACTGCCTGAGTGACATCACAGTTGAGCAATCAGTTGCTCGAGTGACATCACTGATGACATCACAATTGATCGAGTGACATCACTGATGACATCACAATCATGACACACACTGCCACCCACTTTTCCAATTTTAATTAAGAAGATAATTAGTTGTGTCTTTCTAATATGATACACTGGTTTGAATATGCAGTAAACCGTTTCATTTGCAGATAATAAAAAAAACTCTCTCGTAACGGGACAAGCCCCGTCTTTTATCGTCACACGAACACCACAATACATGCATGCTGACGGTGGCCGGTGAAAAGTGTCCTCTGCATTTAACCCATCCAGGCATGTCCTTTCCTCCGAGGGGCAGGCCAGGAGCAGTGGTCGCTTTCTCGTACAGCGCCCGGGGACCAACTTCGGATGTTGTCGTCACTGGTCGGATGACGATGACGATCTGATCTTCTGCATGTTTTTAGTGGGGGGGGGGGGGGGGGGGGGGGTGTTTATACGGAGGAACCCCTGGGGGAGCACGGGGAGAACATGCTAACTCCACACAGAGAGAAAGGCCCTTACGACGAGATACCCCACCAGGGCAGTAGGCACTGAGGATATGGGGGGTGATAGGCCAGTGCATGCAATATCTAATCATCAATTTATATTAGTAATTTATCTCTGGGGGAATTTCCACCAATACAAGGCTTCATACTAGACGAAGAAGTGATGTGAAGTCTGACTCAAGATCCACCCTACTCTGCCTCTGATTTGTGGTTCAGTTTGTTCTTGAGGGTAAGCCAATCAGAGGTAGAGTAGAAGTGACATGTCACACTTCTTTCCTCCACAGTTTAAACCTGTGTCAATGGTAAGAATGTGTCAATTTGAGAATAAAATGACATAAAATTAAAGTAAAAAGTATTTTATGTATTTAAAATACACAAAATACCAGGTCTGAAAGTATCTTGATACAAATTACATCTTATTTTTCTCGGTCCAGCCAAATACAAATGACAAAATACACAAATGTATTTAAAATACTGCCCATCTCTGTATATATATATATATATATATATATATATATATACATGTATATAGGCTATAAACTTTTATTGTTCAATGAAACAGTGGGGGTAAATGTACAGCAAACAAAGATAATGCTACGTTGGATATGCTCTAACTTGATCCAACAGGTGACACGGGTCTGTGCTCGCTCAGTCCCGCTCTGCCAGGGACATCAGGTGGACATCCACTTCAGTCTCTGTCAGAATCCTGAACTTGGGCTCCTGTGTTGTGACAAGTCCCACTTCGAGCTCAGAGGGCTTGCAGTCAATGGACAGAACTGTTGACAGACAGGAGATTGCCGTCTCAATCGTTTGTTCAAAGGTCCAGTCCAGTTTCTTTTTCACTTTCTTCTCCAGGAAGCTTGTGGCTTCTGTCTGCTTCACTCCTGCAGCGGTGGCCTTGAAGCCATAGTAGTAGCCCGCTGGGTCACACTTGTACACCTGGGGACCCAACTCCTTGTCTACGCCGATCACTATCATACAGCAGCCCAGCGGTCTCATCTCAGCATTCTGCGTGTAAACCTGTGAGATGTCAGCAATTCTCTTACACAGCATGTCCACGGGAATCTCATAACCGTATTTGTACTTCCAGTTGGATGCCTCGTATCGAGCTCGCTGGACTTGAGACCTGCTGTCAGCTGTCATTCCAGTCATTACACTACCAATATTGTCTGTTATCCTGAATAGGTGGGTGACTGTGGAGGAATCCAGAAGCTTGTCCGGTACTTTTCTCTGTGTTACGACAACTGCACAGTCCTTCCCTCTGACTGCCACTGATGTGAGTCCACCTTGGTTTATGGCCTTGAAAGCATATTCAACTTGATAGAGTCTTCCTTCAGGAGAGAAGATAGTAATCTGCCGATCGAATCCGGCACTTGAGCCTCGGGACATTTTACAATAGTAACTAGGTCAAGAAGTTTCTCCAAATTATTTTGCAAGCAGATGCAGAATATTTCCACCCTGTTACTCCCACCACTTATAGGCACACCTTTACGATATCACTGATGATGTCATAATGCCTATGACTCAAATGTGATGTCATCAGTGATGTCACTCGAGCATCACAATGTCTATGTCATGTCACACCTCATTACCCGAACCATTGTGACATCACCGATGATCTCACAAGGTCCGGGGCACCCAGGGGGTCCGCTGAGGTACTGCAGGGGGTCCACAAATTTTTGTCAGTAGTTTGTGAAAAAGAATTCAAATGTATTTTAGACGAAAAGGATTTACAAAGCGAATCTGACGCTCAATTCCTAGGCTCACCCGCCCTGCAGCTCACCGAGCTGGCCCTGCAGCCCGCATGCAGCTTGGCCGCTGTGCAGCCTCGCCCTGGCTGCTCCTTGATGGCATACTTCAGGGATGCTGGATCACCTGTCCTGGAGCTGGCAACATACAGCTGTCCATGGCTGAAGATGGGGGGGGGTTGTCTGACATCACAACCTATTATGACATCATTGATGATGTCATCAGTGGGACAGATAGACTGACAAACAAACAGACGGAGCCCTATCTCCCTTTTAGATATTATTAAACTCCTTGCTGTCGGGTGAAAAGAAGGGGCCGGCGACATCACATGTATCGGAGGAAGAATGCGGTATTCTACAACTTTTCCCAGATCGACAGAGGGGGACGGGGGTGGAGCAACGACAGGGACAGCAGGGGGAATTGAACAAATCACTCTCCCAGCAGGCAGCCCACCCACTGTGGTGAGATGTCTAAATAAATATGCACTTATGGCATCATGAGGCAGTAACATATGAAATCAAACATAAAAGCACACATCAGGCTGTCTTGGCTGAGAAGCTCCTGCTCTCCAGTACTGACGGCTGGATCTGCATCACTCTGAGGGTTTCCATCTGCTTTGCCAAAGCTCTTACGCTTACATTAAAGTGATGGATGTTATCTTCCCTTGTGATTATCAGCTGTGTTGACAGACATACAGTATAGCCCCCATACTAATCAAATTACAGACACATTTATACACCGTAACTGAGTTGTGATGTTCTTTTATTGCTTCATGTTTCTTTATATTTTATCTACTCAGACTGCAGGTTTCCCCGACACAATTGCAAATTTCACAAGTCCAAATAATCAAGTGATTTTTTTAAAGGGTGATTCCACCAGAGATTAAACTTTTTGAAAAATCCTCTGACTGATTAAAAGACAAAAAGGAATGCAATTTGTATCAATAGCACCAATACCTATGCTTAATTAATTCGCTTTACCTGTATGCCTGTATTTAGCTTTACTTTTGAGCATAAATAACATTGTTGATCTTCTCAAAAGACAGAAAATCAACTCTTTTCTGATAGCAATAAAATCACTCTTAAATCATCAAATGCATAAACTCAAAACTAACAATTTTTTTAATGAACAAAATCATTTTAATTGATATGTTAAAAAAAGAAAAGAAAGAAAAATTAATATACAAGAAGTAACTGCATTGGTGTTAACAGTTAACCTGCAATTACTGTATCTAAATCTCTTCTGAAGTTACTTGACAGACATCATTCAAACCATAAAGACAAAATATACATTTTCAGTCAGTCAAAATTTGGCTCAGCATATATACATTCTAACAGTCACAGTACTGACGACACATCGTGTGCTGACTCGAGTTCAGCCATCGACAGCCAGGGGAAAACGGGGGCGGTGAAACCAGATCAGTGGCCAGACGCTCAGAATAAACTTCTGTTCTTTCTTCACCAGTCTCATTTATAACAAGTAATTTCTTCTCATAATTCAACCTTAAAATAGTATTTTTCTTAAAACAGGTGGGGAAAAATTGGTCAGTGGAGGTGAGAAATTTCGACTAATTTCCAATGTAGTTTCAGTTGTTTGGGGGAAATACCTTGAGTCAAGGCAGAACGAGTTAGATTACTACTCTAATATAAAGAGAATCAGAAAGGAATAAGAAAGAATAAGACAATTTGTGAACCAAGTTGATTTGCTTGGAAAACAAGTGCATTTTTCTCAGCCCCCTGGATTTCCCTCCTCTTGTTCTAAGACACTTTTTTTGAAGATTAAATACTGGATTAAATGATCTGTTAAGATAAGACCCATTTCTATTTCAGTGTTTGCATTTGAATGCCTTCTCAATTGGACGAGAGGTTGATGGTTCACTGATGACATGTGACCATGTGACAGGCTGATCCCCGAACGTGTCACATGACTTGTTTCGACCGTACGGCTCTGAATGTATCTGAAATCAAAGGGGTGGAGTTCTGTGTTAGTGAGGACATCTGGGACAAGCTGCTAACCTTCTCCTGCCAGCAGAGTTCAAATGATTTAAAGAGGCACAGATTCTTGGCACCTTGGTATGTGGAAACAGCAGGCCACAGGAGACGCATCCGCGCGGTTTAGAGACAACAACTATGTGCATGTGCATCCACTCGTAACGGTGACGGAGCCTCGGTGAAAAACAGAAATCACAAAAACGTTTGTTATAGTGTTACCATTTGGGGAACCAGATGGGTTTGCTATATATAGTATATCAAAGTTTGTACACTGATTTGCAGTGGTGCTGATGTGGTAAACCGCCTCCATCTGGTATTCTAAAGACAATGAAAACAAAGGCTTGTGGATTGTGAAAACGCATACTGCAACTCGAATGTGTAGTGACCGTGCAAATGAAGAAAATAAACGTAAAATGAGTGATTGGGACAAAACACTAATTTGAACATACACACAGGAACCACCATCAAATCCATTGGCAAGGAAAAAGAGTGATGGGATCATCCTGTTCTCCATCTCCTCACATCTCTCTCCCTCTCACACACGGATACGGCAGCCAGGCAGCGTAACACTGAGGATGGCTTACTTTAAAGCACTTCTCAACCTGTTTTAGCCTGGCTCTACACCTTCGAAGCCACGCCCACTCCACAGTTGTGAATTTGGCTCTTGAATTGAAGATGCAGTTTGAATATCAGGCAAAACCTGTTTGACTACTGACAAACAAATCAGACTGCAGAGTGGTGATCAGTTCAACCAGAGATCAATTTTCCATCAGAAGAGGGCCAGCGGCTGGTAATTATTCACTATTTTCACAAAAAAAGAAAAAGAAGAAAAGAAAATGTATGGTAGAAATACGTATGCTTTCCACCATACCCCCATAAATCATTTTCTTGTTGTGACCCCCCAAAATGAACTTGTGACCCCCAGGTTGAGATTCACCATATAAAGCAGTGTAAAGTGCATCCTCCCACCTGCAGGCAGCAGCTATTGCCACCTGTAGCCTCGGCTTGGTAAGGAGGCTGGTTTAACAAAGGTTGGCGCTGCTCACACAGGCCCTGCCATAGGAGGAGAGAGCTGTTAATCAACTGATTGTGTTCACAAGGCGGACAGAAAACCCAACATTTATCTGCTGTGCTGCATTCCAGAGGCGTCAGAAAGTTGGAACTTGTAACTTTCTACACAGAATGCAATGCAAAGGAGCGTTCCTTAAAATCTGATTTCCAACTAGGAAAACTGAGGTTTGCGAGATGCAGCTGCTATACAGCATTACTTTTATCATATTTATAATTCTCAAAATACACTCCTAAATTTGATTAATTGATCAAGATCCCTGTGTGGGAAACGGTTAAACAGATACATTTCAAATGTAAAGTTGGATTTACGGTTGCTAACGTTATATGCTAGCTAGCTAACATCGCCAAACTGACGTGAGATTAGCTGTTGCATGGGAAACAGCAATTGTTGTTTGACAAAGGAGGATCGTTCGGAGCTGGACCACTTGAATCAACCAAGGTTGTAATTACAACCTATCGGTTGGGAATTTCCAACTTCTGACAAAATTTAGCCTATAGTTCCTCTATAATCACTGGAGTCCAGCATGGTACAGTATAGAATAACACGGTATGTTGTGGGAAGTCCAGAAATACGTCATCTTCCTCAGTTTTATTCCAGCATCACATTATCTAGAGACATGGGGGAGGATGTCTGATGCTCCCACACAATGGAAATCATATACGTCATACTTAGGGATCGTTGAGGAGACCGCTGAGTGGATGCTCCTGGTGCGAGGCATGGTCTAGAAACCATAGGAGATCCACAAATAGTCCTGTGGTGGGTGGGAAACCGACACCGGCCCATGGCCACATGCTGCTGGATTGGGGCTGAGGCTGTTAATCTTGTCCTGTTGGCTGGGACGGGACAAAAGGACCGTTCCCCACTGTGGCTCAGAGCATTCAGAGGATCCTAAGAGTTCAGACCACACTGGCAACATGGTGGTCCACGGAGGGCTCCTATTGGACATGGCCGTCACCTCTCGAGACCCAGCGGAGAGTTCTGATTGGTCTCTTGTCACAGACTTGAGGACTGGGAGCGACGGTAAGGCCCGTTCACCTGACGTGGAGAAAAGAGACTTGTAAATGTATAGAATACAACTGAGCACCAAACTGAAGAAGGCCGCGTGTGCAGAGGAAAGAATCTCATCCATCGTTTTCATACTAAAGTGCAGTTTCTACTGTATATACTATATAATGAAAATAGCATTTCTGCACATAAACTGATGCTATTTCACATGTGTGGGGTTGAAAAGGATGTCCACATAGATGCTGTACCTGCCCTAAAATCTCAACTATACTACTACTACTAAACTATACCATACCATACCACTACTAGTTTATTCTTACTTTCTTACGTGTGCATACAGACATAGAAAGACAGTGGACTCAATAGTAACAGATAACAAGACAACAGTAACATATCTTCCCTCTCAGGGTCAATCAGTAACAAATATTAGGGCTGGGTTAAAAGAAATCAATATAGAATCAATATGCATTTGAAGGAACTGATATGATTCATAAATCCCAATATCGTTCTTTTAATATAATGCCTTTTCCCGTGGATGCTTGAAGCTTTAACCCCGTTAGACTGGCGTGGTTTGGATCTCGTAAACATCAGAAAACATTACTATTCTTAGTAATGCACCAGGTTAGAGGGTTCATTGTACAATTTACATTAGTTCTTTGAGAATCTCTTTCATATCCAAGCAAAATTGGTATTGTAACTGAAATATTGATATCGAATTGTATCGTATCGTATCGGAAATTTAATTTAATTGGGACATTGTGTTGAATCAGGAAATCACCTGATTTTGTGCTTTTGAAAATGCCTGAATGCAATGGTAAGAATCATCATTTCCCCAAGTTTAGTTCAAATGTGATCAATAGTGCCTGGGATATTGTGGACGATACATGGATGAATGGATGAGCCAATGAACAAATGATGTAGCGCCAAATGTTGTAGTTTTGAAAATGTTGGAACGCAGTGGTGAGATGCATCATTTCCTCAAGAGTCAAAATCTGATCGGTGGTGTCTAAGTCCTGAAGGATGGAGTTCATTAAAATCTGATCGGTGGTGTCTAGGTCCTGAAGGATGGAGTTCATTGTGGGGGACAAAACTGATTACGGTAAGCACAATGAATCTTAATGAATCTTTATGCACTATTCTCCAAGAGTGCTCAAAGCATCGACTGTAACCATGGCAACTCATGTGTGCAGACCCCAAACAAAAGGTGTTTTTCCTCAAAAGGCTATTAATCACACAAAGAATGTCGACAGTCCACGCGGATCCCATTTGTCACGAATGCACAAATTAAAGCAGCCTGACCTTATCAACAAACAAACAAACAGGCCGAGCAGGCAGGTCATTGGCTTAGCAGGCAGAGACTGAAAGAATGACAAATTATTTCCAACTGAAACGGGAAGAGCTGCACATGGGCCTTTTTAAGACATTTTTTCAGGAGTTTGGAAATTTGAATGGGCGGCCTTCAAGGTGGAGCTGATTGTGGGTTTTATCATTTCAACACACTTTCCAAGAAACAATATTCCAGCACCAATATTCCAGGAAATAAATCTGGTTTCAGCTCACAGGTTATCCAAGCTCCCAGCTATTCCACTGACACTGCTTATCAGCGTGATTAGTGATGTAAATCATAATGAAATACCAGAGGAGTGAGGGAGTGAGTGTATCTGTGTACACCCTGGAACTTTTGAAGTGAGGACTTCTTCAGGAATTATAGACTTGACCAATTTCTTATTCTGAAAACGGCAATTTTAGGGGGTTACAGTTAGTGTTTTTGTGAACGGAATCAAGGTAGTCCAAGAAATGTTCTCATCCGTACCGCTTTACAAGACAGTGTGTGTGTGTTGGGAGGGGTGTTGGCTGCACATCCAGCCCTATTTCAGCCCTTGACAGAATTCCACCTTAATCAAACAGCAATACTGAATGGGCTGCAATTCACTGACCAAAAATAATCATTATTTCCTGGACTCCACCAGCACCATACTTCAGGTCAGTAGAGCAACATATCCATTAGTAACAGTAACTGCAACACACAGATGTTAATGTGAATAGGTATTGGCCAGCTCATTGGCTGGTTACAGTGATGAACACGGTAAATGTGCTGCACTCCAGACTGTGGTGTTCGCACTCTGACCGAGGCTGGAGGCTGGAGAGAAGATCAAGAAAAACAGTCATAGAGAGAAGCTCGACATCTGATGGCAACCCCAACACTTTTCTGACTCATAGTCATGCCAGGGTGTAGCCTAAAACTTAGTAGTACTGGTAACACGAATAGAACTACTACTGTAGTCTAGTAATACTACTACCGCCATCGCCTCTACCACTGCTACTATTATTACTTTGCCTGGGTCCAGACCTTCGAATCCGTCCAGTCCACCGAGTTACTACTACTTGTGATCTGGCATCGTGATGTGAAGCAGCCGTTTCTCGGTTGAAAACGGTGCTCCAATGAGCACCGTGGGGGGGACTGACGATTAGCTAATCGGCACCACAAATGCCGTTGTCACGTGTGCCGGACCAAGGAGGAGTAATAACAACAATGGCGACCGCTATGGATGAGATAGGCGCTGCTATCGAGGCTATTCTAAATCGATTAAAAGTTCCACTTACTTTGAAATCTGCACAGCACTCTGCTTTGAAAGCATTTATTCAAAGGGGAGATGTTTTTTGTGTTCTCCCCCACTGGATTACATTCAGGCGGATACGTTGTTGGTCTCTAGTGATTGGTTGGTTGGGGAAAATCGAACCCCCACGGAAATCGGTTAGAGTGGAGGCGATGTCAGACTGGGAAATGGAGTGTAAGGAGTTGACAATTCAGTCTGATATCAGGCTAATTATTACCACTAGTCCACCACCACAAATACTACTACAGCAACTACTGCTGCTGGTACCACGAATATCACTACAGCAACTACTACTTCTACCACGAATATCACTACAGCAACTACTACTTCCAGCATGAATATCACTACAGCAACTACTACTTCCACCATGAATATCACTACAGCAACTACTACTTCCACCATGAATATCACTACAGCAACTACTACTTCCACCATGAATATCACTACAGCAACTACTACTTCCACCATGAATATCACTACAGCAACTACTACTTCTACCACGAATATCACTACAGCAACTACTACTTCCACCACGAATATCACTACAGCAACTACTACTTCCACCATGAATATCACTACAGCAACTACTACTTCCACCATGAATATCACTACAGCAACTACTACTTCTACCACGAATATCACTACAGCAACTACTACTTCTACCACGAATATCACTACAGCAACTACTACTTCCACCACGAACGAATATCACTACAGCAACTACTACTTCCACCATGAATATCACTACAGCAACTACTACTTCCACCACGAACGAATATCACTACAGCAACTACTACTTCCACCATGAATATCACTACAGCAACTACTACTTCCACCATGAATATCACTACAGCAACTACTACTTCCACCATGAATATCACTACAGCAACTACTACTTCTACCACGAATATCACTACAGCAACTACTACTTCCACCACGAACGAATATCACTACAGCAACTACTACTTCCACCATGAATATCACTACAGCAACTACTACTTCCACCACAAACGAATATCACTACAGCAACTACTACTTCCACCATGAATATCACTACAGCAACTACTACTTCCACCATGAATATCACTACAGCAACTACTACTTCCACCACAAACGAATATCACTACAGCAACTACTACTTCCACCATGAATATCACTACAGCAACTACTACTTCCACCATGAATATCACTACAGCAACTACTACTTCCACCACAAACGAATATCACTACAGCAACTACTACTTCCACCATGAATATCACTACAGCAACTACTACTTCCACCACAAACGAATATCACTACAGCAACTACTACTTCCACCATGAATATCACTACAGCAACTACTACTTCCACCATGAATATCACTACAGCAACTACTACTTCCACCACAAACGAATATCACTACAGCAACTACTACTTCCACCATGAATATCACTACAGCAACTACTACTTCCACCATGAATATCACTACAGCAACTACTACTTCCACCACGAACGAATATCACTACAGCAACTACTACTTCCACCATGAATATCACTACAGCAACTACTACTTCTACCACGAATATCACTACAGCAACTACTACTTCCACCACGAACGAATATCACTACAGCAACTACTACTTCCACCATGAATATCACTACAGCAACTACTACTTCTACCACGAATATCACTACAGCAACTACTACTTCCACCACGAACGAATATCACTACAGCAACTACTACTTCCACCATGAATATCACTACAGCAACTACTACTTCCACCATGAATATCACTACAGCAACTACTACTTCCACCATGAATATCACTACAGCAACTACTACTTCCACCATGAATATCACTACAGCAACTACTACTTCCACCACAAACGAATATCACTACAGCAACTACTACTTCCACCATGAATATCACTACAGCAACTACTACTTCCACCACGAATATCACTACAGCAACTACTACTTCCACCATGAATATCACTACAGCAACTACTACTTCCACCACAAACGAATATCACTACAGCAACTACTACTTCCACCATGAATATCACTACAGCAACTACTACTTCCACCACGAATATCACTACAGCAACTACTGCTGCTGCTGGTACCACTGCTACATTATGTATCCGGACCTGACAAACACTATAAGAGGAACGTGTTGCTGCTCAGCAACTTGCAACAATTTGACCATTTGCCTCTCCAGCCTCAGGCAGGATCCCATGCATATTTATACATTGTATGAACCAACATAAGCCACAAATCATTATAATGTATAAATACATCAGATCCAAACAATCATGGACTCTGAGGAATCCCAACATCATCATTGGGACCTCTCTATGCATCTACAGCAAACGTACTTGAACACTCAGCTATTCTGCTATCTCAATTTAATCAGATTCTTTTAACAGCTAGCGAGGACTAGGGGTGGATATCGGGTATTCAATACCTTAAAGGTATTGACCGAAATAACCCAGTACCCAAGTAGTACGTATCAAAACTTCTCCAGTTAAACGATACCTGCATTCGATCAGATCTAGAAAAAAGATATACCGTAAAACTGCCAATAAGGGCCCGGGCGCTTATTATGCTAAATCAATTTGGACCAGGCGGTAAAAGGAAGACCAGGCGGCAATTAGAGTCAGGCGGTTATTTCCATTTGGGCATAATTGAGCCAGGCGGTTATTATTTTTTTAACATAAATGCCTGCTCAGCAAAAACATAAAGTATCAAATTGCTTATTTAAACCAGTGAGATAGTACTTAGTACACACAAGAGGCTAGGTACAGGCAGTTTAAACCAGTGAGATAGTACTTAGTACACACAAGAGGCTAGGTACAGGCAGTTTAAACCAGTGAGATAGTACTTAGTACACACAAGAGGCTAGGTACAGGCAGTTTAAACCAGTGAGATAGTACTTAGTACACACAAGAGGCTAGGTACAGGCAGTTTAAACCAGTGAGATAGTACTTAGTACACACAAGAGGCTAGGTACAGGCAGTTTAAACCAGTGAGATAGTACTTAGTACACACAAGAGGGTAGGTACAGGCAGTTTTGACAAAAACAACAATAACAACGGTAACCAAAAAAATATTCCATTTCCGGCCCGGGCGGCAATTAGAGTCAGGCGCTTATTATGCTAAATCAATTTGGACCAGGCGGTAAATGGAAGACCCGGCGGCAATTAGAGTACAGGCGCTTATTAGAAGAATTACGGTATATATATGTTTTTGTTTGCAGCCAATCACCGCAAGCGTTCTTCGAGTTAACACAATGTGTGATTGGCCCAGCTACAACCCAAACAGCCTGTGGTGGTGAAGTCGAGCACAGTGGATGTGATGGAGTAGGCATTAAAAGGATGAAGTACTCGATTGTTGGTATCGGTATCACTTTAAGGGTACTACTGGTATTGATACTGGTCATTTTGTAAATGATACCCAGCCTTAGCGAGGATTCAAAATAGTCTTACTGGAGGTGGTCTAGATGTCTACTTCAGGTGTAATTAGAACATCTACAGCACCTCTTTACAGCAACAGAGCCTTGCCAAATACAAGTTATTGACACCTGTATCTCCATTCCAACTATCTCCACAATACACTAACTCTCGCAGACCAACAGACCCTGCACTTCAAAGAGAAATCAACACAAGGGGCCCAGAACAATCTCATTTAAATCGCGTTTGTAGGCTAACTGATGAATCGATCTCTCCTTAACAAATACAAATGCAAGCGCACACACACACACACACACACACACACACACACACACACACACACACACGTACGTCTTGAGCTGATTGTTACTCCATTTTCCACTCTGCTCTGGTTTATATCACTAACAAGTGGAACATCAAATGGAGATAGATTAACAGAGTCTGGGGTTATTCTCATTCCCTCTCGGGCTCTGCTTTTCCTCCTAAATAAACGGGTGATGAAGGGTGATTGGAGGAAAACGCGGCCACAAGTACAAACACACGCCGTAAACAAGTTTCAGTGTTTAGGCTTGGCATGACAAACACACACTGGCCGTAAACAAGTTTCAGTGTTTAGGCTTGGCATGACAAACACAAACACACGCCGTAAACAAGTTTCAGTGTTTAGGCTTGGCATGACAAACACAAACACACGCCGTAAACAAGTTTCAGTGTTTAGGCTTGGCATGACAAACACAAACAGGCCGTAAACACGTTTCAGTGTTTAGGCTTGGCATGACAAACACACACTGGCCGTAAACACGTTTCAGTGTTTAGGCTTGGCATGACAAACACAAACAGGCCGTAAACACGTTTCAGTGTTTAGGCTTGGCATGACAAACACACACTGGCCGTAAACACGTTTCAGTGTTTAGGCTTGGCATGACAAAAACACACAGGCCGTAAACACGTTTCAGTGTTTAGGCTTGGCATGACAAACACACACAGGCCGTAAACACGTTTCAGTGTTTAGGCTTGGCATGACAAACACACACAGGCCGTAAACACGTTTCAGTGTTTAGGCTTGGCATGACAAACACACACTGGCCGTAAACACGTTTCAGTGTTTAGGCTTGGCATGACAAACACACACTGGCCGTAAACACGTTTCAGTGTTTAGGCTTGGCATGACAAACACACACTGGCCGTAAACACGTTTCAGTGTTTAGGCTTGGCATGACAAACACAAACAGGCCGTAAACACGTTTCAGTGTTTAGGCTTGGCATGACAAACACACACAGGCCGTAAACACGTTTCAGTGTTTAGGCTTGGCATGACAAACACACACAGGCCGTAAACACGTTTCAGTGTTTAGGCTTGGCATGACAAACACACACAGGCCGTAAACACGTTTCAGTGTTTAGGCTTGGCATGACAAACACACACTGGCCGTAAACACGTTTCAGTGTTTAGGCTTGGCATGACAAACACACACAGGCCGTAAACACGTTTCAGTGTTTAGGCTTGGCATGACAAACACACACTGGCCGTAAACACGTTTCAGTGTTTAGGCTTGGCATGACAAACACACACAGGCCGTAAACACGTTTCAGTGTTTAGGCTTGGCATGACAAACACACACAGGCCGTAAACACGTTTCAGTGTTTAGGCTTGGCATGACAAACACACACAGGCCGTAAACACGTTTCAGTGTTTAGGCTTGGCATGACAAACACACACAGGCCGTAAACACGTTTCAGTGTTTAGGCTTGGCATGACAAACGCACACAGGCCGTAAACACGTTTCAGTGTTTAGGCTTGGCATGACAAACACACACAGGCCGTAAACACGTTTCAGTGTTTAGGCTTGGCATGACAAACACACACAGGCCGTAAACACGTTTCAGTGTTTAGGCTTGGCATGACAAACACACACTGGCCGTAAACACGTTTCAGTGTTTAGGCTTGGCATGTGTAGATAAATAATCCTGTTCATTACTACTCCAGGAAGATAGAGGGCGCTGTGAACTGCAGACACAGTGTCTGGGCGGAGCCTAGACCAAAGGTTATAAAGAAGTAAGACCTCCTTTGTTCGGGGTCATTTGCCATCTTAAGGAAGTAGTGTAAGCAGGCAGTGATCCGGATCCGTGTATGGACTTTTGTTTTTGTAAATAAACTATGTTACAATTTACTCTCTAGTAAATGGACTTATTTAAAGGTTAAAACGAAATATCTCACCACAGTTTGGTTGCCGAAACCCGTGTCGAGGGGGGAAGTATAGTGGTATAGTCAGAGCAGGCTTTGGGCCTGTGGTTTGGGGCCATTGTTTCACGTCGGACCTGAATTCCTGTGGAGCGCGCAAATCAACAACAACACAGGCAGAGCAGGCCGGTGAGAAGCAAATGGGAAGCCAAGGTGAGTTGTAATTTGATTATTTGGAAATACAAAAGTCTAAGTGTGTTGTGTGTTAAATGTGCCCAATAGATGATTGGTTACCGAATGATTAAAAGAGCATAAAGAATAGCGTGGAAGAAAGATCGCTATGTTGCTATTGGGAAATTTGATTAAGAGGCAAGTTGGAGCCTCAAGGATCCACTAGGTGGAAATCATTAAACATTATAAGGTAACTGAGTTCGGTAACTAATCATATTATTGATGTAACAGATATTCTGCTGCTGATTGTGTAGGCCTACCAGTGAGAGAGAATTAAGAACCTAGGTAAATAAATAAAATCCTTAGAGGCTGTGCGGGGGGGGGGACGATCCTTTGTTCAGTAGTCTCTTAGAACAGACTGTTTCATCTACTTCTGGCGAATGCAGCTATACACATATGGTGGAAGCATTTGACCGTTAGATGGGGTTTTTATCAGAAGCAGAATCGTTCACAATGTGTGTGAATGAGACCTTAGAGGCCTGTAAAGTTTATGCTCTAGAGATAAAGACCTGAGAAAGCCAACTTGTCTGTTCTGGGAGACTGTTTAGTACAATAGTTAGCAGTGGCTAATGTGCTAACAAGGAATCGGAAGTCGCATTGGCGACCCATGAGACCACAGTAAATCCTTAGAGGAAGCGGAGTAAATGCTTTGAAGTCGCCGGATTTCCCCCGGTTGGGAGATAATTAGCGCTATATAAATAAATAAGTAATAAAACGTACGTTAGTCATCCAGTGACTGAATTAGCTAGCAAATAAAAAGTGTATGGTAAGGAATGTTGAATGGAGTTTTATGTGAGAAACGGTAAGCTTAAAAGCTGGCCGCTCTGAGATAGTGGCACTCAGGAGAATTTGTATATTACTGAAATGAAAAGAGACGCAGTACCAGTTGTGGTTGCACAAATTTAATAAGACGATGCTTCTAAGTGTGAATGCTATTCAGTTGCTGGGATGAACAATGGCAGTAGAAACCTGTTACATATGAGGCTGTGTTGTCTTACCGCGGTTGTTTGTTAAATCGGCTTGTATGAAAGAAAATCATTGACTATCACATCAATAGTTTCTATCCTCAGCTGGGGCTTAATAATTAGGGAATTAATTTATAAGCCAGCAGCTGCTTTACGCTGGTTCGTTTATTGTGGGAGTTTGGAAGCACATGGCTGTCGGCCATTTTGAGTGTTGTTCACAAAGACAAAGGGACTTGTAGTCTTTGTGTGTGAATGAATGTACTGCATGTGTAAAACTACAAATATTTTACTCAAACGTGATTAGAAGTAAAGCACATGATTGTATAGTAAATAAGCAACTTGGTAAAATAAAGTAGAATTAGGGGAAACTTTGCTGTGTAATAACCTATTTGTGTAATTTTCAGAAATGGAGTTGAGAAATCAAGATAAGAAAATCCTGCCTATCCAAGAAATGATGAATCTGCATGGGCTCATGGCAGCAGAAAAGACAACTGAGTGGTCTTATTGGACACAGGGTTCATGGCCAGCTATGGGGACTTTTGAGAAAGCGAAATTAAATGCAGTGTTAGAACAATTATCTCTTAAACAATTGGATGACCAGGCCCGGAGGGAACATGAAATAGTATACAATTTATGGGCTGCTCAGATCGCCAAAAGACAAGCAGAGGAATTCTTAGTACAAGCTATGCGTCAATTACAGATAGTTAAACATGAGAGTGTAGAATTATTGACAGGAGAGGAGAAAATAAGTATAACTGAGGCATTTGGAAATACAAAGCAAACAGAAATTGCAACAAAAGACAGGAGAGATGGATCTCACAGGAAGGTAAACCACCCCCGCTCCAATTGGGGCAGCAGGGGGGGGTGGGGTGTGACAGCAGGGCAGCCTGATCAAAGACAAAAGAACAGAGACAAGAGGACAGGATGCTTTTGTTGTAAGAGTGAGGAGCACAGAATAAGGGAGTGTCCTTACAATGTGCAGGCTCCTTGAAGAATAAGAGTACAGAATGACTCCAGTTGGGTAAAAGGACTTAGTTATTTAACATAGTGACAATGCATCTCATCCCTTCTTCCTAAACAGAGATAAGAAGAGTTGAAGTAGGGATGAGGGGGTAGGGAACAATAGCATTGAGTGAGACTTTGAGATGGTAAGATTTCAGGTGGAAGAGGAGAGCAAAATGAAAATTTGGTTGGGAATAAATAACACAGAATTGTCTAATTATGGTAATATCAATATCCATAATTTGAGTTGAATTTCAGATTCTTCCAATTTATGTTGCCAATTAGAATTAGAGACAAGGTGAAGGCTATAAATATAAACAACACGATGAACCTCATTTCAGATGAAGTCATTGTGGGTTAGAAATCCTTTGGTAGTATTTTATTGTGTTACACTGCTTTATGAAGATCCATATTTAACTTTGCTGAAAGTTGAGAAGAAGAGAAAATGAATTGTCTACCGTGATTAAGTCACAAATAATTAAAGCACTATGTTCTTTTATTTCAGACGGAGTCCAGCTGAACTGGAGAAAATGAGAGCACAGAAAATTAAGTAATAAATGAAAATGGGATATCTATGCTAGGGGTTAACATATTTTGTGTGTGTTTCAGAAACGGAACCATGGGCTGCAGGAAGGGAATCAAGTTGTTCTGGAATGGGAGGAAGAGAGGAGGCAGTTGTTGTGTGCAGGAAAATTGTACATTATGAAGGGTATTAATGTGGTTTTAACATTTCAGAAACAGGCCGAGATGAGATGAGCGGCTGGAAAAAACCCACAGTAGTGAAGAGCTGATAAGTTTCAAGCAAATGTAGACATTTACACAATGTTGTCATGTCATGTGAATTTCTGAGACTTAACAGGGCAATGGGAGGGGAACTTAATAATCTAATCTAAATGCTAATTTTCTTACAGGGGATGACGTCCTGTAACCTGGGGAGCCGGTTATGTCATGTAAATCTCTTAGGGGGAACCACAACATTACTTTACTTGCAGGAAGGAAGAAAAGCTGTTATTCCTAATTTAATATTTTCCTTTAGGTCGGACATGTGGTGATTAACAAATCTATTAGTGGGGAAATTAAACATCTGAATTAAATTTTAATTTCACAGAATGAGCAAGAGCGCTCACTACAGGATGTGAAAGCAATTGTTCCCCAGTAGGTGTGAGTATGCAGGATGGCTTTGTTTCAAAGAAAAGGCCGCAGTGCAAGCTTTTGGTTACAGGAGAAGAAAAAGCAAGGCCAGTTCATGTTAATCTGTTATATCAATGGGTGTCATTTAAGAATGATGTGCAGGGACAAGTAACTCTTATCTTTCAGATACCAAGAAGGAGGGGAAGCAGTGCTTATGTGGAGAGCTTTTAGTCAGTGCTTCAGCATAATAAAGTGTGGACAGCGGGTAATCATTCAAACCAACAGAATTTGGTACTACTATTTTCCTTTCACAGCAAACAGTTGATAAAAGAATTGGAAGTAATGCTGATCAAAGGCTTTTATTGCAGCAAAAGTGATTGAAATGCTAATTTGAAGACCGAGAAGAGCCGTCTGTCTGTCATTGTAAACAGGGTTTGAAGAACAAAATTTGAATGTGAACTCCACATTGGGTAAACTCCAACTAAACTAAAGTGTAGTGGTTAAGTAATATTCAGTCTAATTTTATTTCGTCATAAGGAAGTGTGGAGGTTTGGTGGAGGAAATAATCTTGCTTTTTAAAAGTGTAAATTGTCATTAATCTGTATGCTTGTCTGTTATACAGAGATGGACAATGGAGTGAAAATCTGGAAGCGATTTTCAGAGGGGGGAAGGAAGCGGAGAATAATGAGAATAATGAAGAGTTCGGAGTTCAGACTTGTGACTGTGTGTATGAGAGGGAAAGGGACGGACTTGACATTTTCGGACTGACTAGGAGAGAATTTTATTTGTTATAGAATCTAAGTGAGCTCAATACTGTAGATAGAGAATGGTTATTTGAGTTATTTGTTGTGTGATTAATTGTTTACAGGATCAGAAAGTAAGGTAAGTATGACGTGGAAATATGGGAACAGCTGAAATACTGCATGAATTAATACACTAACCAAACTAACTAATTCATAACTAACTATGAAAAGTTGATTGTTATAACCAAAGTTATTGGACAAATAGTCGTGGAGGGGACCGAATCCATGGCAGGTAATATTGAAGAGGATTCAATTTAAGAGGTGAGATGAATCATTCTTAATACAAATTATGCTGTTAATGAGAATTGAACTGAAATGAGAACCTGTGTTTGTGTGTTGCCATGTAAATAAATTGTTAGAATAGCAATTTAAGTGATCATTTCAATGTAGTGTGCATTGTGAGCAGATGAGATGCTCAGAGTTATATTTGTATAATGGTTCTTGTTGAATAATCTTCAGCTATTTGCAATTGTAGTAGTGTTATTGTTTTAGTTTAATGCTGAGATACTGTGTGATTTTAAGCGTAAATGTGCAATCTGGATTGTGCAGTATTTCGAGATGAATTGGCAAGTTGAAAATTCAATACAGGTTTCTAAGGCACGGGCCTGAGGCCGAATGAGGTTTGTGGACAGAATTTGAGTGGTCCTTGGTTTGTCTTTCAAAATATACTAAATGTGGCCTCACATTGATTAATAAGCCAGTTTACTTTGCAATTTTCCCTCACCTAAGGCTAACCCTATCATCATACAGGTTGTCTAAGCCAAGTAGAAACAGCGTATGCAAAACCGAAACAAATAATGTGGAACGTGAGGAAAGAGGGGGTTTGATCTGATCACACAGAAGTTAAGCTTTTGTGTTGTTAGACCAATAAATTATCAAATACCCAATAAAATAAATTGTAAAATTGATGGCTTTTGAGCCAAACTTACAGCTGCCATGAAGTCTTGGTTATGTGAAATCCTTGACAATGAACATAGTGTTATGGAAAGTACTGGAAAATCCTTGAATTTCATTTTGTAATGTCTGCATGAACGCTGGTTATAATGAATATGATTAACACTCTTATCCCCTAGGGTTAGATCAACAAAGGAGGGAGCAGTTAATTCGGAATAGAAGATACTTATGACTGTTGAGATAAACTGATTTATATAAAGGAGAACTAAGATTAGATTTTCTGTTTCAGGAAAACCAGGAACATCGAGGGAGACATCGAGTTCAAGACAAAGGAACATTTCAATAAAACAGACAGTTTAGCAGTGAGAAAGGATATTGATTTAATGAATGAAGTGGAATGGATGGAGTGTGTGTGAATAGCAAGTAGGTGGAGCCAATGAAGACGACCCAACGCGAGGACGAAGAAGAAATAAAACTGCCACAAGAATCCTGCACTCCCTAATTGAATTCAGAAACATATGCCAAATAATTGATAGTGAACTATAAACCTTGAAAGCTGTTAAGTGTAATAATATGTACTGTAAATGATTGAATTGAATGTATGTTGTGTCTAGTACTAGAGTATGTAACTAATTAATTCTAGAAGTATTGTATAAACGGCCTATTATAATATAGTATAAACATTATCATTATATAATAAGCATTATCATAGACTTTTGGTATCGCTGGTAGGCTGGGTTATGCACAGGCTTTTTAAGTGAGTGGTTCTATAACAGTAGAAGCTCGCAGAGGCCTTTCCCTACTTCGAAGGAAAGCAAATGGAAAAAGTAGGTTTACCTCTGCATGTGAATAAGCTATTAAAAGTCACCGCACTCAGTGCAGAGCTGTGTGCAGGGTGGTTCATAACATGGTTCCCGGGTCATTTGATTCATAGAAGTGGTTTGGACTTTGTGGATTATGTGATCTGGGAAAGGCTGCGTTGTGAACCTGCTTGTGCGTATCTCTGGATGGGGTGAGATGTCAAAATGCTGATGATGTATGCTGATAGACAAAAGTTGCAAAACCAAAAAGCAACTTTATAATAAATCCCTCAGTTAAGTTTTTCCTTATAAGGAAAAAAAGGAGGGAACTGTAGATAAATAATCCTGTTCATTACTACTCCAGGAAGATAGAGGGCGCTGTGAACTGCAGACACAGTGTCTGGGCGGAGCCTAGACCAAAGGTTATAAAGAAGTAAGACCTCCTTTGTTCGGGGTCATTTGCCATCTTAAGGAAGTAGTGTAAGCAGGCAGTGATCCGGATCCGTGTATGGACTTTTGTTTTTGTAAATAAACTATGTTACAATTTACTCTCTAGTAAATGGACTTATTTAAAGGTTAAAACGAAATATCTCACCACACATGACAAACACACACTGGCCGTAAACACGTTTCAGTGTTTAGGCTTGGCATGACAAACACACACAGGCCGTAAACACGTTTCAGTGTTTAGGCTTGGCATGACAAACACACACAGGCCGTAAACACGTTTCAGTGTTTAGGCTTGGCATGACAAACACACACAGGCCGTAAACACGTTTCAGTGTTTAGGCTTGGCATGACAAACGCACACAGGCCGTAAACACGTTTCAGTGTTTAGGCTTGGCATGACAAACACACACAGGCCGTAAACACGTTTCAGTGTTTAGGCTTGGCATGACAAACACACACAGGCCGTAAACACGTTTCAGTGTTTAGGCTTGGCATGACAAACACACACTGGCCGTAAACACGTTTCAGTGTTTAGGCTTGGCATGACAAACACACACTGGCCGTAAACACGTTTCAGTGTTTAGGCTTGGCATGACAAACACACACAGGCCGTAAACACGTTTCAGTGTTTAGGCTTGGCATGACAAACACACACTGGCCGTAAACACGTTTCAGTGTTTAGGCTTGGCATGACAAACACACACTGGCCGTAAACACGTTTCAGTGTTTAGGCTTGGCATGACAAACACACACAGGCCGTAAACACGTTTCAGTGTTTAGGCTTGGCATGACAAACACACACTGGCCGTAAACACGTTTCAGTGTTTAGGCTTGGCATGACAAACACACACTGGCCGTAAACATGTTTCAGTGTTTAGGCTTGGCATGTGGGGAGGACACGAGGAGCTCTGTGGGAGCTTAGGTTTCCATTAAAACACATTAAGCCGGGGAGCGGATTCTCTAATTCATGTGTGCAGCTATATGTAATTTGACCCACAAGGCTCGTCTCTCTGACCACCTGCATATCCAAGAGCGAGCACAAATATAGAAGGCAGCAGCAGTCAGCAAAACACATCGACACACACAGAGGTTATGCAACAAAAACAACCATTTCATTTACTAGAAAATAACAGTTAGGCCAGCTTAAAATAGATGCAATATGCACAGTTTCCACATTCATTTTCAAAATTATGTCTGAAAGGTCAATATAGCTGAACATTATGCCTTACTATATATACTATACTATAACATATCACAATGATGTGTCATGTGAAATGACAGTGGGTCTACACTTCGAACAGTCAAATGTGCACTGAAAGGAACAGTCCAGTTCCATTTGTACCCGGAATTCCCGAGTTCCCAGACAGAAATGCCCCAAGGAACGTCCCCTGACGTCGGATTTCCGACTCGGAAAGTCGGAGGAACCTCACCAACCCTGACTTCAAAATCCTAGTTGGCAGCTCCCGCATCAACAGGAGTGAAAGCTGTAGTAATACACTGAGCTATTAGGAGTTCTGGCTTATTTGTCTCATTAAATCAGTCGTACACACAGTAGCCTACTATACTGTCTAACTTGAACTTGTATCTGTGGACATGTTGCTACGGGGTTTGTAAGCACAAAATACTGCATAATATGTTATAAGCTGTTATTGCTAACAATGGCTAGCAGGGCTAGAGCTAACCCTGGTTGGCTTTCCGACTTGTTGAACCGGAATGCGGTCAACTTTGGTGCGATGTCATTCCCAGCTCCGACTTCCCAGTTCTGAGGTAAATGGAACGCAGCATGAGTGAATATGGAAGGGCAGCCATAGGAACTACAACAACATTGACAACCATGTGTCTCCTCCACAAGTCTCAGTCAAGGCCCTCAGCTCAGATATTTCTTTATGCTAACCAGTGTTTCTCCTATACATATTGTACTGTGGTGGGCTGCTACAGTAAATTCATGCCATACTAAAGTATTTTCGATAGTGTTTCTGTAGTGTTTTCTATAGTCATTCGATAGCGGTGACACTGCTGAAAATGCAGATTTTTTTTCTAATCAAATGTATTTCTGCTGAGATACACTTTCATGATCCAAGTGACAAATAGCGATGTGTGGTCACGGACTGAGGGGTAACCAAAAATTATATGGGCAGCTAGAGCAAACGTTTGCTATGTAGCTTGTGTGGCTAACGTTTGCTACCTCATAGGTTGCTTTCCTCTCCACCAAATGTAAGGCTGCTCTGCAAGTCTTGGAGTCCTAAGTTCCTCCACCTTTGAAATGCCGCAGCAATATTCATTTGGTTTTGGTTTTGGGTTTTGGAGCGGGCTTTGTCATTATGGGCTTTGTCGGCTGGTTTTGCTGCACTGCTTGTTTTGAAAGCTTGAAGTCTCAGCAGGCGTCGAGGTAACAGTGCAGTGACTGGCTTCCATCAACAACACTTCGGAAGCCCAGCCGACATATTATGGTTATTTTATGCAACGAGCCAGTCAAATATTAATGATTATTCTTTTAAAAGTTGGAGTTAAAATCAAACATTTTCCCATACTTTTTTTTGGTGTGGTTTTTGTGATTCACACGACAGCTCATCAGGATGAGTGAGAAGTGTTGGGGCATGAACTTGTTCCACTGAGGGGGAGGAGGCGCGACTTGCCGTCCACTTCACTGCCTCCAGACAAAACCTTACGTCGTGCGAAAAGAAAGTCACCACCAAAGTCTGTAAAGAAGTCGCCATTCCCCCCGGCAGAACGCTCGCTCATTACTCAGGCCTCTTAAGTGGCAGTTAAACGCCCTCGAATGTAAAAGTGTAAATGTAGCATGGCGTGTTTGTCATACAGGCCTGCATGCTGTCAGAGGAGCTGGTGTATTTTTAAAACATGAGGTCATGTAAAAGCACAGCTCCTGAGGCCAAAGACTGACTTGAGTTCATAAAGCGTGCACTGTGCTAAAGAAAGACAAGCGCATGAGTCATCTTAAGCCCTGCCCGGACTGGACAATGTGGATTTGTCTTTGATCCGATCATTAATCAAATCATAGGCACTGCCCAGATGTGTGTATTTAGCTTCAAATGCACTGGACGAGTCCAGAGGTCCAGACAGAGTTGAACATCTTCACAGGTAATGTAACAGCGTTGCCGACACCTTCTTAAACATCAAATTCAATGACTTTTCAAGGGCTTTCCAGGGCAAATTCCCTCAAATTCAATGACCCGACACAACAGTTTGAAGATGGTATATATGGTTTTCATGGAATTGTGTTTCTAGGGAACAGTGTGAAACCTAGCTTACTTCCTGTCAGCTATTGCATTAGCAAACACTGTAACAGGAAGTAAGCTAGGGGCAATTTAGAATGTTTATGTTGTCAAGTTAAACGGTAACTAACGCCTAAACACTAAGCTTTTAACCAATGTACATGTACTGTATATGGCTTTTGAGGTGGTGTGTGAAGGATTCTGGTCAAAATCTCCACATTTGAGCCTAAACTGTTAGAATTCTACACACTGTATAATTTTTAGTCAGCGAGAGTGCCTCTATGGGTTCAAACCTGCTTTTTTTGGCCCTCCAAAATGGACGATTTGGTTTGCTTAATTAAAACTGGTGATCCATTGGTGTTCTCTAAGACAATTGGTACCGAAAAATCTTCATATTCCACGTGCATTATTATGAGAGGACGTACTGCGGATACATGAAGATATGAGGAGTTGAAGATCAATTTGAGGTGAACTGGAACAGCTGTACAGCTCCCTGTGCACAAAGCAGGCTGCGGATGGATTTCTCTGTGCACACCTATTCCGAGAGAGATGACTAATATATCCGAGGAGTCTATTTAACGCACAACAGGTGAGACAGACTGCAGATATGCTTTGGTTATCTTATTTCTGATAGTAGAACTTCAATCTGGAGGTTGTTTTCCCTCAGTCCTCCTGACATTTTTTATTAATTACGGTAGCTGAGATTCCCGTCTTCCCGATGCGTACCCTTTTAAACAGACGTCGATTCGGGGCTGATACTACCTCCATTGGCGAACGAAAGGCATAACAAAATGACTCGCCAGCCATTCCGTCCCTGTGCCTCATACACAGGAGGCGAGGCGTAAAAATCCCACAACGATGTCTCTTTCTGTGTTACGGATATAATGTTTATCATATGTGTGTGTGCGCACGTGCGCGTGTTGTGGCTCACCCGTGCATCGTACTCCAGCACAAAGGGAGGGATGTCGACCTGCTCAGGCTTGATGCAGGTGAAGAGCTGCTGCAGGCTGTCCAGGTAGTGCACCTTGTCCTTCAGCCCAGACACACTGAAAGTGGTGAAGAACCACGTCGACACCTGGGGAGGGTGTGTGTGTGTGCGTGCGTGTGTGCAGGGGGCAGACAGAATGAAAAACATGAGAGAAAATGACAAAGGAACACAATCAGCAGTAATTGATATAACAGTATTTGACCTTATTACGTTGCCAGGAATCCACTCTGGCAATCATACACAAAAATAAAAATAAATAAAATAAAATGAAATAAAATAAACTTAGAACTGTCATGGTGGCCTCCAGAACAGATCAGTGTGATTGCCTGAGCTGTCAGTGTAGCGACACACTTTATTAGATGAGTTTAGGATATGATCGCAGGACATGATAAATAAGAACAGGATGCGTTTATTTCTGAAAACAAGTCTTTCTAGTGATGGCACTGACTATTACAAATTTCAAAATGTCATTAGAAAGTGAGTGACAATAATATAATTTGGATGAAGCGCTTGTGAAACTGTGATGGTCAAGCATCTCATTTGTGATTACTACAGCAGAATAATATGAGCTAATAACATTCATTTTTCTGCCCCATGATACATATTGTCACATGTTTGTGTTGTGATGTTTTGAATTTTGATATATTTCCCAATCCCCCGAATAGAATATGAAGAAATTATGAATGGAGGAAACTAGGGTTTTAGAGATAAATCATAATTTCAAACGACATACAGTATTAAGCAGAAATATATGAATGAAAGCATGAATGTATCCAGTACTGGGAGTGCACTTTTGATGACACCAAACGGCAAATTTTAATTTGGGAGCTGAGTAACAAAAAATATAATTTTTGTTTGCAATGCAATTAAGAGCCAGGCGATGGAAAGTAGCCACTCACCTTCGAGCGGAATGTTGGGTGTACAAAGTAGAACGCCCTCAAGTTCTTTTTAAACCTGCAACACAGAAACAGAACACCTCAGACAGAACACCTACACCAATGACTCAATGTTCCTTAAACAAGACAAGAAAAACCATGGGTCAAAATGAGAAATATGACAAGAATGAAGTGAAAGGATTATTTTGTTATAATGAAACGGAGCAGCCAACATGTATAAATCACTGTGATCTGTCCCAAAGAACACACACAAATGCAAACAACCTACTTTCCCCAGGTATTTTCTATGTTCATCCATCCCTTTATGTCTGTATAGTAGATGCAGACATCTTAAGGACAATGTTCTAACTCATCTGAATCACACAACATTATGCTTTAATTCAAAGCCAGCGGAACCTGAAAAGGCATAGATACCTACAACTAGCGTGAGAAATGAACTCAGCCTGCAGCCAAAAGCCTGTTAATTTGAGTTGAGTCTAGTTAGGTTGTCCCCCGCTGGCTGGTACTGAAAGTTAGCCTGGTAAATCAGCCAGTCACTCGTGAACTGGTAGATGAAATGAAACTGAGCGAATTGAAAGTGGCAGGTGAACCAAAACGGCTAGTTTACTGCACTGCCTACCTGTCTGCTAGCAGATTTACCATTACCCCATTATTTTGGTGAGATCTTTGTTGCACATACATTACAAGCATATACTGTACATATACTGATGTTAAGTCTATTTATCATCTTGTACATTTTTACACCTGGCTTGTATACAGTCATATTTTCATACAGCCAGTTTTTTTCTGTGCTATTCTTGTTTTTAACTGCTAATAGCACTACTCGTATATGCTTTATTGACTATTTGGCTATTGTTTGTGTCTGTATATTGCACTGGACGTCACTAACTGTTATTGTTCCGTCTGTCCATCTGCTATTTGCACCACACCAGTTTTCCAACTAAATTCCTCATGTATGTGCACATGTACCTGCTGAAAATACATCTGAATCAAGTCATATATGTGCACATGTACCTGCTGGAAATACATCTGAATCAAGTCATATATGTGCACATGTATCTGCTGAAAATACATCTGAATCAAGTCATATATGTGCACATGTATCTGCTGAAAATACATCTGAATCAAGTCATATATGTGCACATGTATCTGCTGAAAATACATCTGAATCAAGTCATATATGTGCACATGTATCTGCTGAAAATACATCTGAATCAAGTCATATATGTGCACATGTATCTGCTGAAAATACATCTGAATCAAGTCATATATGTGCACATGTATCTGCTGAAAATACATCTGAATCAAGTCATATATGTGCACATGTATCTGCTGAAAATACATCTGAATCAAGTCATATATGTGCACATGTATCTGCTGAAAATACATCTGAATCAAGTCATATATGTGCACATGTATCTGCTGAAAATACATCTGAATCAAGTCATATATGTGCACATGTATCTGCTGAAAATACATCTGAATCAAGTCATATATGTGCACATGTATCTGCTGAAAATACATCTGAATCAAGTCATATATGTGCACATGTATCTGCTGAAAATACATCTGAATCAAGTCATATATGTGCACATGTATCTGCTGAAAATACATCTGAATCAAGTCATATATGTGCACATGTATCTGCTGAAAATACATCTGAATCAAGTCATATATGTGCACATGTATCTGCTGAAAATACATCTGAATCAAGTCATATATGTACACATGTATCTGCTGAAAATACATCTGAATCAAGTCATATATGTGCACATGTATCTGCTGAAAATACATCTGAATCAAGTCATATATGTGCACATGTATCTGCTGAAAATACATCTGAATCAAGTCATATATGTGCACATGTATCTGCTGAAAATACATCTGAATCAAGTCATATATGTGCACATGTATCTGCTGAAAATACATCTGAATCAAGTCATATATGTGCACATGTATCTGCTGAAAATACATCTGAATCAAGTCATATATGTGCACATGTACCTGCTGGAAATACATCTGAATCAAGCGCTGATTGCTGTGGGGTTTCTGCTGCACTTCTCAGAGATCACGTCACGTGGCGCTCAAACAGTGTTTCCAGCACTGTGAGGTCTTTTTCTTCTCATTTAGAAATCATACGTAAACACTAATCAGCAACTGATCACTCTAAAATATCAGCAATTACTTTCACATTTCAGTGACTGGCTAGCTTTTATAGATAGGTCATCTGTAATGCACTCAACGCTGGCAGCGGCGAGGCTTGGCTGACCGCTTCATGGCAGGAGACTGCGTCAACCAGAATCCACTACAGTTACAACCGTTTGCGTTTCCACGCCACACTCTGGCATAATGGCGGTCTGGCTGGAGGAGGTGGCATTTGCTCATGCAACTCAACACAGTCGGCCAAGCGAGGCAGGAAATTGAGCCGACGAGTTGACTAACTCAGGAGAGAATCAGGAGTGCTGAGCCATGACGTGGGGCTGCTGCTCTGGTCCAGGTCCTTCAAGTCGTCAACATTTCCCCACTTAGCCAGACAGACAGATTTGGAATTTCTTTGTTTTCATGTTTGGCTGAGGTGTGCACTGTGCTAGTGAGATTGGCTGGATCCAAAATGGATCCGTAGCATGGCATCAACACTGCCAGGGTCAACGGTTCAATTCCCTTTAGATTAACACTGCCTCACCAAGCCAAAGAGCAGTAACCGTGAGAGAAAGCACTTGTTGATGGGAGTTGATCTCCCATCCTGAGGAAAATCAACAGCACACCACTTGACACTGGCTGCAAAGGGGAGTCATTCCCCATTCACCCCCATGTTAAGATGCCCGACTTTACAGCAGAAATAAACATGTTTACAGCCTGGTTAAACAACTCTTTTTTTTTGTTGTGGTCTCTACAGTATATAGTTAATTTCACCATAACTGGATGGGATGGGGGGGGGGGGGGGGGGAGTGTTAGGCTGCTTTCTCACCCGGAACGATCACATTCACATTTCTTCCATGCTCGGAAACGGAACAGAGTGCACTTGCGTCATCAACTATGCCTGCAGTATATCCTCGCCTGTGTATTGTCTATGAGGTTCGGAACGGTTTGGCTTTCACACTCGCAAGTGTTCCGTGCCAGGGCACGCCAAAGCGCTCCACAGACCACCTTTTCAAGTGGATCCTGTCACGGTTCCCTGTTGCGCGCCGGGTGTAGAACAGAACGCAACGTTCACAGTAACACTCGTCAAATGTTCCGAAACTGGGGTCAATTTGGGGACAAGTGTGCTCGGGAACGCTACCTGTAAAATATAGACGTAATCACAGCTACAAGTGTTTGAATCCTGACTCATGCTGATCTGGGGGGGGATTGTGAAGAAACTACCTGACCATTCTCAAACCAATCTCAAAAGTAATTGACTAGAGGAAAATGGAGGTTGAAAGCTGCATCATGACTGTGTGGAGTTTCCCAGTGATGAGAGGCTCATGTGTCCTGAGGTGGTGGATGAAGTCACCAGTCATATCAAACAGAGAGAAGCTGAGTCATCATTTTAGATATGACAGGAGTCTAGTTGCACTCCTACAGCCTGGGTGAACATCAGGAAACAGGAGTCTAGTTGCACTCCTACAGCCTGGATGAACATCAGGAAACAGAAGTCTAGTTGCACTCCTACAGCCTGGGTGAACATCAGGAAACAGAAGTCTAGTTGCACTCCTACAGCCTGGGTGAACATCAGGAAACAGGAGTCTAGTTGCACTCCTACAGCCTGGGTGAACATCAGGAAACAGAAGTCTAGTTGCACTCCTACAGCCTGGATGAACATCAGGAAACAGAAGTCTAGTTGCACTCCTACAGCCTGGGTGAACATCAGGGAAACAGGAGTCTAGTTGCACTCCTACAGCCTGGGTGAACATCAGGGAAACAGAAGTCTAGTTGCACTCCTACAGCCTGGGTGAACATCAGGAAACAGAAGTCTAGTTGCACTCCTACAGCCTGGGTGAACATCAGGAAACAGGAGTCTAGTTGCACTCCTACAGCCTGGATGAACATCAGGAAACAGGAGTCTAGTTGCACCCTGACAGCCTGGGTGAACATCAGGGAAACAGAAGTCTAGTTGCACTCCTACAGCCTGGGTGAACATCAGGAAACAGGAGTCTAGTTGCACTCCTACAGCCTGGGTGAACATCAGGAAACAGAAGTCTAGTTGCACTCCTACAGCCTGGGTGAACATCAGGAAACAGAAGTCTAGTTGCACTCCTACAGCCTGGGTGAACATCAGGAAACAGAAGTCTAGTTGCACCCTGACAGCCTGGGTGAACATCAGGAAACAGGAGTCTAGTTGCACTCCTACAGCCTGGATGAACATCAGGAAACAGAAGTCTAGTTGCACTCCTACAGCCTGGGTGAACATCAGGAAACAGGAGTCTAGTTGCACTCCTACAGCCTGGGTGAACATCAGGAAACAGAAGTCTAGTTGCACTCCTACAGCCTGGGTGAACATCAGGAAACAGGAGTCTAGTTGCACCCTGACAGCCTGAGTGAACATCAGGGAAACAGAAGTCTAGTTGCACTCCTACAGCCTGGGTGAACATCAGGAAACAGGAGTCTAGTTGCACTCCTACAGCCTGGGTGAACATCAGGAAACAGAAGTCTAGTTGCACTCCTACAGCCTGGGTGAACATCAGGAAACAGAAGTCTAGTTGCACTCCTACAGCCTGGGTGAACATCAGGAAACAGAAGTCTAGTTGCACCCTGACAGCCTGGGTGAACATCAGGAAACAGAAGTCTAGTTGCACCCTGACAGCCTGGGTGAACATCAGGAAACAGAAGTCTAGTTGCACCCTGACAGCCTGGGTGAACGTCAGGGAAACATAAGTCTAGTTGCACCCTGACAGCCTGGGTGAACATCAGGAAACAGAAGTCTAGTTGCACCCTGACAGCCTGGGTGAACATCAGGAAACAGGAGTCTAGTTGCACCCTGACAGCCTGGGTGAACATCAGGAAACAGAAGTCTAGTTGCACCCGGACAGCCTGGGTGAACATCAGGAAACAGAAGTCTAGTTGCACCCTGACAGCCTGGGTGAACATCAGGAAACAGAAGTCTAGTTGCACTCCTACAGCCTGGGTGAACATCAGGAAACAGAAGTCTAGTTGCACTCCTACAGCCTGGGTGAACATCAGGAAACAGAAGTCTAGTTGCACTCCTACAGCCTGGATGAACATCAGGAAACAGAAGTCTAGTTGCACTCCTACAGCCTGGGTGAACATCAGGGAAACAGGAGTCTAGTTGCACTCCTACAGCCTGGGTGAACATCAGGGAAACAGAAGTCTAGTTGCACTCCTACAGCCTGGGTGAACATCAGGAAACAGAAGTCTAGTTGCACTCCTACAGCCTGGGTGAACATCAGGAAACAGGAGTCTAGTTGCACTCCTACAGCCTGGATGAACATCAGGAAACAGGAGTCTAGTTGCACCCTGACAGCCTGGGTGAACATCAGGGAAACAGAAGTCTAGTTGCACTCCTACAGCCTGGGTGAACATCAGGAAACAGGAGTCTAGTTGCACTCCTACAGCCTGGGTGAACATCAGGAAACAGAAGTCTAGTTGCACTCCTACAGCCTGGGTGAACATCAGGAAACAGAAGTCTAGTTGCACTCCTACAGCCTGGGTGAACATCAGGAAACAGGAGTCTAGTTGCACTCCTACAGCCTGGATGAACACCAGGAAACAGAAGTCTAGTTGCACTCCTACAGCCTGGGTGAACATCAGGAAACAGAAGTCTAGTTGCACTCCTACAGCCTGGGTGAACATCAGGAAACAGAAGTCTAGTTGCACCCTGACAGCCTGGGTGAACATCAGGAAACAGAAGTCTAGTTGCACCCTGACAGCCTGGGTGAACATCAGGAAACAGAAGTCTAGTTGCACTCCTACAGCCTGGGTGAACATCAGGAAACAGAAGTCTAGTTGCACCCTGACAGCCTGGGTGAACATCAGAAAACAGAAGTCTAGTTGCACCCTGACAGCCTGGGTGAACATCAGGAAACAGAAGTCTAGTTGCACCCTGACAGCCTGGGTGAACATCAGGAAACAGAAGTCTAGTTGCACTCTGACAGCCTGGGTGAACGTCAGGGAAACATAAGTCTAGTTGCACCCTGACAGCCTGGGTGAACATCAGGAAACAGAAGTCTAGTTGCACCCTGACAGCCTGGGTGAACATCAGGAAACAGGAGTCTAGTTGCACCCTGACAGCCTGGGTGAACATCAGGAAACAGAAGTCTAGTTGCACCCTGACAGCCTGGGTGAACATCAGGAAACAGAAGTCTAGTTGCACTCCTACAGCCTGGGTGAACATCAGGAAACAGGAGTCTAGTTGCACCCTGACAGACTGGGTGAACATCAGGAAACAGAAGTCTAGTTGCACCCTGACAGCCTGGGTGAACATCAGGAAACAGAAGTCTAGTTGCACCCTGACAGCCTGGGTGAACATCAGGAAACAGAAGTCTAGTTGCACCCTGACAGCCTGGGTGAACATCAGGAAACAGGAGTCTAGTTGCACCCTGACAGCCTGGGTGAACATCAGGGAAACAGAAGTCTAGTTGCACCCTGACAGCCTGGGTGAACATCAGGAAACAGAAGTCTAGTTGCACCCTGACAGCCTGGGTGAACATCAGGAAACAGAAGTCTAGTTGCACCCTGACAGCCTGGGTGAACGTCAGGGAAACAATGGAAACAGTTCTGCTTTGCATCTGGAGGATGTGGCTCCTGCTCTGCTTGATGAAAACATTTCTCAGTGCCGGACGTCGAGGCCCGGCCCCGAACAGAAACGCACGCCAAGTTACTGTAGGCTGGTATTGATATTGGCAGCATGACACCCCACACTTCTTGATATGCTAATCCTGTGGTTTCAGTGACAAACTACCCTCCAGCGTGTTCGCCATCCATCACTAATGAGCAGTATTGTTTCCATGGTTGTGTTGTGTCTGTGTGTGGAACAGGCGTTACTCCCATATTTGCCAAACCTCTCAGAGTACAATCATTGATTGAGATCCGGGTCTACTGATTGCAAGTGTGGGGGTGTTTTGATAGAGTAATGCTGAGATATCAGTGACAAACTGTCAGCCATATGTTCACCATCTTAAAATAGGAAAGGTCAAGGGTGTGTCTTCGGGTATGACAGGCATTATGTCCCTGTGTCTTTCAAGCTTCTCAGAATAGGATGACTGATTAGATCCAGGTTTATATCTCACTGACATACTTATTCATTGTGGGTTAATGTTTCTAGATCAACACTGCTTTTGTGAGAGACTAGCGAGTGAGCCAGCGAAGGCACGTTCTCCAGCTGAAGTAATTTCATGCATGATTATAATGTCAAACAAGGAGTCACAGTGATTACTGCGAAATAGCAGTAAAGACATCCAGAGCTGGTTCAAAACAAGGATATATTTTGCAAAACTTTGTAGTCTCCGGTTTAGGCTGAGTCATATCCGATACATCACCCCCGACAACACGCTCCAGGTCTGGGTCTCCCGTTCCAAACATGTCCGCCAGATTTCCAAGTCCTACGCCGAAACAAAAGCGGTTCACAGCTCGTTTTGCTTTTCCATAAACACTTAGGTTTGAAAGGCAATGCGCCTGCAGAAGACAGGATGGGTGAGTGAGGGCCAAACGAGGGCCAAGGCCGACAGAAGATGTTGGCCGAGTGCATTCTGCAAATCCTCCAAAGCTCCATCTAACAGCAGAGAGGCTTACTGAGCTACAGATGTGAGCAGGAAAAGGCATGAGAGCATGCTTGTGTTGCATTTTAAGGTTTTGTTAAACACATTACACCTGGACAGACTTAGTGCCTTATTACCATGACGACACAAACAACAATGAAAAGGCCAGGGAGCTGTCAAAGCCTGTCAGATTATTATCCCATTTGGAGGGATTTTCTATGGTGTCTCCCTTTCTGTAAAACCTCATGTTCTGTTTGATACGCAGTCCTGGCTATTAGAGAGTGGAGACGCGGCCGGGCAGCAGAGACGTGGCCGGGCAGCGGGGCTAGCTAAAATGTTAATTGTACCCAGAACACACAGCACAGAACATTCAAGCCGCTGCCCACGGGTGAGTGGCAGGTTAAAGCAATAAACAGCTTCACTGTTTTCTTCTCCTCTCGCGTGTGGTGGAGTGAGGAGATTGAAAACAGGACAGTGAAAAACACAATGCGGGGAGAGGAAAAGTAGAAAGACCTACTAATACTACTAACTAACTAATAGATTTTGTTTTGTTTTGTAATATGGTAATAAGAAGGAATTAGCCAGATACTTGACTTCAAAGTAAAGACATGAAATACATATGAAGTGCTTTGATCCAAAAATGAGATGAGGAAAATGTGAAAAATACCATGGAGCAATATCATCAAATAATAGTTTTTTTTTAATTAGTTTCATAACCCCTTTTAACACATTGAATGCCAGCCATGTTTTCATTCCTGTAGGTAAGTTGTGCCAGGGGTGTTTTTGACGATTCTGGCTCATTTTAGAAACAGACGAGGATTCTTTTCTGTTAAGAATTCATGAACACCAATCATCTAAAAATAACTAATAGAATGTGTGCTTTCTCTGTCTAAAAGAGTTAGTTTGCAGAGTTAGTAGTTATGTAGATATTAGCCGTTGAGTACAGCATGGTTTCAGCGTCTGGAAATTTATTCAGAGATAAATGGCTTTTTGTGAAACAGTCACTTTAACCATTCATTTTTGGCATCAGTAAGACCGTCAGACATTCTAAACAATAGTTTTGAACAGTAATTTCCTCCATAACAACAGGAAACACCCCTCTCATTCAAACTCCTCCCTCCGTGTGTCTTGTGTCCTCCTGGCTGTACAGCGGGCGTGTCAGAAGCGCTTTTGCTGCTGCCTGCCTGTGTGCCTGCCTGCCTGCTTGCCTGCGTGCAGACGCTCCTTGTGCGAGTCAAGATGGGCCGGGGAATGCGTGGGCGATGGGCAGATGTTGATTCTGGCCTTTCTGAGGTGTTTCAAAGTGTGTTTCACCTATGATCTATTTTGCAAATCGCTCTCCGCTCTCTGTGTGCTGCTGCCGGTGCGCGGCCGCTCTCAGGCAAGACAAGTCTTGAATGGATTACTGTGAAATCGCCACGGCATTTCCTTGAACGGCTTGGTCCCGCGGCAGTTTTTTCTTTGATTTCGGTCGTCTGGGGGAGCACTGTCAACACTTAGTGGGTCGGTAAAATAGATTATACACATTATCTTGCTCCAATAGTGATCTCGAAGATGTAAAAGTTGTTGATTGATGTACCACCGTCAAAAAAAAAAAAATGTTTATGTAAGACGAGTTAGCTCGTCCTTGGCACTTAAGCGCTGGATTATGTAAGACGAGTTAGGTCGTCTCTGGCACTTAATGTGTTAATCAAAGAATAATCTTTTGTAGGATGCAGACATGCAAGACAGAGACAGAACATTTAGTTTAGAGAGTGATCTAATGATCTGTTTTGTTGTTTGAGCAGTATGTTGGACTTGCGATTTGTGTTGACTTAAATGTACCACTGCAGCGCTGGGTTATGTTGTATTTTGTTTGTGCCTTATAAGCCCATGAGGGCTGGGCACCTTAGGGTACGTGACACAAGAATAAAATAAATCAACCAAAAATATATACATACACATATATATTATAGGGCTTTAGATTGAAAATCATTCTTTATTTTTGCTTTTTTGCACCGGTTGCTATTAACCTGACGCTGCCAGATGGTTTGTTTTCACATAACCATCTGGGAATGAGACGCTCGGGAAAGCATTTCAAAAAAGTACCTGGCAGGTGATTGGATGAACCATCTGTCTATCACATCTGTCACAGGCTCGCTTCTCGCTGGCATCAACCTAAAGCCCGCCCGTAGCTGCCTCTGGATGCTGATTGGTGTGAACCACTGGTGTTTCAGATTCAAACCAACAGATTCAACGTGGTAAGATGCATCGTGATCTCACGATCGCGCGCGAATCCAGCTGCCTCACAAGGTAAGCGTGCTATTGGTCCTAGGCCGGATTTGAAACCTTGTTGCAGTTAAACCCGTTCAATTGACTTTTGGACCTGCCCCTCTCACAGAGAATCATTCAGATGAATAATGTCTGGTTGAGTGAAATGAGGAGTGGTTGGAGGAACAGACTGACTTGGAGTCCACGATGTCGTAGAGGTTCTTGAGGAAGTCGGAGTCCAGGTGGTTGTGCTCGCCGGTCAGAGTGTGGAAGTAAACCATCACATACTCCTTCACCGTGATGTGGTCCATCACATGGATGAAGTACAGCAGGGCCTACACACACACACACACACACACACACACACACACACACAAATGTATATAAACAAATAGGTATACATTCACACATAGACATAAAAGCATGTGAACACACACACACATAACATCTAAACCTAACATTACAATCTGCACATGCACACGGATACAGACAAAAGCTGATTGGTTGAAATGTCGTTAAAAGCGTTTTACTTTGAAATGTAAATTGCGGTGCGTTACCTTCTCTATGTCGATGAGGGTCACTGGGATGTTCCGTCCAACCAGAACCATCACCGTCCTGCCGCACATGTCCACACCTGGGGGACGCACGCACACGCACACGCACAAACACACACACACACACACACACACACACACACACACACACACACACACACACACACACACACACACACACACACACACACACACACACAGAACAACCAAAACTTTTAGTAATCTTTATGTTTAATCAATTCAGTCTCCATCTTTGTAGTTCAGCCTCACTGTCTATGCAAACCGGTGACCCTGCCTTCTCATATACATTGGCAAGACTCCCCTTCCGCACGTGAATTTCAGAAAATAAGAGAAGCATACGCTGTAATGATGATGAATCTCCCCTTGCATTCACACAGCTGTTATGAACTCAGGTTTGGGGCTAGTGAGCGGGCAAAGCAGAACCCAAGAGCTGGTGATTTTGGTGAACCATGCCCTCAGATCTGTTGTGATTCCAGTTTGCACCTTTGTCTATAAATGTATACACACACACCTGTCTCTCTCCCTGCACTGTGTACTACTATGTACGGCACTTTCAACAAAATACAACATATAATACAAGACACTCGGATCACCTTCACCCCACCTACTGTCACACTACTTGATAGAGAATGAAATTCCACAGCCAAAAGGTAAACAGTGAACCACTTGAAGGAAACCAGTTGAAATGAAATGATGGAGCCAGGAGTCAGAAGAAGTCGTCTGATATGATGTATTGAACACAGATCTTGGCCAAGAGATGCACTCTTGTATATTCACGGATGGATACACAGTCTTACATACATTGATCAGAAAGTCAAAGATACTTATAGGACACACATCAGATTACATGTCTTGACGCACACTTGAAGGCTACTCTGTAGACTCAACCTATCTGTTATTCTGGCCCTGTAGAGGGCACCGTGGCACGGTGACAGGGCACAGTGTGCGATAGAGAGGAGCTGCAAATGAAAGGTACAAGTTATCCAAATACGTCTGTCTGTGTATGTACACAGGTTATCCAAATATGATGTCTATCTGTGTATGTACACAGGTCATCTAAATATGAAGTCTGTCTGTGTCATAACTATATGTAACTCAAATGGAAATGTATATGAATATATTAATAACTAGTGATTGTCCAAATAAAGGCTAATGTGATGTACATTTTCTAATGTGATGTAAATTTTCTCTATCACTACTCATAACCAATTTTCAATACGCTACAGAGGTGCTATACTATGGAACACTTATATCAATACTTCCAAACAAGCATGACCTCTTACCTCTTTCAAATCTAAACTTAGAATCTCCCTGATGAATCACACATAGCCAACATACATTACAGATACACCTCACATTGGCGGTTCATTGTCTACTTGCCTGTACTCTCGAATATCTCTCTTAGCTCGCCATGTTTTTGTGTTTTATTTTGGTTGCGAGTCATGGAAGCGTCGAGCAAGCGCCTGGTTTTGCTCCACGCCGGTCACAACTTGTATTGACTTCATGCCTGGTTGCACGCGGGCGCTCGCGGCTCGCGTCAAAAATAGACAAGACGCAGAAACTCAGGATGCGAGCCACATCGCGCTGCACCTCGCCACGGCCGGTGTGATCGGTCTACTCTGTTAAGAAGGACACCGAAATGAAACTGCCTCGCTTCCTCGTCTGATCCGTTTTCAGTGTATCTGCGCTGTTATTGTTTGCTTGTTCTTTTCTCTTGTTTTTGTTTATATTGTATGCTTTGTTCAGATTATTATTAATATTGGTTTAATTTCTTAGGGAGAGACCCAGAATAAGCCCAATAGGGTTTCCTGTCTCTACCGGCACAATATTGTTTGCTTGTTTCCTTTTGTCTGTTTTTGATTTTAATATGGGGGGAAATAAAATAAATAAATAACCTACATTAACTTCAATTTGTGTGCATTTCTTTATTCATGGTTCATCTGTCTCCTGCTTTCTGTGATGGTTGCATGTATTCGTTCACGCTTCACCTGTGCTGTATTTCCTTGGTCTTCCATCTTCCCTCCCTTTCCACACACCTGTCAGGATGCGTACTACACCACTCCCACACCCGCCTCTCTGCCCCTCCCCTTTCCTGTACAGTATCTTAGGTGTAGCTCCTTCACTCTATTTGCTCTTCTGTGGTGGTCATGGTATTCATGCTTTGAGGGTTAGTTATCTGAAGATGCACCATGTTTTACAAGCCACTGTGTGTATGGTTTCTTCAATAAAACCTTGTTTGCAACTTCATACCTTCTGTACCTTTTTTTTTGCATAGTGATTCTATTTACTCCAAACAAACCACTGTTGCTGCTGCCGGAGACCTAAAAGCAGACAACTGAGCTATCTGATATCAAAATAAACAGTAGTCTATCACCCAGAGATGCAGGTTCATGAAATAAATATTAATATAATATAAATAATATATAAACTGTTTTGTCAGGTCGGGAACCACCAGATGTCGACTTGTAACCGGTGATATATTGGTAAATAAATAGTTGGGTGAGCTTTGACCTCCAGTCTTGATCATCACATTACAAACTACGACCAATAGAAACTGAAATCATCTTTTTAAATAATACTTACTTTTAATTGATCCATATGATATGGATTTAAATCAGCCTGAAGAAGGTGGGTTAACTGCATTTATCCTCCACTACTTCCTTGCCTGTCCCTCATGTTGGGGCCCTGACCACAGTTGTAGTGAGTGACTATAGTCACTGCCATGCCCACGGGAGGTTTTTATGTCATTTTAAATCTCGATCATGACAGAGAAGCTTGTTCAACAGTGCCTCCTACTGGTTATGGGAATCAATGGCATCCTATAGAAGTGAGGGATGTAACTATGATGGATGGAGAGGCCATTTTTAATTCTGCAAATAATGAGAAAACGGATTACTGCCACCCTTGATGCTGTGTTCAGTGAGGTGAAAGAAAGAATTTCCATGACACAAATTCACTCTCACACCACACGCGCACGCGCACACACACACACACACACACACACACACACACACACACACAGACACACAGTTGTACTGGGCCAATTCCCCCTGCTGTCCCTCTGTCGATCTGGGGAGAGTTATAGACTAGCACATGCCTCCTCCGATACATGCGCAGTCGCCAGCTGCTTCTTTCCACCTGACAGCGAGGAGCTTCACTGGCAGGACGACGTAGCAGGATGATCATGCTATTCCCACCCGCAGACACGGTCAAATCTCAAAGGTGCCAGCTGTATGGATGCCCGACCAAGGTATTTGAGGTTTAGTGCCTTGCTCAAGGACACTTAGACAGACTTGAGGGACACAGTTGCTGTTGCGGGGATCATACCTGTGACTTCCCATCACTCCCAGACACACAAACACTCACCGGTCTGATATAAGGCTTTGAGAGCAGCGATGTCCGACAGGTCCTCTGCTCTCGCTCGACACAGCCAGCGACTATAACTGCCGGAGGGAGACAGACAGAGAGAGAAGGGGCCTGATGGAGACGTGGATACAGCATACTGTATGATATCACTGGTGTGTGTTTATCTAGCTTCGGCCGTGACGCAGTCAAACACAGCCAAAGAGCTGTACTAATTATTTTATTGTGTACAATTTCACATTGAACCTCATACACTCTTAGACATGCTCAATATCATTTTTTCTTGTTCCAAAGCTTTCTAAAGAAATTGGGCATCAGGCTTTTAAATTCACTAGGGGTGACCCCAAATAGTCGACGATTCGACTATTTGTTCAGAGGAGCCTGATTCGACTGCCAATCTCACAGTCGCAAAATGTGCTTATGAAACAAGGATCATTCCATTCCGGCTATATGGGGGTGCTGCTGAATGACTTGATTTTACATAGAATTGCTTGGTTTCTCCCAATAGATTGTGATATATGTAGCCTATTTTGGTAGAAGTATCAGCCTATTAATACCATAAAACCAAGTCCCAATTAAACAAACAAATCAAACACGCTCATGCTAATGGATTTCTGATTGTCAGATAGTCTTATTAAAAAGAGGAAGAAAAAAAGAAGTGGAATATTCGTATTGAACAGCCAACTCTGATTCGACTGACAGAATTCTGAGTCGAAGACAGCCCTAAAATTCACAGCCCCATCTGATTGGAATATCCTGCCTGTGTCTCTGATCCATTTCTACTCTTCACATTTTTACGACATGACTATTTGCTCATTTTAAAGCAACTTGTTCTTGTTTTCATTTTAAATTGAACTCATTATTATAAAGGGTTTGTGGGGTGCGGGTGGGGTTGGGGGTGCTGTGTGTGTAGGAGTCAAATTAGCACGTGTGCCTGTCATTTTCTTTTGGTTTGTTGTATTGGTGTTTCAAAGACCCCCTTGAAAACGAGATGATTCATCTCAAGGGGTTTATCCTTCAATAAAGGTCAGTCTACACGTGAGAGTTTGGGGTCTTACTTCCTCTGCTGCTGCTTCTGCATGGCGATTTCAGACAGCTGGCCCTGCAGGATGAGTTTGCGCTGTTTGTCCACGTCACCCTCCATCCGGGCGAACGCGTGGTTCCCCACCTGGCCCAGGTCTGACTCCAGACTTTCATCCTCAGAGTCGTCTATATACACGCACGCACGCAAACACACACACACACAGGTTTAAGAGAAGTATTGTTTACTCAGTTCATTCTGATCCCGTATGCTCTGACAAAGTAAGACAGATACATTCATTGTGCTCTTTTGTGTGTGTGTGTGTGTGTGTGTGTGTGTGCGTCATCGAGGTCATGAACTCAGAAATCAGAAGCCAGGCTCTAGTAGTTGTGTTTCTGTGTGTATTTATCCACATTCTACAACCATACATGTTTTAGAGCCGAACAATTAATCACAATTATATCAAAATCACAATATGGGAACGTGCAATATCCAAATCGCAGTAAGTAAAATGTGTCACAACATACTGTACCATTAAATGCAGCATTGTGGTGCTACAGAGATGCCCCAGCCTACAAATCATATTCTCCAGATGTAAGGGAACATGCTATATATATATACACACACATGAAAATGAAATGGAAAAATTTGCATTCCGACTAAAATCTTATTGCATATCGGAATTGCAATATCTGTAAATAAAATAAATAAGGATAAAAACATGACTTTTCTTTGGGCTACTGCAATTTTCAAATCGTAGGAGGCACAATATTTGTTAAAAGGAGAAATGTGGGTCAAAATACAATTTTTAAATTAAATACTGTCGTGCTGCAGAGAAGTCCTGGCCTACACATCATATTCTACAGACTTAAAAGTCGAGATGAAATGGGTCTGAGAACACAATATAATGTAAATACAGCACTGTGGAGTGCGTAGTTGCTGGCTGGCTCACTGCGCGAGCCCCCAGGGCAGGACCAGACCGGAGGCTGCCTCCGGGGCGGGCGGATAGCCGTTTCCAAGCCCAGGCAGAGTGCTGTCTGCCAGCTTGAAGTGTCAGACGAGCCACGGTAAATAACGATATTCCTGGAATGCGGTTACTTGTTACAGTTACTGTACATGTACTTTGCATTCTACATTAAATGAAGACTACCATTAGTTTTATTTTGTATGTTACATACTTATTGGCCAAGTATATTAACATTTATGGGCTAGAAAAGGTCTGCCCAAGTAGGCACTAGGCAGCCATGTTGCCTGCTCGGAATTTTCTCTTCGCAATGAAGATTTATTGACAGCTGTCATGTCGTGATATGATTGGTTGAAATGGGGTAGGAATTTGATAGTACTACCTGACCTCAGCAAACGATGACTGTTATGAATGGACTCTTAATGAATGAACTTTTGATTTGAAAAACCCAAGAAATTGGATTTTTGTGATTTTTGTTTAGCATATATTGTTAAAGCCCCAATCAGTAAGATTTTTGACATTTTTTACTGTAATATAACAGCTTTTTAGTCACAGGACATGGTAGATTGACTTGTAATAAGGAGACCCTCGTCTTTATTTATCCCACACCGCCCTCCATTGGCCAGCACTGGGACTAAGCAGTTTGTCTGCCACGTCCCGTAGCAAGAAAAAAGAAAAAAGAAAAGCATGCACGCATGCGCTGTACAGCGGAAGCGCTGTGTTCATGAAAACAAGTAAGTAACTCGATTCGGATTTGCTACGAAAATGATGTTTCACGGAACTATGGATTATTATTTCATCACGTGGTGAGTACCCGATGTCACAACATGTACACAGAGCTTTCTGGCGCTGTGTTTTGTTGACTTTGAACGGCGATATCGTTATCGATACTATTGGACCCAGAGGGCGCAGTTTCTCCAACAGTAAAACTTGGAAAACTTACTGAATGGGGCTTTAAATAGGTGCACTGTATAACCAGGGATGTGATCTAAAATAGGGGGGGGGAATTACATTTTTCATTTCAGCTTGACTTTAATAAAACATCTTTGTTTGGTATAGATCGCCACAAAAATCACACCATAATAATTTCAATGTGTTTTTCAATTAAAATGAGATGGAAATAATTATGTAAAAATGATCACTCCCTCCAATATCGTGAATCATAAAGCAATTGCAATATCAGTCAAAATAATTGCAATTTGATTTTTTTTTTCTCCAAAACTGTTCAGCACTAATGTGTTTCTGCCTGTTTGTGCCTATCGCTCCACATCCATCTGTGTGTATATTAGTCTGTTATTATTATAGTGTGTTATTCGGGTTGATTCACAGGCGGGCTGCTTGCTTTGGATGGACAGCTCAAGGCCACAGCGTCTGTTTGAACCATCAGGACAGCACACAGCAGATCAATGCAGAAAACAGGCTAACATGTGGGTGAAATGTTCAGTAACATTCCTCTTCACCCAAAAATAAAACTGTGCATGCAAGGCGCTTTAGGGTGGTAAACTAGAGTCACACAAACTAGAGTTTACCCCAGATGGCGTTTGAAGGCCGGTGACATTTTTGGGTTGAAGTTGAACTTTTAATGCACAGACACTGAAGAACGCAAATGCTTGTGCGTGCCAAAAACATTTCTTGAAATTAATACAACTTAGAAATAGATATGTAGTGTTGATCATATATTGAACTATGTACTGTTGATCATATAGTGAACTATGTAGTGTTGATCATAGTGTTGACATTCGCTGTTTACTAGAAATTGCAGTGCATTCTGGGTATTTTATAGTAGACTATAATATAGTTAATCAAATTAACCGTCGCGCTCCCTCCTCACCTACTGTATGTGCACCTATCTGTTCCGTTCTTTTGGTTTGATGTAGTTTGTGTTGTTTAGTCCTTAGTTTTAGTTAATAAAGTATTGTTATAACTTATTATTTTGGAGTATGACTCACTCAGTGTTACTTCCAAGTTAGTGATATGATGACGTCTACAGCTCAGCTGTACAGAGGAAAGCCCTGCTGATAATCAATGATGAGACACACCTCCTCCACCCTGAGTTTGAGCTGCTTCCCTCAGGGTGGCGCTATAGAGTACCCCTGCAAGGAAAAAGATCTACAAGGGCTCCTTTATTCCTAATGCAATTAATGTACCGGTAGTCGATAAACGACAGTAATGTGAACAGGGGACATGAGAACGCAGGAGTGCAATACTGACTACGTAATCTATGATGTGATGTGTTGTCACTAGGCTGTTGATGTTCCCTTCTGCAGACATGTCTGTGCTTTTTGTGACTTTCATGTAATTTTTGTAGACATGTCTGTGCTTTTTGTGACTTTCATGTAATTTTTGTAGACATGTCTGTGCTTCCTGTGGCTTATATGTAATTTTTGTAGACATGTTTGTGTTTTTACATAATTGGGTGAGACCAATGACAAATTTCCTGCCTTTGCATGGACAATTAAGTTTTTTCTATTTCTATTTCTATTCTATTCTATTCTATATGATGACTGACCGGCAGACAGACCGACATAAAGTCAGTCAGACAGACAGACAGACAGACAGACAGAAAGTCAGACAGACAGACAGAAAGTCAGACAGACAGGCAGACAGACAGACAGACAGACAGAAAGTCAGACAGGCAGACAGAAAGTCAGACAGACAGGCAGACAGACAGACAGACAGGCAGACAGACAGACAGATCAATTGTTTTCTGTTTATTATTGATACAGGAGTTTCTTTCCAAAATGAGATCTCAACCACTTGAAAAAATATCACTCCAGTTCTTAAAACAGGACACACAGTGCGTGTCCTCACACACAGTGTGTGTCCTCACACACACTGTGTGTCCTCACACACACTGTGTGTCCTCACTAAGGTTTGGAAACATTTCACCACGTAAAGAAATCCCGATGGCGGTGTCCCTGTTAGACTGCGTACCTTCCAGGCTGCCCGGTTTCTCTGTGATGCGGATCTGTCTCTCGGGGACGACCGGCTCGCCCTGCGAGTTGCCGATGTCGGCCGGGATGAGAGGCAGGCTGGACCGCTCCTCCTGCTCAGAGCGAGGGTAGTACAGAGGCAGCAGCCTCCTGTACACCAGCTGGGGGAGCGCACACACACACACACACACACACACAAACACGCGCGCACACACACACACACACGCACGCACGCACGCACACACACACAGGCAAAGAACAAATCATACAAATTATTCACAAAAATGAACAACATTGATTGAATTCATTTAGAGTATTCTGCTTTGTAAACTCTTTTTTAAATGTGCTACCTGCGTATAGTTATTATTGTCATTATTATTACATATAATAATACATAAAAAATAATTTATGAATATAAATTCAAAAATAAATCAAAATTAAATTTAATTATAAAAAAAAAAAAATCCCCCCCAAAACATGGAAACCCCAATCCCTGAAGAGGAATTGAAACACTGAAAACATTGAATGAATTGAACCATATTCTATTCTATTCTCATCTAGTCTATTCTATTCTAAAATCCACTTGACCATAACCAACAAAATAAATTAATTTGGGCAAATACCGCAAATCTACAGAGATTCTGCAGCTTCAAAATCCCAAAACTGCCTTCCAAGATGCAGCGCTATCAAATATTTTAAATTCCTAACCAGTCTGCATTGCCTAAACACAGTTTCCCTGTGGGCGTCACCTCAGTTACCATGACAACAATCTGGGAACCCAGAGTCCATCAGTCTGACGACTAATAAGACTCTGGGACAGATGGTTTCCGGTGTAGAGCGGAAGTCTATGTTGTGGTCGTTGTTTACAGTTCGACTGACACGAGAATGCAGATGGAGTTAATCGCCGGTACTTTCTGTAGGTGCTTTAGGTACTTTCTGTAGGTGCTTTAGGTACTTTCTGTAGGTGCTTTAGGTCCAGATGTACTTTCTGTAGGTGCTTTAGGTACTTTCTGTAGGTGCTTTAGGTACTTTCTGTAGGTGCTTTAGGTCCAGATGTACTTTCTGTAGGTGCTTTAGGTACTTTCTGTAGGTGCTTTAGGTCCAGATGTACTTTCTGTAGGTGCTTTAGGTACTTTCTGTAGGTGCTTTAGGTCCAGATGTACTTTCTGTAGGTGCTTTAGGTACTTTCTGTAGGTGCTTTAGGTCCAGATGTACTTTCTGTAGGTGCTTTAGGTACTTTCTGTAGGTGCTTTAGGTCCAGATGTACTTTCTGTAGGTGCTTTAGGTACTTTCTGTAGGTGCTTTAGGTCCAGATGACATTTCAGCTAATCTCTCTAAACAGATAACTGCACATGAGACGTCATCAGACTGTAAACAACCATGGAAGTGGAAGGCTTGGCGCGGACATAAACCCCGAAATATATTTCCCAGAGTCTTATTAGTCGGTAGTCAGATTGCCATGACAACAAGCCAGCGGCTGCCTGCAGTCGGAGCTAAAGGTACAGTAGTTGGGCAGGGAAGTGGTCTGAAACGGTACACACCTCCTCCGTGTCCGACACGGCAAACACCACTGCTTCTATGTCGTTTCCGTAGTTCTCCAGGAACCTGCGCACCGTTCCTGCAAACACACACACACACACACGCGCGCACACACACACACACACGTGCGCGCACACACATACACGTTACTGTACGTGTGAGGACTTTTGAACTATTTTAGGCGAGCGACCATGTATTAATCCGTTGTGCAGTGATTTTTAGCTGCACAGTCTCCCATCACCCACCATCTTCACTTCCTATGGAAATGGGGAAGTAGTCCCTGAAACAGTACTTTATTTTGGTACATTTCATGTTGATTTGACCAAACTCAAATCTCCTACACAAAATTGACAGGTTTAGCTATTGAAGATTAGTTACCATTCAGCTTTAGAGCAGGTACAAATCCTATTTTTTTCCTCTTCTGTGATAATTTCTCATACTAGTATGCCCTTTATATAACAAACTGCAAAACCCTTCCAAACAAACACTAATGAGAAATTGTTGCCCTCATTATTTTACAGCAATGATATGTCTCATTTTGTATGTTTGTAAATCTAGCTTCTAACTTTTTATGTTAGAAGCTGCAGGTTTCTTGAACCTGGATTGTGTCTAGGATACAATTTAGCTGGTTTTGGTCTAACACAGTTCTATACATAGCCAATGACGTCTAGTGCTGTGTGTGTGTGTGTGTGTGTGTGTGTGTGTGTCTTACTGAAAGCAATGTGTGCAGCGTCCTCTAGTGGGTAGCCTCTCTTGATCGTGTTCACCACACACAGGCCCACAGACACCATGGACTGCTCTCTGTGGCGAGAGGAAAAACACTCTCAATACTCATGTACGTACATAACATAACACACCACCTGGTTAGCTGGGACACACACCCATTCACACGCACACACAATCTCTCTGAACCAGACAACTTGCATACAGTCGCAGACAAAGCAAGCATTCAGTTGTGAACTTTGACACCAAATGATGCCGATGGCTTTTACTTTTAGAGATTTTGATTTTACAGAATGGTGACATTTACTCTGCAGAATGATCGCCTTTGACACCAGATACTGCTGATTTTTATTTTCCTTTTTCAGGATATTCTAGGCTACTTGATGCATGAATAGAAGAACCCTATGCTAGGAGCTGCAAGAAAAGACTTGAAATAAAAGGAGAAATACACCGAAAGCATTGTTTTATACTTTGTTGCTGGAGGCCCGATGACATCAAGAAGATATTTCTTCTTTGTACTCTGCGCCTCACCCCACATTCACAACTTGGTTGATCGTTGCTTTATTCTGACAAATAGTGGCTGATATGAGAGGCTCCAACTACATCTATGTCCATTTTGAACAGACAAAATGTATTTTTCATTGCTTTGATATTAGATTCATAACATTACAGAGACATTTATTCCTGTCGTCTTTCAAACAAAAGTTGTAGAGAGCCAGGAAGCTTTGAATGGCTGTAGTGTACTTCTCGTTCCATTTTGCACTTGCCAGGCAGAGTACTGTCTAAGAGTTGCTGTTTGTTTTTGAAAGTGTCTTTAAGTAAAGTTTATATACATTTAGATTGGCTGCTTGATTTACTGACTGACTGACTCAGTGATTCCCAAACTGGTGGTCCGCTAGAGCAGGGGTTCCCAACCTTTTTTGTGCCAAGGACCGGTAGATACATGGAAAAAAAGGTTGCGGACCGGTTGTCAATTTGAATGGTTTTAGTTAATATATTTACTCACCAGGTGGCAACAAAGGGTAAATAACAGCCTTTTGTGTTGTACTGTATGTAGCCTACAGTATTTATGTTTTACATACAAACATAAATAAACGTCAACTTGAAACTATGTTTCAACTACCACACACAGCCTATAATATTATAGCCTATGTTTATAAAAACAAAAACAAAAAAACATTTGGACCGGCTCACGGCCCGGTACCAAATGCGTTGCGGCCCGTTACCGGTCCGCGGCCCGGTGGTTGGGGACCACTGCGCTAGAGTATTGGATTTTTATTTTATTTTTTATACAGACAACAGTTTTTACATATACACATTAACCCTGGGGAGTAGTAGGCTTGGGCCGATTTTCGGAAATATTGTGATATTCTTGGAAATATCACAATTTCAGAGGCTGTAGCGGGCTCAGTTTTAATGCCAGAGTGAAGTTTCTGGTATCATACTAGAAGATCTAAGGCACCAACCATGTCATGCTAGCTTGTCAGGAAGATGGGTAATAACGATCCAAAGTTAGGATAGATTTTGGCGAGGGAGGGAAATAATTTTGAAAGTGGTCCTCTTTTTCACAGCCTAATGTTGGCAGGGGTGTGTGTGTTTCCCTGTTTTGATCCAGTAGCCTTTCTGGTGCTTTTGCATGGTTAAATCAGCTAATTTTATTTTATGGGAAAAAAATGGTTGGTATCCTGTGGTCCCTCGGAAATTTGGTTTGGTACATAGTGGTACTTGGTCTGAGAAGTTTGGGAACCCCTGGGCTAACTGCTTGAATGGTGGTTCTTACGTGGCCAGTTGCATAATGTTCCTGTAGCAGCTGAAGAGCGAGCTCTCAGCAGCCGTCCTGTACTTGGTTTTGTACTTGGGCCCCACCGTGTGGATGATGTACCTCGCTGCAAGGTTGAAGCCTTTGGTCATCTTGGCCTCTCCTGTTCGACATCCTACACACACACACACACACACACACACACACACACACACACACACACACACACACACACACACACACACACACACACACACACACACACACACACACACACACACACACACACACACACACACACACACACACACACACACACACACACACACACACACACACACACACACACACACACACCTTGAGCTGATTGTTTCCGATTTGGATGATCAAAAAGTGATGAGGATGGACAGGATTAGGAATAAGTACATTAGAGGGACAGCTCATGTTGGACGGTTTGGAGACTAAGTGAGAGAGGCCAGATTGAGATGGTGCACGTGCAGAGGACAGGAGACATGCTGGTTATGTCGGGAGAAGGATGGTGAAGATGGAGCAGGCAGGCAAGAGGAGAAGAGGAAGGCCAAAGAGGAGGTTTATTGATGTGGTGAGGGAGGACATGCAGGTGGTTGGTGCCACAGAGGAAGATGCAGAGGACAGGAAGAGATGGAAACAGATGATCCACTGTGGCGACCCCTAACGGGAGCAGCCGAAAGGAGGAGGCTTATCAAAAACTGGTACTAGATTTGTAAATGTTTTCTCAAGTTTCAATACTTGTAAGTATGACATTCATCATTCTAAGGACAATGTGTTACGGATGTTTTTTTACTGAGTACAGTACCACTGGGTCCTTACAATACATTTTCACTAATGTGAAATAGCTGTTCAACAGCTTCACACAGACTACCAGGTCTTTCAATGTCCTTGTAGACATTTGAGGTCCACTCTACCGTCTATAGACTTGTTCTAAACTAGAAGGACCGCACCGCGGATATATGCCTCCGCCAACAAGTGAGCAGTCGACATCCATGTCTGTCCAGACTTTTGAGCCAAATGTGAAGAAATCTCGTCAAGGTGTTAATGAGATATCGCGTTAACAAGCTTGGAAATGGCGTTCGTGAGATCACAGTGACCTTTAACTTTGACCACCAAAATCTAATCAGTTCATCCTTGAGTCCAAGTCGATGTTTGAGCCAAATTGGAATAAATTCCGCCAACGCGTTCCTGAGATATCACGTTAACGATCTTGGAAATGGCGTTTGTGAGGTCACAGTGACCTTGAACTTTGACACCAAAATCTAATCAGTTCATCCTTGAGTCAAAGTCGATGTTTGAGCCAAATTATACGAAATTCCGTCAAGGCATTCCTCAGATATCGCGTTAACGAGCTTGGAAATGGAGTTTGTGAGGTCACAGTCACCTTGAACTTTGACCACCCAATGTAATCAGTTCATCCTTGAGTCCAAGTGGACGTTTGAGGCAAATTTGATTAAATTCTGTCAAGGCGTTCCTCAGATATCGCGTTAACAAACATCGGACGTACATATGGATGGACAACCCGAAACCATAATGCCTCCAGCCTGGCTATCGCCGGCGGAGGCATAAAGATGCTACATCAGAGGAATAGGGGACAGCATTTATGAGTCTCGTGGACATTTTCAGCCCATTTGACAATTCAGAAGTGCCAGACTGGAGCAGCTGAGCATCATGTGGCCAGTTCTGCCTACAGTATGGAACGTACAGTATTTCTGTGCTCTTCCATTGACACTCATGATGTCGGAGTACACGCCATTTTGCCTCCAGACTTCATCGTCTTGGATCTGATGAGTTCAAATGTAGTTGTTCTCCCTCCCCAGTGGCGCCCCCTGCTGTACCTTTGAGCTTGAGCAGCTCGTGCCGGAGCTCTGGCCCGGCCAGCTGGTGGATGCTCTCAGAAATCGTGTTCTTGCAGTTCAGAGACTCGTTGCTGGTGTTGACGACGGCTGTGCAGTTTAGCAGGGCAACGTCACCGGTGCTGTGGAGAGGGGGGTCAATAAATCAATGATTCTGTATTAATTTACAGGCCTGGAATTAAGCTATTTTTAGGGCAAGGTCACTTTTGCCTTTGATAACTACTAACAAACTACAAAGCTATTGGGGCATCGCGGCCAAAACATCGCGGCCTTGTTGTAGGACAACAAGGCCAATGGTTATTAAAATCATTTTTTCAGTCGGTTTTCCTCAACAAAATAAATATCTTAATATAACAATTAAGTGCGGCAATGTGATACAGCACATTATAGATGGCTCAGAGGGCATGGATCGTATCCAAGGTTTGTCCTACTTAATGGAACAGCGAACAAATTATTTTATAAATGTTACTGCAAAATCTACAAGAAATAGCCTAATAGGCTCCATACATATACCCATACAGGATGTGGTTCTGATTCATTTTCATGAATAAAAACGCTTTAACTACCCCCCCCCCCCCACACACACACACACAAATCGCACCCTGATACTATTCATGATTGTCTTTCCAAATGACAGCTATTTTAAAAAGTCTAAAGTATAAGTTGGATTTCTTATTTGTTCACTCACTGCATTCTATTTGTGCTCAATTCAAGTGTGGAAAATAGTCCAAATAAAGACAAATGTCAAATGTGTCCTAACCTGATTACTAGTGTATGCTGATTATGACTTCAGTAAACTGTGTTTGGTGTCTCCAGTCTCTGAAGCCATGTTATCTCTTCAGGTTTCATCAGAGCCTGAATGTGGAACTACTCGAGCATGTGTTGAAAGCAGTGGGTCACAAGACGAAGCGAGGGGAGTTAGCCTTCCTCCCCCTGCAGTGTTGGGAGCAACAGGAATGTGGTCATGTGCTGCACAACAAAAAGGATTTATAAGGTGCTGTGGAGACTGGACAGAGACACACACTGCTGCTCACGACCCTCCCTGCTCAGTAGCATCTTAATTCTCTTCTGAAAAACTTTACTGTTATCGTAAAGCCTTTTTTTCAGCTTGGACTACTCACTTCTCAACCCAGCTGTCTTGCCTGTTTGTTGTTTTCCCTCCCCATCTGTTTGCTTTATCTTTTGCCTTTTTGTGTTTTATTTCAAATGTATTTTTATTATTATTATTCCATCCACATATAGCTCCTTTAAACGAAAAGTTTTTAACTGTGTTAAAGTGTTTAACGGATAATTCTGTCAGCATCATCTACTCACCCCCATGCCGATAGTGATGTTTTTTAGTCGACAAAACAGTCCTGAAGTTTCACAGCAAAACGCTGTTCCAGCATTCTCCTAACGCAAGGGTTGACAACCAAGTCAACAATTGAGCCAAGATAGCCTGATATTGCTGTTTGACGTGATCTCCTCTTGATAACTAATGCAATAACTGATGTTATATTTTTCCACTTCCATTTACTGAGCCTCCCCTGAAAATATTTGAAGCCCCCCTGGAGAGGCCCACTTTGAAAACCTCTGTCCTAAACAATTGAAGTGGATGGTTACTTACCCGTTGGTTACCAACTTTCAAACGTGGGGAAAAAATGTCTCCATACTGCTCGTCTGGTGTAATCCAAGGCTCCAGAAGCCAAATTGACTTGGATTATGTGAGGTGAGGAGTATATGGAGACATGGTATGTTTGTTGTTGTTTTTTGAGAATATGAAACAGTGTTTTGCTGTGAAACTCCAGGACTGTTTTGTGAACTAAAATACTTCACCTGTCCTTCCATCGGTATGGGGGTGAGTGAGTAGATGAATGAATTCTCATTTTTGGGTGAACTCATCCTTTTAAGGGTGGATATTATCTTTAAATGCAGTCATTTATCCCAGAGTTTCTCTACCAATGAATAGGTGTGGTGGGTCACTCAGTCTTAAAGAGCTGCTTTAAAATAATTTAAAGAGTTTCACTGTCCTGCATGAAAGCTGCTATATCAATCAAATTCGCTCACGCATTCATTCACATATACGAGTAGCATGTAGGTCTCACACCTCAGGATCTGATTTAGCCTCATATAGGCATCCAGGTGTTCCAAACTGGAATGAAAGAGGCGTGACCCCATGCCACTTTCTGCTGTTCACACACTGAACTGATTAGACAACATCAGATGTGAGTCACGTGAGTGGGAATTAATCAGTGTGAAGGCAGCCATAGTAGAGCAAGGGGCAAAAGAGAAACACTGATTGATTCAATCCAGATTGATGAGAGTCAAATCTGATACTTGATTGGTCTGAGCCCTCTGACATTCTGTCTCATCTCGATAAGAGAACGTCCGTTCTATCATTTTACAATAAACTCAAGAGCAGCGTGAGAGTCGTCTACAATCAATGGATTCAATGCAAATTTTTTGAATCCTATATAGACCTTCTTCAAATGAAAAGCCACCAACCGATGTTTGTTTGACTAGAAGAATCAGGACTCAAAATAGGCAGCAAACCTGCTTCCCGGTGGCCCATGATGAGCGGACTAATGTGTTTTAATGAGCTCAGTCCCAAAGCGAGGCTAAATTTACACTATTCTGGCTTCCAGAATCCAGAATCAAAGATTTTAAGAATCACTATCCTCAATAAAGCTGAGGGATTTACTATGAGTTAAATTCTAAAGGTATTAACAGTTATTTTTTTTTATTTTTTTTTACAGTTTTTGACGTTCCACTTATATTTTCATGCTATGGTGCACACAGTCTCCATCTTACTTTCACATTTTCAGCATCTAGCTAACAGTCTTATCCACAGCAGTTTACACAGATAGATCCATAGCTCATATCTTATACATAGATAGTGAGGTAGAAGGGATTTTTAGCTGTGACCAGCAGCTCAATAAGTCACTCTGTTGGTCGGTCCGGTCCACAAAAAGTTAATCACCCTTTAGCGGGCACAGTTTTCGACCTAGTAGGCTGAGATTTGGCATGTTGGTCAAGCGTGTGTGTGTCTGTGTGTGAAGGTGTGTGTTTGTGTTCATGGTGGTCAAGCGTGTGTGTGTCTGTGTGTGAAGGTGTGTGTTTGTGTTCATGATGGTCAAGCGTGTGTGTGTCTGTGTGTGAAGGTGTGTGTTTGTGTTCATGATGGTCAAGCGTGTGTGTGTCTGTGTGTGAAGGTGTGTGTTTGTGTTCATGATGGTCAAGCGTGTGTGTGTCTGTGTGTGAAGGTGTGTGTTTGTGTTCATGATGGTCAAGCGTGTGTGTGTCTGTGTGTGAAGGTGTGTGTTTGTGTTCATGATGGTCAAGCGTGTGTGTGTCTGTGTGTGAAGGTGTGTGTTTGTGTTCATGGTGGTCAAGCGTGTGTGTGTCTGTGTGTGAAGGTGTGTGTTTGTGTTCATGGTGGTCAAGCGTGTGTGTGTCTGTGTGTGAAGGTGTGTGTTTGTGTTCATGGTGGTCAAGCGTGTGTGTTTCTGTGTGTGAAGGTGTGTGTTTGTGTTCATGGTGGTCAAGCGTGTGTGTGTCTGTGTGTGAAGGTGTGTGTTTGTGTTCATGGTGGTCAAGCGTGTGTGTGTCTGTGTGTGAAGGTGTGTGTTTGTGTTCATGGTGGTCAAGCGTGTGTGTGTCTGTGTGTGAAGGTGTGTGTTTGTGTTCATGGTGGTCAAGCGTGTGTGTGTCTGTGTGTGAAGGTGTGTGTTTGTGTTCATGGTGGTCAAGCGTGTGTGTGTCTGTGTGTGAAGGTGTGTGTTTGTGTTCATGGTGGTCAAGCGTGTGTGTGTCTGTGTGTGAAGGTGTGTGTTTGTGTTCATGGTGGTCAAGGGTGTGTGTGTCTGTGTGTGAAGGTGTGTGTTTGTGTTCATGTTGGTCAAGCGTGTGTGTGTCTGTGTGTGAAGGTGTGTGTTTGTGTTCATGGTGGTCAAGCGTGTGTGTGTCTGTGTGTGAAGGTGTGTGTTTGTGTTCATGATGGTCAAGCGTGTGTGTGTCTGTGTGTGTTTTTGTTCATGGTGGTCAAGCGTGTGTGTGTCTGTGTGTGAAGGTGTGTGTTTGTGTTCATGATGGTCAAGCGTGTGTGTGTCTGTGTGTGAAGGTGTGTGTTTGTGTTCATGGTGGTCAAGCGTGTGTGTGTCTGTGTGTGAAGGTGTGTGTTTGTGTTCATGATGGTCAAGCGTGTGTGTGTCTGTGTGTGAAGGTGTGTGTTTGTGTTCATGGTGGTCAAGCGTGTGTGTGTCTGTGTGTGAAGGTGTGTGTTTGTGTTCATGGTGGTCAAGCGTGTGTGTGTCTGTGTGTGAAGGTGTGTTTGTGTTCATGGTGGCCAAGCGTGTGTGTGTCTGTGTGTGAAGGTGTGTGTTTGTGTTCATGCCAAATGGCTAAAAGGGGGCAGCATGGGGGCAAATTTCAAAATGCAGGAGGCCGGAGGCAGAGTAGGGTGGGCTGCCTCTACCATGCTGCATTTAAGAAATGTGCACATGTGGTTGCAGCCATTGCGAATTTGTGCTTGCTTGTTATTATTTTGTCATTGTAATTCCTCCGGCGAATACAAAGCTCATTGTTCTCTGTGATTAGGTACAGCACACCTTCTATTCATAACTTCTATTCAACTGCTGTGGAGGAAAATACAATTTTCCAGTGATTTGGGATGTTTAACTGCCCCGTTCACACATCTTAAAACAAGCAGAGAATTCACACCTTGAAGGAAAACAGTAGGACCAGTTGAGGAGTGTGAAATGAATTGTGAATTTCTTCCAGATAAAAGTATGAAATGTAGCCTAAAAGGTTGAGATTCAAAAGCCAGCTGACACCATAGTAGACTGTGGCTACATCGTCACTAGGACGTTTGCACAAACGATCTCTGTCCACATGCGGGTTTAAGCTCCTTCTCCTTCCTTCTCTCTCCCTCTCGCCAAAATTTAGCCAAAATTTGGAGCGTTATTACCCAGCCTCCTGACAAGCTAGCATGACATGGTTGGTACCAATCGATGCCTTAGATCTTCTCGTTTCATATGATACCAGAAACTTGCGTATATGGGTGATATCATACAGGCTTTCCCAAAAGCATGTCGTTGTGAAAATATTTGTGTACTGGAATTATCAGATGATGAAGTTTGAAAAATGAGAAGAGCATTTGTGCATGCCCTCTCTTCTTGTGTAGCCTAGTGCTTAGCTTAACCAGCTGACCAGCCAATCAGAGTGATTTCTCTCACCGACTGCCTGACGCCGACTCAACATGTACAATCGGCCGAAAAAGCCACCGACAAGGCCGACTAGAGCCAACGGTGCAGGACACACCACAAAGACTCGGGCCACAGGCTCTTACCGACTGCCCAGACATCGACCGCTGCTGCCTGTCGGCTCGGTATGTCTGGAGTTTAAATAAAATCTCTCCACTGAAACCAGACTGATGAAATTCCTTTGGTGTCAGCAGCTCTTTAAGCCAGACTTTAAGGTGACCCACCACACCTATTCAATGGTCAAGAAACTCTGAGATATATTACTGCCTTTAAATGAAGAATTAATTTACAAGCAGGGTTCATACACATTTTTTGACCTATGGATTTCCATTACTTTTCCATGACTTCAAAACAAATTTCCATGACCAAACATTGTGTGAAGTCTCGGTGTACACATGAAAAAGTGTTATGACATTGTACATTGTAAATGTCACTAGACTACAAGATACATTGTAACTGAATGATTAGATAAATAAGTCAAACATGCAAAGAGAATAAAACTTTGATTGCACAGTGTTTTACATGGCTGTGGTTGGGGAGGAACTGTGTTCCTCTTTCAGGCCTCAATGTGTTTCTGAGAAGCGGCGTGAGCGGAACATGAAGAAACGTGTGCTTGACTCACAAGAGGATGATCTTGCGGTTGATGTCCGGTCTGAAGGGGAAGGGCGAGGGGAAGGCCTGCTGGCTGCCCGGGCTGCTGTCCACCTCCACCTCCTCCTGGGCCCGGGGGTCCAGCTGCTCATCCCATGTGGGGAGAGTCTGGATGTCCACGAACTGGGAGCGAGCACCTAGAGGATCCATGTCCTCGGGCTCTACGGGCACACGGCAGGCCACCTGAGAGCAGCCACACTGCAGACAGAGCAGAGAGGGAGACTCAACTACTGCTGTAGGACAAGAGAGAGATTCAGGAATGCAAACTCATGGATAGTGAAAAAGGTGACAGATACCAGGGCAGACACAAAACCACTCAGAAATCCTATTACATCCTATATCCTCCTATTTTGCGAGGAAAAACGTGACTGTCACCTAAAGGAGACTAGTTTGCATCCCTGGTTAAGTGTCCCATTAGCCTTTTTCACTTCCCACCCAAATCACCCATTTTATGTCTAAAATGCAGGAAGTAACACAGGTGCAAGCAAAACAGTCATGATGAAGGCCCCGGCATTGGATCACCAAATGGATTGGAGGTTGGAAACCCTCATTAATGTTCTGCTTGCACTTGTGTTATTTCCTGCCTTTTAGACACAAAATGGGTGAATTGGGTGGGAAGTGAAAAAGGTGGATGATGGCCTAACTGCGGTTCCCTCCCTGACAGAAGATACAATTTGTAAGTTTTTGGCTTAGAATTTGTCAAATTTAATTACACTGAATATTGGCATGATATATTGCGTATCAGTATTGCTGCCAGCCTTCAAAAACTCAAATCAGTTTAACTCTAATCAATAGAAAGATGGCTAGTCTAAAAAAGGCTCATGGATGTTGTCTGCTTTTCCATTTTAGTCTCAGTTTATAAAACACAACGCCTTCTGTTTATTTCCTACTTGTGACCTGAAGCAACACGTTGAATCTCTGGCTGTTTCACTACATTTCACATACCAGTCACTCCTCATCAGCCACTATCAATCTGCCTCTGACTGAGCCAATCCAGCCAGACAGTATAGAGACTGTATTGATGCCAAACTGCAGAATGACAGACATGACTTACTACTGTATGCTGCTGATTATATATCATCAGCTTTCTGCCCACCAGGGAAAGAGATCTGTTCTGTCATATTATTATTATATTGACAGGAGGTTGGCACTAAACTCAATTTACCATCATTATAATTAAATTTACACGATAGAGTTGAACAACCCTGCAATGCTTATATCCTTACGAGATCAATTCAAAGTAATGTTGAATAACGTTACCTACTTTTAATTGATCTTGAGATGTTCTCCTTTTACATTCATTTGATGATATATGTTGAACATGTAAAATGAGAAAATCTGTTTTTTCGTCTGAAAATATAACTGGTTGTTTGCTTTATGATTATTTGTTTATAACTCCGTCACTGGCTACAGCAAAAATGATGGTTGAACATGGTTCGATAAAAGCATTAGCTTAGTTGAAAGTGCACCCGTTTTTTAACAAAGAGACAACATACTGCTGGTCTTAACACAACACATTCAATTTCCTCCTCATAACGTCATGCTCATCGAGAATATTCCCTTTTTAATCGATAAAACTGTGAGCCAGGTATCACACAATATTATAAAATCAGCACTGTCACCTACCTAACGTTAGTCGTTTTTTCCAGTATGTAGGTGATGTCTGCCTAAAAAATGATGACACGACAACGTCTAAGATCACGAAATGTTATCCGTCCTCATACTTCTCTTTCCAGTTGTCACAGCCATTGCAAAAACAAAACAAAAAAACATTTAAACGACTTAATTAGCCAGGTTTACAGCCATTTAGCCTGTATGCTAGGTGCGTGCTTATCGATACATCATCAAGCTGGCTGGAGTACACATGTGAACTTCCGGTTATAATTTCCAAAAACAATCTCCAGTCAAGAATTCGTATCACCAAAAGCAAAAGTATCAAGTTTTCACAAAAGACAAACAGTGTTAGACCGACCATATGTGTGTATTTGTACAATTATACAGTAGCTTTTGAAAAGGGTATTTCTTTCTTTCGTATCTAGCAACCCGGAAATACGACTCACTTCACTAATGCCCCCTACACTTCCGGTTGCTCCAGATGAATGACTTTCGATTTTCGAAGACAGAAAAGTGGATTTTATGCAACAATTTGGAAGCGGCAACTATATGTATTTAAAAGAAGAGGATGTTGGACATCGGATAGGGTCTTCACTTCAAGTTTCTGGCTCAGGTAAGGGTTAATTATTATACCTAGACGTGAGAGCGGCACGTGTGTGTGTGTTTGTGTGTGAGACTCATCAGGCATTCATGCGGTATTATGGAACTGATGACTGATGAGTCTCGCGTTGAGGCTAGCAACGACCCAATTCCCCCCACTGTAATGAATGCCATGTTGTGATTTTTTTTCCATTTTTATTGTGAAGAATAAACTACTAGTGTCCGGTGTGGTTCCAGCTAACTTGACGCAGCTCTTCATGAGTTCTGATCAGCTGACTGATCTGAGGAAAAACACTTCCGTTGTGTTTAGCTTCTAGGGATGTGTGCGAAGTTCCAGCAATTTTCCAAAACACAAAGTCACAGTTGTCAAATGCATTGAATTAAAATAATCTATTCTGCAGCAAAAAAAAAATCACCTGTGATTATTTATTTTTTTAAGTGTGCCGTGTACGAATACGACATGTGTCAACAAAATAAAAGCTTTTAAACTCTACTCAAATCAAACGTGCGTTCGTGCGTCTGTGTGTGTGTGTGTGTGTGCGCGCGCGCCTGCTGCTGTGCTTTTTCTGGGATCGCAGGCAAAAGCAATGCATTACCTAGCTACACGAAAACGATCGGGCAAAACACTCGAATAAATATTATTTACTCACTCCGTGGACTCATATTACATCAGAGCCAGTGAACGTTTTGTAGTCACTAGTTAACTAGCTGACTAGTTGTCTGACGAGAAGAGACGACGGCACATTTCCTTCACTATTTCATCGATCTCGATTGATTAGTCTGGTCTGAATGGAAGGGAACACACGTTCACTCAGTCAGGAAACACGCTCCACAAGCCAACAAGTTAGCTAGCAGCTGCATTTTAGAGGTAAGAGAGCGAATTAGCAAAGTATAAACTGAGTAAAGTTGAACACGAGAAGGTTATTTTTGTAAACCCTATGCAGAGGCACACGTGTTTTATTGGCTTTTGTAAACCAGATTTGTTCAGTAACATCACCACGTGGGTTCCGGAGTATCCATGCGAATCCAGGGTAGTTGTGCTTGATTTGGTGTACGCATGTGGCGGGGTAGGCGGGGTTTGCCGATTGTTCAGTTGATTCGTGGGTTAAAAGTTGTAAACTCCGACCGCCCGGGCTACGAAGGTTAGAACAACAAGCGCCACCATGTACGATGTGTGCTAGCTACTGTCAACACTACAGAGGAATTTATCAAGAACAATTGTTACAATAACTATTTTAATATGATAGTAAAGATATCGAACTAAACGCTCATATAGGAATAGTATATACCTATTTTGTAGTGTTATAGTTATACTATAAGATAAGATATAACGCTAAGCAATTGTATCAAGTATCAATACCCATACTGTATCAATTTGTACAACATAGAAATATTCTGGTTTGAAGCCATAGGAAAGATAACGTTAAACCACAATAAGAAAACATATAAGGTGATTAATATACACTCACTATTGAGTGGCCTACCACAGACATGATGACACCATTATGAGAATGTCAAAACGAGTTTGGGTCAATTCATGACTGAACTAATCAACTAAAATTTGAATTGACTGGAATCTAAAGGAAACCTAGCTAATTGAATTTCGGCTTTCAGCAAGTTGAATTTCAGGGAATCAATGCACCTCATGTTCCGACGCAGGGGTCAGCCAGTTACTTCCAGTTGTGTTTACACTTCCTGTGACAGACAGTACAGTATTATATTTTGTTCATTGTGTTAACTGTGGCCAACACTGCTGAGGGGAATTAAGGTGTGTGCAGACCCCCTAAGAGCCAGAGTCAGACTAGGTTGAAAGGATTATTTGAAAAGGTTTATAAAGTCTTGACTTGAGATCTTGTGTTTGTGTAAATTACTCAGATTGAAAATGATGAGATTTGTTCCAGCAGACGACTGAATTTAAATTCTGTTTCTGGATTTTTATGGAATGATTGAATTTATTGAAGTTGAAACTGATTATAGAAATCAATCTCACGATGCTCTTACCACGTTTTTATCCCATTAAAACCATATTGATTTAAAATGTTAAATTGATACTGGACTCTTGATTTGTTCTGACTTGAATTGGTGTTCTACATTTAAACTTGGAACTTGGCATAATGAATTTGGCTTGCCACTCTACATTTAGACTTGGGACTTGTGGAAAGTTGACTTGGTCACAGCCCTGTCATCTTCTAATAATCCCTCTGTCCTCTTTGCGTGACAGGATTGAGCGTGGCCTTGAGACTCTGGCCATGGGTCTGACCAAGCAGTACCTGCGGTACGCTGCGAGCGCCGTGTTCGGCGTGATCGGCAGCCAGAAAGCCAACATCTGCTACGTGACCCAGCGGGGGGGAGAGAAGGGGCGCTATGTTGCCGTGGCAGCGTGCGAACACGTCTTCATCTGGGACGTCCGGAAAGCAGAGAAGGTGAGATGACGTGGAGGGTGACAGCACTGAGAGTGTTGTCATTTTTTGTTGCCACGATTGCCAAGAGAGACTTTGCATGTGAGAGGCCATGATTTACAGTGACTTTACAATGGCTCTTAGCTGTTGTCAAATCACTGTAAAGGGCAGTTTAAAGTCCAGCAATTTATCATAGCCCGACGAGCATCGCTGAACGTGACGACCTTTCCAGAATCGCTTGACGCTGATTTTGGACGCTGTCGCTCGTAAAAAGTATAGCCACCCAGGTGATAGGAGAACGCATCGCAGAGGCGCAGAGCAGGATGTGTTGTGATATTTTCACATGGATTAATGCCAACACGGACGGACAGACAGAGATGCCAGTCAAGTCAGCCACTTATACCGTTTTGATTGCAACATTACAAAACTGTCTATCTGCTTGTTAACATGCTGTATGACACGGTTCCCGTGCCTTTGGGATAACGACCGGGCAGATTATAAAGATCTGTTAAAAAGGCAAATGCCTGGAAAGCGGACATTCTCAACACAGATGGTAAGTAACAGCTAAAACATTGTTAGCATGGATAATCGTGTTTATTAAGTTTTCGACAAACATGTGATCTTCTTCCATTGTTAATTCAACTAGCTAGCTAACTAGTGGCTGCAGAAATTGCGGTAGGAGAGAAAAACATTGTGGTTGTCATGACAACGGAGCCAACGATAGGGTCAAAGTTGAATCCAGATGAAGTCTTGACGATGGTCGCAACGTTCATCACAACGATGGCATATCGCCCGTCGCTGGAAGTACGGTATAAACATTTGTCGTTATCACCGACGATGGAATGTGATCATGGTCGGTCGCAACAACCATAAATCGCTGGACTCTAAACTGCCCTTAAATCACAGCCTCACAGGGCTTATAATTGCTTTTATGAAACGTTACTAACCTACCTGTTTCATAAAACGCAGCAACAAAAAATGCAGTATTGATAACAAATAATCGTTCTTCCACGAGGGAATGTAGTCCTTCAGCTGCGACATTTAGCAGAATGGTTGCTAAGCAACATACAGACATACATGATTTTCCCATTTCATATGCAGAACTGCTGTACTTTTAAAATGAATGATCAAATCAATCAATCAGCCGTCTCTCTTTCTCACTGTCTCTCTCTCTCTCTCTCTCTCTCTCTCTCTGTCCATCTGTCTCTCTGTCTCTGTCTGTCTGTCCAGGTCCTGATCCTGCAGGGTAACAAGCACGAGGTGACCTTCCTGTGCCCCTCCCCCGACGGCGTGCACATGGCGGTGGGCTATGAGGACGGTGCGGTGCGCGTCTTCAGCCTGCTGAGCGGTGAGAGCAACGTCTCATTCAGCGGACACAAGTCAGCCGTCAGCACCATCCAGTACGACGCCCTGGGAGCCCGGCTCGTCACGGGCTCCAAGGTGAGTTCACTGGTTCTCACAAGCCCCTGGGAGCCCGGCTCGTCACGGGCTCCAAGGTGAGTTCACTGGTTCTCACAAGACACTTTCACACATGAACTCTGGACTATGTCCGCTGAATCGGGATCAAGATTCAAGATTCAAGATTCAAGATTTTTATTGTCACTCCATGGTACAAGTACCACGTGTGAAATTCTTGTGCAGTGGACTCCGTTTACGACATAGTACAAATAGGCAACAAGCAATAAGTAATAGGCATTAAGAAATAGGCATCAATAAGCAATAAGACAGCAATAAGGCAATAAGAAATAGGCATCAATAAGCAATAAGACAAGTCGGTGGCTTATACGACAGTGGCATATTCATTGCACATAGGTGCACATGTCATGTGCATACGTTAGACGTGTTCAGACATTTCAAATTCGACGTTTTATACATACATGTGCAAATAGCATGTACCTTATTAAACATACACTTAAATTTACAATTAAACGTTAGGCACCTTATTAAACATACACTTAAATTTACAATTAAACGTTAGGCATCCGTAATAGTAGCAGCTGCAGTACGGTACGGTACGACTACTGCACTATTTGTGCATATTAAGGAGTCTCGTGGCCTGCGGGAAGAAACTGTTCCTCAAGCGATTTGTGCGTGTTTTTGGAACCCTGTATCTCCTCCCTGAGGGTAGCAGGGAGAACAGGCTGTTGTGGGGATGGTTTGTGTCTTTGATGATCTTCAGGGACCTCCTGAGGCACCGCTGGTTGTACAGTTCGTGCAGTTCTGGCAGTTCACCTCCTGTTACGTGCTGGGCCGCGCGCCTCACCCTCCGTAGCGCTCTGCGGTCCATGGTGGTACAGTTCCCGTACCAGGCGGTGAAGCCGCCTGTCAGCAGGCTTTCAATGGTGCCTCTGTAGAAGTCCCCGAGGATTTCTTTCCTCAGCCCGAATTTCTTCAGGCGCCTGAGTCCGTGTAGTCGCTGTTGGGCCTTTTTGACAACAGTGGCGGTGTGGCCGGCCCAGGTCAGGTCCTGGTGGATGTTGACTCCCAGGTACTTGAAGCTGTCCACCCTTTCCACCACTGTGCCGTTGATGGTGATTGGGGGGTGTGCGCCCCCCCCTCTCCTGTAGTCTACAATGATCTCCTTGGTCTTGGAGACGTTCAGAGAGAGGTGGTTGTCCTGGCACCATTGTTCCAGTACCCCCACCTCCTCTCTGTAGGCCGTCTCGTCGCCCCCCGAGATCAGCCCCACGACCGCTGTGTCGTCTGCAAACTTCACAATTGTGTTTGAAGTTTGAGTCGCCACGCAGTCGTGGGTGTAGAGGTCATACCAGAAGGGGCTGGAGACGCACCCCTGGGGCGCTCCTATGCTAATGGTCAGTGGGGAGGAGGTGAGGTTGCCCACCCTCACCACCTGGCGGCGGTCTGTCAGGAAATCCAGGATCCAGTCGCACATTGCCGTGTTTAGTCCCAGATCCCTGAGTTTGCTTACCAGCCTGGAGGGTACTATGGTGTTGAATGCTGAGCTGTAGTCCACGAACAGCATTCTTACATAGGTGTCCTTCCCCTCCAGGTGGGACAGGGCGGTGTGGAGCACGTGTGCTACTGCATCCGCTGTGCTCCTGTTGGGGCGGTATGCAAATTGTAGCGGGTCGTGGTCCGGGGGGAGTGTGGGGCGGATCTTTGATATGACCAGCTTCTCAAAGCACTTGCTGGCTATTGGCGTGAGGGCTATTGGGCGCCAGTCGTTGAGGCTGGTCACTTTTTGCTGTTTGGGAATGGGGATGATTGTTGCTGCTTTGAAGCAGGGGGGGACTCGTCGGAGGGAGAGGGACTGGTTGAAGATGTCTGTGTATACGGGTGCCAGCTGGTGAGCGCAGGCCTTGAGGACCCGCCCGGGGATGCCATCCGGGCCGGCCGCCTTGCGTGGGTTGATACGCAGGAACGACCGGCACACTTCATCCTCAGTGATGGTGAGAGGGTGGTCTGGATCTGTGGGGGTGGGGGGGGTGGGGGGGGTTGGTGGTTGGGTGTGAGTGGGAAGGGGTGCTGAGGGGTGGGAGGGGAGTTGGTGCGGGGGGGGAGAGGGGGGAGGGTGGTGGTCGGGGGGGGAGGGAGGAAGGGTGGTGGGGGGACGGAGAGGGGGGGGGATGGTGAGGGGTGAGGGGGGAGGGGTGGCAGGGGGGTGAGGGGAGGAGGGGGGGGGTGAGGGGAGGGAGGGAGGTGATGGGGGGGGGGGGAGTGGGAGAGGGGAGGGGGGGTGATGGATGGGAGGCGCTCTGGCAGAGGGGTCGAATCTAGCGTAGAACGCGTTGAGTTCATCCGGTAGGGTGGGTGACGTGCTGGGGTTCTGTCGTTTCACCTCTTTGAAGTCTGTAGAAGCATGGAGGCCTTTCCACAGGTGTCTGGGGTTGTTGGTGTCCAGTTTTGACTCCAGCTGCCTTCCGTAGTCTCTCTGTGCTTTTTTAATAGCGGTCCGGAGGGCATATTGTGCCTGCTTGTATTGATCTGGTGTGCCTGAACTGTAGGCGGTGGTCCTGGCGTGCAGGGCTGCCTTGACCTCGCTGTTGATCCAGGGTTTCTGGTTGGGCATTATTTTGACTTTCTTTGTCGGGACTATGTCGTCGGTACACTTCTTAATGAAGCATGACACCGTCTCTGCGTACGCGCCCAGGTCTCCTGCCACTCTGAACTCCTCCCATGCTACTTGGTCAAAACAGTCCCTCAGGATGTCGTCTGATTGGTCTGACCAGCAGTGGGCGGTTCGGAATGCTGGGGGCTGTTTTTTCAGTTTGTGTTGATACCTGGGCAACAGCAGAATGGAGGCGTGATCTGATTTGCCAAAGGGTGGACGGGGTACGGCCTTGTAGCTGTGGCGGATATTTGTATAACATTTATCCAGTGTGTTATTGCCTCGAGTGGGGAAGTGAACATGCTGGTGCAGCGTTGGCATTCTTACTTTCAGGTTTGCTTTGTTAAAATCCCCGGTCACTACCAGGGCCATTTCAGGTTGTTTAGTCTCATGTGCGCTGATCGCTCGTTGCAGCTGTTTCAGCGCAGCCGTGGTGTTTGCCTGTGGGGGGATGTATACACCCATCACGGTTACTGTACTGAATTCTCGAGGACTCCAGAACGGCACGCATTGGAGCATTACATATTCTAGGTCCTCCGAGCAGTATCTTCCTATGACTGTGTTGTTCACGCACCAGTTTTCATTAATCATAAGACATACGCCCCCTCCCTTCTTCTTAACGGATTGTTCGTTTCTGTCTCCTCTGAATACACTGAATCCTGGTAGCGCGATAGAGTGGTCCGTTGTGTCAGGAGTAAGCCAGGTTTCCGTTAGGCACAGAACATTGCATCGCGCTATGTCTTTTTGGTATTGTGCACGCGCTCTTAGTTCACAAAGTTTATTTTCCAACGATTGAACATTTGCCAGAAGAATGCTGGGGAGAGGTGGTTTATCCGCGTGCTTCCTCAAGCGGGCGAGAAGCCCCCCTCTCTTCCCCCTCCTCCAGCGTTGTTTTTTGAGTTCAGGAAAATCCGTAAGATCTGGAGCTTGCCAGTTGCTGTTGGGATATGTCCGTTCTTTCCTGATTTTGATCAGCGCGTCCCTGTTGTATTTTATTCCGACGCTGGTGTCCGTGCCTCCGTTCTCTGCCTCCATGGCGGGGGCGCGGGGCTGTTGTTTGTTGTTGTTTTTTGCGTGCGAGCGGACAAGCGGACAAAGTGGGTCCCCGCCGTCGCAGTTTCTTGCAAAGAAAAGTGCGAAGACGCCACTATCTACACTATTCAGTTACACTGTTATATACAATAGGTATTTACAAAGCGAGTCGAAGCAACGAAATCAAAACAAAACGCGTTTACACTGGAATACAAGCCTATTTGTCTATGAAGTCACTAGAGCTCCCTAGCGAGTCGCCTTCTCCCGGCGCCATCTTCCTCTCAGGACATTCCCCGAGGTTACCCTTTCATACAAGAGGCATCGTTGTTTTTTCACACAAGTACATCTTCTGTGTAGTTTAGCTGAGTAGAGAGTGCAGGGGGGGGGGGGGGGGGTGCAGTATACAGTGTCTCACCAACTCCGTAAGACATGCCACTGTGATATATATTTTCGCTTTTTCCAATCCAGAAAAGATAACTGGCTCGCTCTCTCTCTCTCTCTCTGAGCGGAGTTTATCTGAGAACGGGGCGGGGTGGGGCTGGGCACACAAATGCACACACACACACACACACACACACACAGCGAGTCGCAGTGACAGAGAGAGATGTCAGACGCCAGAGAGAAGGAAACGTTAAGTATCTTTGGTTATACTTCACTAGAGTTGATGGTGACCATGCTTTTTCGCCTCATTGTTACAAGTGCAACAAATGGTTCACTTGTAAGCACACGCCCACTCTGGACAGTATACTGTAGGATTCAAACATGAGTACACGGACAGTGTACTCAACAACGGACAATTGTGTTCATACATACACCCCATCCAAGTGATGTCTGGACATCTTTCAGAGTTCACTGCATGTCTGAAAAGGCCTATACAGGTCTGTCTGCTGAATTCTGTGCTGGAGTGGGGTTTTACACGTGGAGGGTGAGGTGAAGACGCTAAGGGACTTTTCTCCCACATTTGCAGTGTTTCCCTTATCTTTTGGATATGTTTGCAGATTTTGTACCTAGTATATATAGTTTGTCTCTTCCTCCCTGGACCCACAGACAATATTGTGAACTGCAGAGGAAGAAAGTGAGGTGTCACCTGACATTAGCTTAGCAGCTGCTAGCTCAGTAATCAGCTGGTTAGCACTTCTAGGACAATACAGTGTGGTGGAACAAGCAAAGGCTTCCAAGATAGTTCCAATCTGGTATAATCCATACTGCCTTTATGGTTACTGTTACAGTAAAGTTACCCTCTAGTCTAGTTACTACTTACTCTCTCTCTCTAGCTACTCTCGTCACATAAGTGAAACCTGACTCCGCTCCTCTTCTGCTGCGGATGAAGCAGACACTTTCAGATGTGATAGTGTGTTATTTCCTCTTCCTGCAGGACACAGATGTGATAGTGTGTTATTTCCTCTTCCTGCAGGACACAGATGTGATAGTGTGTTATTTCCTCTTCCTGCAGGACACAGATGTGATAGTGTGTTATTTCCTCTTCCTGCAGGACACAGATGTGATAGTGTGTTATTTCCTCTTCCTGCAGGACACAGATGTGATAGTGTGGGACATCATCAACGAGTGCGGTCTGTACCGGCTGAAGGGCCATAAAGACGTCATCACACAGGCTCTGTTCCTCAAGGACAAGAACCTCCTGGTGACCAGGTAACGCCTGGTTCCATATATATACAGTATATATATGATGTACTATGTATCTGGCATGTACTGTATATGATGCTATGTAAAGCCCTTGGACACATGCTTGTGATAAGGGGCTATAGAAATAAACATAACTAACAAACGAACAACAGTAAAACATGTTGTTTGGATCTTGTTTTATTTGAGAGAGCTTCATCTTGTTCACAACAGGAAATATAAGTAGACACTAGAACAGTACAGCGCTTCAGCGCCACCCAATGTCAAATTGCTATATTACAACACTCCCACTCAATTTTACAATTGGCATGTTACTTCAATTTGCACTTCTCATTTGAATTATATTTCAAAGAATGTATATTGACAAATAATGTCAAGATAATAAGTCAAAAAAATGTGCAATTCATTATAATTTCATTATAGCCTTTCGTTATTATAATGTACAGGAGTTTTTTCTTTTTTAACACAAAAACACAAAAACAGTGCTAAATTACTCCACAGGGAAAAGCCCAATCTCTTTCCTCAGATATTCAAACTTCTGCTTAGGCAGTGGCTTGGTCAAGATATCTGCCTTCATGTCACCTGTTGGGCAATATTGCAGTTGTATCTGTCCATTTTGCACACATTCACGGATGTAGTGAATGGGACGGCTTTAGCTCAGGAGGTAGAGCGGGTCGGCCAATGACGCAAGGGTTGGCGGTTCGATCCCCGCTCTTTCCCAGCTGCTGTCGTTGTGTCCTTGGGCAAGACACTTAACCCCAAATTGCTCCCGATGGTGTGTAGGCACCCTGCGTGGCAGCCTGCCGCCATTGGTGTATGAATGGGTGAATGTAGACTATCTACTCATTGTAAAGCGCTTTGGATAAAAGCGCTATATAAATGCAGACCATTTACCATTTACCATGTAGTGGTAGCGAATATCTATGTGTTTAGTCCGTGAGTGATCCACTGGATTCTTTGCGATTGCAATGGCTCCTTGGTTGTCTTCCAGGATCACTGTGGGCGTGACACTCATTCCGAGATCACTCAGTAATCGTCTCAGCCAGGTACCCTCTTGAGCAGCTTGACTGAGTGCGACGTACTCCGCTTCCGCTGTTGAAAGTGCAACTGTTGCCTGTTTCTTGCTGAGCCAGCTCACTGCTCCTCCACTTAGTAAGAAGATGTTGCCGGTTGTTGAGCGGCGGTCATCTTGATCACCGGCCCAGTCAGCATCTGAGAAGCCGATCAAAGTTCCAGATTCTGACCGTTCATACTTGAGAGCAAGGTTCACTGTGCCTTTCAAGTATCGAAGTATCCTCTTCACTGCAGTCAGATGTGCAGCATCTGGATTTGCGTTGAATTTTGACACAGCATTCAAATTGCTATATTACAACAAAACAAAGGGAGGGACTCCTGATGTCAGAGGTACATGTATTTACAGTAAAACAAAGGGAGGGACTCCTGATGTCAGAGGTACATGTATTTACAGTAAAACAAAGCAAGGGACTCCTGATGTCAGAGGTACATGTATTTACAGTAAAACAAAGCAAGGGACTCCTGATGGCAGAGGTACATGTATTTACAGTAAAACAAAGGGAGTGACTCCTGATGGCAGAGGTACATGTATTTACAGTAAAACAAAGGGAGTGACTCCTGATGGTAGAGGTACATGTATTTACAGTAAAACAAAGGGAGGGACTCCTGATGGCAGAGGTACATGTATTTACAGTAAAACAAAGGGAGGGACTCCTGATGTCAGAGGTACATGTATTTACAGTAAAACAAAGGGAGGGACTCCTGATGGTAGAGGTACCGTAAATTCCGGACTATAAGCCGCGGCTTTTTCCCCGTTTTTTGGCCCTGCGGCTTATATAACGGTGCGCTTATCTATGGATTTTTTCAGAAAAAAAAAAAAAAAATACAAATAAAATCTCTCTTTTTTAGCACTCTTTCTAACTATAAATCCACTTCTGTTTTAATTTCCTCTCTTGCCCTCTTTTCACCACACCGCGGACACTGTGTGCACTGTAAAAATAAACAAAGGTGGTGTTGTGTTATGTTGTTTTGTTGAAATGTTACGGTAATACGGTAAATGGGAGCTTCCTCAAACAGCCAACAATCCCCTCTGTGCGTGAACCCTTACATATGGTAATTACGGTAAGCAAACGGCCACTCGGTGACCTCCAAAATCGATGGATTTTACAGGTTACACAGCTTCATCAGCACATTTTATGTGCATTGCTTTGCTGCTTGTTTTTTCGATTATTTTTTTGTAAAGCACCTTGAATTGCCTTTGTGTATGAAAGACTTGACATCATTGGCGGAAATCAACCGGTTACTCCTACCGGTTCAAAGTTCATCAGCAGCCCGGAATCACAACAAGACGAGCAGTAGAAGCAACTCTCTCTCACTTACCATGGGGAAGGTACGCAGAAATTCACACGACGCAGCTTTCAAGTTGAAAGCAGTCAATCTCGCATTAAAAGAGGGAAATAGAGGAGCAGCGCGTAACCTGGGCATCGACGAGTCAATGGTGAGGCGTTGGAAGGTGCAGCAGGAGGAACTGTCTCAGTGCAAGAAGACCAAAAAGTCCTTCAGAGGTCATAAAAGCAGATGGCCCGAACTTGAAGATTCCCTTGAAGATTGGGTGTTGACCCAGAGAGCAGACGGCCGAGGCGTTTCCACGGTGCAGATCCGACTGAAGGCCAAAACAGTCGCCACCGAAATGAAAATTGAACATTTCATAGGTGGCCCATCTTGGTGCTTCCGATTCATGAGACGAAAGGGACTGTCCGTCCGGGCGAGAACTACTGAACAACTCCCTCCCGACTACCAGGAGAAAATCACAAACTTCGGCGAATTCACACAAAGAAGATCACGGAATATTATAGGAGTGTGAAAACATCCACAATCACCAACGGGTTCCAAAAGGCTGGACTGCTGCGGGATGAAGAGGATGACGCCGCCACAGCTGGCGCTGAGGGCCGTCAGAGGCTTCAGAGGCTGTTCGATGCCGACACCGACAGTGACGAAGAGGAGTTCGTTGGTTTTGAGTGACAATGAAGGAGAGAGGAGAGTGGTTGACGAAGCCACCCTGAACCTGTTCGTTTCCGACACTGAAGATGAGGACTTTGGTGGTTTCAGTACGCAGGAAGAAGAGGAAGACGAGGATTAGTGACTTGACTTCTCTGGTTACAGCCGTTTGCTGCACATATAGCCTATTGTTGTGTGATTTTGTCTGGGGATTAGTGACCTGACTTTTGTTTTGTTTTGTTGAAATGTTAATAAATGGGAGCTTCCCCAAACAGCCATCTCTTTCCCGACAATCCCCTCTGTGTACGAACCCTTACATATGGTAATTAAACATCAAAACGCCCGCGGCTTATAGTCCGGTGCGGCTTATATATGTAAAAAACAGTCAATTTTGCTGCTGCGGCTTATATACCGGTGCGCCCAGGGACGGCTGGTATCAGTGGGCTAGGGGGGCTAAGCCCCCCCTATCATTTCCAATAAAATGAGAACATTATTATTATTATTTATTCTCTACTTAAATTACATTAACAAACTTAGAATTGGTTGTTTTATGTTGGTGGAACCTATTAGAGCAGCAACAGCGCCATCTATAGTCACAAGAAAATCATTGCAATGGGCTAGTTTTGCTGAGCCCAAACACACTCCCCTCAGCCTTCAATCACCTTCGTTATAAGTGATTGACAAGTGTCTGGCACGTCCCCCTTAAGCTGCGGCCGTCTACGGGCCATTTGGGCTAAACTCGGACAGCCCATGGTTCAGCCCACCAGGGCCGACCTGCCACTGACTTGACAACCAATGACAGCTCGAATATGACATGCACACACTACAAGTGAGAATCAGGAAATGGCGCTGAGGTGGACTACTTTCTCATTCGTTTTCCTTGATGTCTGACGGGGGGAAATTATAAGTGAAGAGTCCAAGGAAAGGGACAAAGACAAAATCGTAAGTTTTGTGTTACGTGGGCACTGGGCACAACAGCTGTAGCTCGTTAAACATCAAAGAGAAAAGACGTGAACAGCTCTCTCTCTCTCTCTCTCTCTCTCTCTCTCTCTCTCTCTCTCTCTCTCTCTCTCTCTCTCTCTCTCTCTCTCTCTCTCTCTCTCTCCTCTCCTCTCCTCTCCTCTTGTGGTCTGATAAAGACAATCTGTTTGGGAATGTGTTGGTTTTGCATATCTACCTAAGAGAAGGTATTGCTCAGTCTGCTATTATTGGTAGCCGCTTGATATGGAGAAGGCGCTGCTTTTTGTATTCTTGAAGTGGATACTAACCAATATCTTGTATTACAGTATAACTGTATTTGTTAATTTGCCACTGCCATCACCCTGTGTGGTGTTCCTTTTTTTGTACACATTATTGTGGCAGTTTTGTAACTGTTTACCAGCATCTGACTGCATTATTAGTGTTTATATCCTTTTGTACTCTGTATTTATGTGGACATAAATTAATCATTTAAATGTGTGTGTGTGTGTGTGTGTGTGTGTGTGTGTGTGTGTGTGTGTGTGTGTGTGTGTGTGTGTTGTGTGAGAGAGAGTGATAGCCTACAGAAAGTTTTGCATCAGGCAATTCTTATAGCCTACTACTTAGTGTTGTTTGTTGCTGTAATTTGGTATCTCGGAGGCTGCTGTTGCTGCAGCATGAGCTATTGGTTATAATTTTTTAGCCCCTCCACCCAATATCACCACCAGCCGTCACTGGGTGCGCCTTATGGTCCGGAATTTACGGTACATGTATTTACAGTAAAACAAAGGGAGGGACTCCTGATGGTAGAGGTACATGTATTTACAGTAAAACAAAGGGAGGGACTCCTGATGTCAGAGGTACATGTATTTACAGTAAAACAAAGGGAGGGACTCCTGATGTCAGAGGTACATGTATTTACAGTAAAACAAAGGGAGGGACTCCTGATGTCAGAGGTACCGTAAATTCCGGACTATAAGGCGCACCGGTGTATAAGCCGCACCTTCAAAGTTGACTATTTTTTTCTTATATAAGCCGCACCGGACTATAAGCCGCGGGTGTTTTAATGGTATTTTTTTTTTTTTTTTTTTTTTTATTGTGTTTTAAAGCAGCTACGAGCAACTTTTTCGATTGTTATTAAACAGTATAAATTTAATATCAATGCATCACATCTTACCTCTAATAGTCGACGAGACCAACGCACAGTAGTCTCGCTTGAGCCCCGAGTGAATCGGCCAGTGTAGGCTGTCTGTGGCCAGGGAAGATCAGGAACTGAAATGAAACGGTTTGCAGCAGCCACTTCGGCCATAACCACAAAATAACTTCCAAAAAACCTGTTAGAATATAACTAGAGATGTTCGCGAGAATATGCGTGGCGTTCACATTGTTTATGTTATGTTGCTAGGCAGCGCAAACGGCGAGGCAGGCAGCTGCGTTTCACTTCCGGGTTTCACTTCCGCGTTTCACTTCCGGGTAGCCGGGCCGGCGGTAAGGAGAGAGAGAAAGAGAGCCCCCTGTTGACGTGAGTTTAGACAGACACAGACTTAATAATCATCCAAGGGAGCAATCTCCAATTCACACGGCTTTGATCTCAGCTACTATTATAGGTAAGATGTGATGCATCAATATTGTAATTATACTGTTTAATAACAATCGAAAAAGTTGCTCGTAGCTGCTTTAATGTTTAATTACAATATGTAATGCTCCCATTTATTAACATTTCAACAAAACAACATAACACAACACCACCTGTGTTGTTATTTACAGTGCACACAGTGTCATACAGTGTCATACAGTGTGGTGAAAAGAGGGCAAGAGAGGAAATTAAAACAGAAGTGGCTTTATAGTTAGAAAGAGTGCTAAAAAAGAGAGATTTTTTTTATTATTATTATTTTTTTTTTTAAATCCATAGATAAGCCGCACCGTTATATAAGCCGCAGGGGCCAAAAAAGGCCAAAAAACGGGAAAAAAGGTGCGGCTTATAGTCCGGAATTTACGGTACATGTATTTACAGTAAAACAAAGGGAGGGACTCCTGATGTCAGAGGTACATGTATTTGTGTCGTCCTGGTTCAAATCTGGCACAGGACCTTTGTCGCCTGTCATATATCTGTGGGATTTAATAGGGTTGTTTATCAATACTAACTAGAAATATCGCACTCTCATTCACCGCGGATGGTGTTACGAGAGTCGACATTTCATTCTCAAGCCAAAAAAGCAAATAAAGTAGTGTTATTTTTGCAGTATTTAACATTGGGACAGTGGTGGGACAGTGGTGGTCCACCAGTTGGAGAAGCCAGCTTGAGACCGGAAGGGCGTTCACTCCCCGGGACCGGCAGGATAAATCTGGGTGGGGAAAGTGACAAAGCAGCACTTGCCCCTCCCTCATTACCACCACTGAGGTGCCCTTGAGCAAGGCCCTTAACCCCAACTGCCCCAGTGGAGCTGCTCAGTGGCCAGCAGGTCAGACTGTGGTTGTACTGGTCAGCTTCCAGGTGTGAATGTGGACAGGGCGCTCTTGAAAAAAGAGAGCATTGCTCTAAATGACTGAGACTCCCCCTGTATAAATCATCATCATCATCATCATCAATATATAAATGGGAGCTGGGGCTCTGTTTGTTTCTCTGTGCCACTGTGATTGTCCCACTGTGATGTCATACATCCCACTGTGACATCATCCATGATGTCATAAATCCCACTGTGACATCATCCGTGATGTCATAAATCCCACTGATGACATCATCAGTGATGTCATGAATCCAACATCATTAGTGATGCTGGTCTCATTGGCCACACAGCAGCCGAGTTGTGGGCAAGGCCGCGCATCGGCCGAGCTGCGAATGCGAGCAGGACGGGCGAGGCCAAGCGAGCCCGCAGAGCGGGCGAGCCTAGGAATCATCCATAGTAAAGGTTAAAAAAACAAACATGGCGATATCGGCTACTGCAGAACAAGGGCAAAAAAACAACAACAAATGCTACTTATTTCTTTTAAGAATCTTAGCTGATGAAAACTGTGATGCACAGATGGTTGAACTATTGCTGACAGAATGTACGATTGATTGTAAGTCGCTTTGGACAAAATCATCTGCTAAATGACATAAGGTGATGTAATGTCTTTTGGGAAAAAGTGACTTTATTGTTTCTGTCTGTTATAGGCCACCATAAGCTTTGATTCCATGGTCGCTGAAGATAATACCTCTGCCATCACTGATAGCACTTAATAAGTCCCAGATGATTTATTGCCCCTTTAAAAAGCAAACATCAGTAGTTGTGTGTCCATAAGCAGCTGTAACCCTGCAGCTTGTGTCCCTCCCACTATCCATCAGGTTCAATTCCTGTTGGGAAAATGAGTCCTGGACTCAGATGGAACTGAAGGATCTGGGGCTGCGATCTGTAAACCATCTGTCCATATGACCCCAGGCAGATCCAGCCTAATGGCTGTTTCTGCTCAGACTCCCAGTGTGATGTCGCTGCACCAACGTTCTCCCATGATCATTGATCTCTGTCTTCTTTGTTATAAGATATGATCCTGGTCTCACTTTATATATGCAAATAATGTGGTACCGTAGTTGTGAGTTTAAACTAAAGCACATGACTGAATGAACTCATCAATTCCATTTCAACTGAGAAACTGGACTTTGAAGAAACCGACAGCAAACAGAATTGGACCTGGATCGTCAGATGTATAAGCAAGCAGCGTAATACGATGAACAGCTCTATTTAGAACTACATGAAAGCGTTTTTTTCTCTCTGTGTGTCTCTGCTGTCCAGCTCCAAGGACAGCTTTGTGAAGTGGTGGGACCTGGACACACAGCACTGCTTCAAGACCATGGTGGGCCATCGCAGTGAGGTGAGGGCCTCTGGCTCTGCTCAGGGAAACGACTTGATGGATCAAGTTGATTCAATAATCAGCCAAATATACGTGTGGATGTCTTCATCAAGCAGGGACATCCTCAAGTACACATCGATAAAATCATCAAGGAGATCACAATAAATCTTGCGAGCGTATTTCTATTGTGGTCCTTCCAATAAATGCTGGTAGAGTAATAGAAGAGGAATTGGTTTTATCACAGCTTGTCAGAAATGGGGATCTCACAGCATGTGAATATAGTGTTGTAATCTCTCAGCACTGTCCAAAATTAACTGTTAACTCACTTTCCAACGGCTGGTGAACTACCAAAGAAATTACGGTACCTATTAAATAATTTTTTTTAAGCAGCAAAATGAACGAAATACACTTTTCCCCCATGGAAGCCCAGCAGGTTTTCAATGTTATGTTGTGTATAGATCCAGGTGTTGTGGGAAATATTAGCCTGAACAAGACCTGTACCAGAGAACAGCCAATAGCTGGGCTCCACTGTGCAGGTAAACACAGCCTAGTGCTGTCAGAGGGATCAGATGTGTCTGTGAAACTTGCCCTGCACCTGCCCTTCTCACACCGTTTTATTTCCATGTCACGCCCGTTCAGCTCTACTGCTCCTTATTGCGAAGAAAACTCAAGTTTCAACTACCTGCCTTTTTGATTAGATTGAGTCTGTTGTTGACGTGAGACAGGAAAACGCGATTGATTCATTTGATTGATTGGAAGTTGATCAGCTCACTTTAGCAATGTGATCGAGATTCTGACACTGTCAATCTCGACAAAAACAAAATGGTTTTGTTCTGACAAATGTAGGAAAACCAAGATAAAAACTTTAAACTTGAGTTGTATCCGCAAACCTTTCTGCCCATTTGGGAGGTCAGGTGTGTTGGAGAGCAAAACAAACTTGCTGTTTACCATTTAAGAAACTGTTTATGTTGGTGTAAGTTAGTGCTCCTGAAATAGAAAAGTAATAAATGAGGTGTAAGACATTTCCTGTGTGTGTGTGTGTGTGTGTGTGTGTGTGTGTGTGTGTGTGTGTGTGTGTGTGTGTGTGTGTGTGTGTGTGTGTGTGTGTGTGTGCGTGCGTGTGTGTGTGCGTGCGTGCGTGCGTGCGCCTGCCTGCCTGCGTGTGTATGTGTGTGTCAGGTGTGGGGCATGGTGCTGCTGAACCAGGAGCAGCGGCTGCTGACAGGCTCAGCAGACAGTGAGCTGAGAGCCTGGGACCTGAGCTACCTGCAGCAGGTGAGGAGACACACTGCTCACCACGTTCATACTTACAGGGACATCAAAGGAATAATCCATCACTTTTTCATATAATCGATGTGTGCAGTCAACAGGGGAACTAGAGATGTGTACTTACTTAGCATGAGCAGCGATAGCCACCACGACTGAAGAAGAAAAACTCAAACTGTCAACAGAGAATCCCAGAAAAAGGAAATGTGACAGAAGCATCGCTCAGAGGAAGGCAGGTGTGCTAAAAAAGAAAGGGAGCCTCTGTTAGCCAAAAACTAGAGTGAACATCGGCTCCACCATTCAAAGATGAAAAACAGTCCAAGATGAGATGGGCGAGGAGGATCGATAGAGTTTGGTACAGTACTGGTAGTTTTTGCCACAGTCTACATCTGTGCAAAACACCAAAGCAATGACTGCTTATCGCCAAAGATCCTTACTGATTATAAAAAAGTAATCTATGGGAATCAGGAATGGCAACTACACTGATTCATTGATATAACTGATTCCCTACTATATACTGTACTGCAAGTCTGGGAATGTGAGGTTAGAAAGCAGAAATAGCAGCAGCAGGTGTGATGATTTATATTGATCAACTATCAACCCCCTGCAGACATAATATATTATATTAATCTTATTTATTTTATAAAGTTGAAATATAATCCCTGATTCCTGATTTTAAAGTATGTGTAGTTGCCGGGTACTTTGTAATTCAGTCTCATTAAATGGGTATGGACATTTGAAAAGGGGTCAGAGAGAACTCATGGATGTGTGTGTGTGTCTCTCCGCGCGCGCGTGTGTCTGCTTGTGTTCAGGGAAAAGCGGAGGGCGAGCCAAAAGTGAAGAAAGGGAAAACTCTGCTGGATGACGAGGATGAAGACGAGGATGAAGGCTTGGAAGCGAGTCCTGAGGATGTAAGAGAGCAGTTGCTCATCGTTGGCTTCATCTCTGCCTCCAGCTCCTGACAAAATATCGAGGAGGAATGGCTGGATATGGTTTATGACGTGAACTTCTTCAGCCCAAAATCAATCTTTCACCCCGTTTATACCAGGTTTTTAAATGTGACGTTTATCCAGATAACTTATCCGGATACAGGTTCACAATTAAAAACGTAAAAAGGTGTAAATGGGGTGTTTGCCTAGTGCAGAGGCTTTCAAAGTCTGAGACTGGGCCTGCTCTGAGACCCTGACGCTTGGACCACCCATCATGATTAAGTTATTTGATCGCATAGACACTCAACCATTTTAGCCAAGATAGCCTGGTATTACTGTTGACATACTTAAAGTCGAACTGAACCCAAAAATGACTTTTCTTTTCTTTTAGTTCAAATACCTGGGTATGCAGTGCACCTATTTAATAATGTATGCAAAAAAAATCACAAAAATCTAATTTCTTTAGTTTTTCACACTTTTTCACATCAAAAGTTCATTTTTCAAGATTTCATTGATAACAGTAATGTACAGTTTGCTGACGTCACCTAGTACTATCAAATTTCTACCCCATTTCAACCAATCATATAACACGACATGGCAGCTGTCATTCAAATCTTCATTTCAGGATAATTTTCTCTTCCAAAAGAAAGAGAAAATGGTGCCTAGTGCCTGTCATCTGGCAGAATTCCTATCCCATAAACTAACTACTAACTTGGCCAATTGTATGAAACATGAACAAAAAACAAAAACGGTAATGTCTAAGAATGCAAAGAAATGTAACTGGCTCGTTAAAACGCGCATTCCAGGAATATCATATTTACAACAATATCGATAAAGGCGCGCGCTTGAGAGCCTGGTTATCAGGGGTCTCCCCTCGGAGATTCCAGGCCGAGGGGCTGCACTCTCCGCTCGGCAACACGAAGGCAGCTGGCTGCCTGCAGCTCGCTGAGCTCCACTCAGCCACTAACCTCGTGTCAGCAGGCTCTTCCCAAGGGGAGTGCCACAACACGCTGAATCCCACTCGATTTGGAGGCGGAACACGCCAGGATTGGCCAAAGCCCAATCCAGTCCCCAGAATTGTCAAATAAAATCATCGATATGATACTATGACCCGCCTCTCAACCTGTCATTTCAGACAAATTATGTTTTCAGTCTGAAACGGACTCAGATGCACGCGACGAACGGGTTCAGTTCGACTTTAAGACTATACCAAATACATAAAAAATGTCTGAAGACATTTGATTCTGGGAAAGTGGGAAAAACTGTAAAATTCCCCCAAATGACATCTCTGAACTATCTCTTTAACCAAACCACACACATTTAGGCTATTCTATGAGACCTCCTTTTGATAACTTATGTAATAACTAAATGTAATGTTTTTTCCACTGCAATTCACTGAGCCTCCCCTGAAACTCTGTGTAGCCCCCGTGGGGAGGCCCACCTCCGACTTTGAAAACCCCTGGTCTAGTGAAGTGTCACATCTGAGAGGGAGAGATGATTCTGTTTTATTGAGCAGAAAAAATCCTGCATTATAAAAATGACTGCGCAGACTCCTCATGATTCATGTTGCACCTCTGAGCGGTCATTTAAAACGCTCAAACAGGAGCAGAGGAACAATGCCAAAAGTTCGACAAGCTTTCATAAAACGTTAGTTGCAACAGTCTCTGTTGAGACCTGATTTATTTTGGTGAGGTGTTTGCGCTCGTCCTTCAGAAAAAAATGTCAGCTGAGACACATGTCTCTGCTCCTGCTTCAGCTGAGACACATGTCTCTGCTCCTGCCTCAGCTGAGACACACGTCTCTGCTCCTGCCTCAGCTGAGACACATGTCTCTGCTCCTGCCTCTCCTTGGCTTTAAAGCTGATTGTGTGTGTGTCTCTGTCTTCTTCTCTCAGAGGATTTTGAGTTGTAAGAAAGCCGGCTCCCTGCTCAGAGAGGCCAGGGACCGAGTTGTGTCTCTGACCACGGACGCCAAGGCCCGCGTCATCGCCTGCCATGTGAGTATCAGTGGAGAACCTGCAGTATTTTGAAAAGGTGTATCCCACCCAGGGGAAGTGGGGATTCCCTTGTGAAAACAGGGAATAGCAGAGAACTCTACTGGAATGTACCAGCATGTGTTTTCAACAGACATTAACAAACCAGGAAGGAAGAAAAGTTTAGAGGTCATGGAAGCCCTCTGACCCAGTTTTATCAGGCCCATGTCCCTTTTTTAATAGCCAGGAACCCAAATGCAAAGCTGAGTCTCTCATGTTGACCCATCAGGACAAAATAGAAGTACCGTAAATTCCGGACTATAAGGCGCACCGGTCTATAAGACGCACCTTCAAAGGTGACTATTTTTTTCTTCTATAAGCTGCACCGGTCTATAAGCCGCGGGTGTTTTGATGTTTAATTACCATATGTAAGGCTTCGTGCACAGAGGGGATTGTCGGGAAAGAGATGGCTGTTTGGGGAAGCTCCCATTTATTAACATTTCAACAAAACAAAAGTCAGGTCACTAATCCCCAGACAAAATCACACATTGTGGTATTTTTTTTTTTTTTTTACAGTGCACACAGTGTCCGCGGTGTGGTGAAAAGAGGGCAAGAGAGGAAATTAAAACAGAAGTGGATTTATAGTTAGAAAGAGTGCTAAAGAAGAGAGAATTCCGTTTTTTATTTTTTTATTTTAGTTACTCACAGTACTATTGACCAGTCCAACTCAAAAGATATTCGGCAGTTTCACTTTGAGCTCTTGTTCCGCCGCTGTCCATCAATGGTTATGACGAGTCTCGCTGGGTACAGTACGCCAAAGCGATATCCATTGACTCGATGATGCTGTTGTATGTTGCGCGTTTCTGTTGCACCAACGCGGAGAGGTCCTGCCGGACGAAAAAGCGCGTACCCTCCCAGGTGAGGGGCTTCTTCCCCACAGCCTGGAGGATGAGTTGACGGTCGGGCCAGCGGAGTAGGCAGATGAAGATGGCCCTCGGTGGCAGGCCGGGGTCTGGACGTGGCCGAGGCGCCCGGTGTGCCCTGTCCACCTCTGGTGGTTTCTCGCCTTCCTTCAGGTCCAGGATGTAACACAGGATTTTGCCACGAAAGCGTCCATGTCACCAATCTCAGCTCCCTCTTTTACATTGATCAGGCGAATGTTATTTCTTTTACTCCTGCTGATTAAGTCATCAACCTGCGTGTGCAGGGTTTCGATTTTGCATTTTATCCATTTTCGGACTCACTGTGTTGTTTTTGTCCTCCAGTGCGCGGATGCGCTTTTCCGCATTATAAACTCTGTTCACGGTTGCCTTAGTTTCTTTAGTGAGTGAGTGGATGGACTTCTGCACGTTTTCAAACTTGTTTTCAAGCTGCTCAAAACCTCTGAGCGATGTCGGACTTAATCGATAGTGTTTCACGGAGTAAAAGTTTAGCCCAAGCGGTGTATCTCCAGCCTCCAGCAGGTGAGTCATTTCCTCATTCATGGCGTGATTGCTTCGTCTTTTTCTTTCTGCTTACCTGTGTTGTGTTATGTTATGTTATGTTATGTTATGTTGTTAAAAGAGGGCAAGAGAGGAAATTAAAACAGAAGTGGATTTATAGTTAGAAAGAGTGCTAAAAAAGAGAGATTTTTTTTTTTTTTTGGAAAAAATCCATAGATAAGACGCACCGTTATATAAGCCGCAGGGGGCAAAAAAGGCCAAAAAACGGGAAAAAAGTCCGGAATTTACGGTACACTCTTTTTTTTTTACACCGATCTGTAGGTTAGGAAACCAGGTTTCATACTAAAGTTGTGATTAGAGAGAGATTTTATATTGTTGTTCAGTAATATTATTTTTCATTATTTTCACGTTGATATTTTATATCATATATTACACCTATTTACCCCTCCCTCAGGGCAACGACTCTGTGCTGGAGCTCTTCACTGTGCTGTCACAGGAGGAGGTGCAGAAGAGGATGGTGAAGAAGGTGAAGAAAGCAAAGAAGAAGGCGGCCAAGTAAGAACAAGAACAGATTAATTCTGATTTTGTCATTTGTAAAATGATTAAAATTGTTCTGCCTCTCCATACCACTCAGTATAGTGTTGACAGTTTTCAGTCAGAATGAAACTTTGTGTGTGCCTGTCCGTGCGTGCTTGTGCGCCCCCTGCTGCAGGACTGAGGACACTGCAGTAGAGCCGGTGGTGGAGCGGCTGCTGAAGGATGAGATCCTCAGACTGATCAACATCAAGGCCTCATCCAAGATCAGGTGAGCGTGGCGTCATGCAGAGCCTCACAGCATATCAGAGAGGCCAGACCGTGTCCACAAGGTTGCAGGTTTGAGTCCCAGACCCACGAAGACATACACACATTTAGGCACAAACATTCAGCCAGCCTAAACTCACAAGCACTGGTATAAGCCACTCACTGCAACAATGCAAAATGTTCTGTCAGACGCAGAGCATTGCACACACACACACACACACACACACACACACACACACACACACACACACACACACACACACACACACACCCTATGAATGGGACAGTAATTGATACTATATCCATGAGTTTCATGGTAAGCCAGTGGACACTTCCATGACACCCTCCCTCCCTGTTTCCAGCTGCTGCTTTCCTGTTTCCGCCCAGGACAGTTGATAGTAAAAGAGACTGAAAGAGAATAGTCTCACATGGTCAGACCCAACGTCGCACATCAGCAAGCTTCCAGTGACTTGCATCTACAGCTGGCTACTGAGAGACTAGAAAGAGAGAGACTGGAACTCTTATATTCGCTCATAGAACGGTTCTATGAGCGAATATAAGAGTTCCGGTTGCGAACGCTAGCGAAAATAAGAGTTCCGGTTTGGACGTTTAGCCTTCAAAATAAAAGCGGCCGCTATGCAACCATGTACTATTTTTAGCCATTTTGGCTAAAATAAGCCCATACAGTGCCACAATAGCTCTTTGACAGCGACGGGCACCTCCTTGCTAGCGATTTTTTTTTAAACAGGAAGTCGACAACCGGCTACCACTGAGAATCATGGGAAAGGTCAAAGTCCAGGAAAAAAGTTAATATCACGGTAAAAACAGTAACCGTTATGACACCGTCACTAATTATTATTAATTAGTGACGTCGCGCCATCTCTTCTTTTTTAGTCAGAAGCAGCTAGCGCGAGATTAGGGGTTTCCCACAGAGCCGCAGCGCCACCTGCTATTGGGCTGCGATCGGCGAGCTGCTGTGCAATCACTGGATACGTGACCTGTCAATCACGCCCCAAAACATAGTCTGCTTTATCGTCTATTTTACTCTAAATGTGACCATAATTTACACAAGGACCACGCTGTATTGAAGAAGACTTGAAACCAGTGATTGAGACCATAAACTCATTAGGAAAGTGTTTACTGAGGTCATACAAAAGCAGGGTAATAAAGTAGGATCATTTTCCCATTGACTTCCAATCTGACATCTTTTTGCAGCCAGTGGTGCTGGCCATTACAAAGAATGCAGTTTTAAAGCACTTCCGCATCGGCTTCATTTTTCATCCACGGAGGAGATTGCCCCTTGATATGGAGGTAATTGTGGTGGACATAATATAATATGACATGCTGATATTTCAGGTGGGCGGACTGCCTGTGGTGTGCGGGTGGCGAGCTCAAGGTGGCGCTGCTGCTGCAGAACAACACGCTGGAGACGTTCAGCCTGAAGCCAGCGGAGAAAGCCCCTGCAGCCAATAAGACGGCTCGCCTGACGCTGGGCGGCCATCGCACCGACGCACGCACGCTCGCCTTCAGCTCCGACAACATGGCCGTCCTGTCCGCCTCCGGAGACACTGTCAAAGTGTGGAACAGGTGAGCAACGCCGCTATAATCCCAGCAGGGAAAACGCCTCCTTAGTGCTGAAATGATTCGATTTTATCGATTAAGTGGATCAACAGAAACAGAAAAATCAAACATTATAATGTTGATGGTTTCATCGTTTATCGTTTGATTAAGGATAATTGTTTAATTTGTCAAGTGAGAATATGATATTCTGTTTCATATCATAAAATGAAGACGTTGGGTTTTTTGGCTGCTGGTCAGACTAAGTAAGACATTTAAAGAATTATTTTGGGCTCTGGTAACTTGTGATGGGAATTTGTCATATTTCTTGCATTTTATAGTCAGCCAGTAAGTGCATGTTCACACCATACGCCAATCCCATGCCAAAGCCACGCAGTTTCATTTCAGCGTCCTTGTTAACACGTTCACTGCCAATGACGTGTCGATTTTTTTTTTTTGACGGTGGGACGTTGATCTAACCCTTTTACGTCTCCTATACCAGAATTAGAGGTATTGAATGTGTATAATCTATTTTACCGACCCACTGAGTGGCGACAGTGCTCTCCTGACTAGAGGAAGGCAAGCAAAAAGCAGTGTCAGGAAGCCATTCTCATACTGTAGAATGGATTGGCGAAAACGCTTTCGTTTTCGCGCTGATTGCTGGCGGTGCGGGATTGCAAATTTGCATAATAGATTACGGGTGGAACACACTTTGAAACACGCAGCATAAATATGACCAGAATCGCAAAAGCTTCATCAAAGCTCTCAACCAAAACTCCAAGAAGCGAGCGAGTCCATCCAGACTTCCTCAAAGAGCGGCCGCGCAGACAGGCACAGCAGCAGCAAAGCAATGAGACTGGTGACGCGAGGTTACAGCAGCAGAAACAAGCTTGTGACACGGCCGCTGCAGCCAAGAAGACACACACGGAGGGAGGAGTTGGAAGCAGAGGGGGGTTTCCTGCTGTTATGGAGGAAATTACTGTTCAAAACTATTGTTTAGATGTCTGACGTCTTACTGATGCCAAAAATGAATGGTTAAAGTGACTGTTCTATCGAATTTCACAAAAAGCCGTTTATCTCTGAATAATTTTTCTGACGCTGAAACCATGCTGTATTCAACTGCTAATGCTTACATAACTACTAACTCTACAAACTAACTCTTTTAGACAGAGAAAGCACACATTCTATTAGTTCTTTTGAGATATTGTGTGTTCACAAAATCTTAGCAGAAAAGAATCCTCGGGTCTTGAAAGATGAGCCAGAATCCTCAAAAAAACCCTCTGGCAGAACCTACCTACAGTAAAAAAAAAACGGCTGGCAGTGAATGTGTTAACAGGCGAGTCCGTTCACGCCAGCCGCACGCCACTCCACAATGATGCCACGCCAAAGCCACGCTGATCCGATAGTTTCAGCTTCTGTTCTATTTTCCAAGCGTGCTGCGCGCTGATCCCGAGCTGCCAGGCATGAAGTCAATGCAATTTGTGAGAGGGGGGGGGGGGGGTTGGGGGGGCGGAGGAACAGCTCCAAGCCCGGCGCAGAGGAAAAGAGACGTCAGCTTGAGCCTGCCTCAAGCTTCAGTTCTGCATGGCTTTGGTGTATGGTGTGTTTGAGCCGTAAATAAGCCATCAGCGCCACATCTATTGCAAGTGGGCCTGCAAAGTGTGGTGCTAATGGACAGCTCCTTTTATCGTTAAAATAAAAAGTGCTCTGAGAACGCATTATTTGGCCTCCGTACTCTTTTTGGTCAGATGTGGGCTTCAAACATTTTGAGATTTTCAAGTGGGCCTTGAGAAAAGTTAGGGAACTGCTGGACTAAATGATTGATTGATAATAAATAAATAAAAATTCTATAGATTAATCAGTAATGTAAATCATCATAGCTGCCTGCAGCCATATCTCATATAATGTTTTTTTTTTTTTTTATCCTGAATAGACTGCCAGGGTGATGGGTTTGATTCCCAATTCCAAATGGCATATGTTACTGTATCATGTTAAGTGAATAGGAATATCTACGGTCATTTCACTGCCTTAAAATGTGACTTCATAGTACATATAAGCTTTAAGGCTTGCATACAATTTCAGAAGCCTTCAAAATATTAGATTGTATCTATGACCACACAATTGTGTGTATAATCATATATTGTGCTCGTGCTCCCCCCTCCTCCCACAAAATATTACTAGTAATACAATTCAACAAGATTAAAACAATACATTTCATTCAGTCTCTTTAGATGCCACCTACAGTATAGTTGGAAATAATTAGGAAGTTGCTATAAGGTGGAAAAAGGGCAATAACATAATTGTGTTCTCCAAATTATCAAGACTAATGTGATCATAAATTAAACAGTAATAATTTTGTCAGTGCTCACATATTAAAAAGTCTTAATCACCATTCGATAAGGTATACATTTTTGTAGCTGATTGTGTTAAATGGGCATTTACATCTCATGTCGATCGCAGACCCCTGAATTGAATCAAAATCGTATCGTGGCAGACTTTGTGATATCAACAAATATCGTATCTATGTAATATCATATCGTAATGAAACTTGTGATTTACACCCCTATCGCTGATGTGACGAAAGTGGCGTTGAGGTCTTAAAATAGATTGAAAAGGCCTTAAAAGGTATTGAATTTAACTTCAGGATTCCTGCATATACCCTGGTGGTTTGTTTCACAGTCTTGCTTGGTGCAGCTGGCAGACGGCCTACAGAGGGAATGGCATCCGTGTGTGTGGTCAGTCTGTGTTGTGGAATGCGTTGATTTGATTGGTGGACTGACAGGATGTCCCACCCCTCTGTCACAGGTCGACTCTGCAGGTGATCCGTACCATGGCGTGTGAATACGCCCTCTGCTCCCTCTTTGTGCCTGGAGACAGACAGATCATCCTGGGGACCAAGGTACACGCACGCACAGACACACACACGCACGCACGTGCACACACACACACACACACACACACACACACACACACACACACACACACACACGCACACACACACACACAGAAGCACACACACACACACACACACACACACACACACACACACACACACACACACACACACACACACACACACAGAGTTCCTGTTTCCCTCACTTAACTAGTCTCTTCTCTGTGTCTGATTGGTGCTGACAGAGTGGGAAGCTGCAGATCTTTGAGTTGGCCTCAGGAAGCCTGCTGGAGACGGTGGACGCCCACAACGGAGCTCTGTGGTCCCTCTGCCTAGCCCCCGACCAGGTAGACTAAAGAACAAGACTCCAATAGCCCCGCCACATTGAAGGGAAAAAATATACTACTCTATTTTTCATCAATTTTTGCCTTGGAAAAAGAGCTGTACTAGACTCTGTAACAGAATTGTCTAAAAATGGTTCACCCAACTCGCCAAGACCCTTTTAGATTTTGTCCTTATTTACAAATACTTATATGTTCTCAAATAGAGGAGGGCTTTATCAATTGAACAATTTAATTAAAAAACAACAATCATTGCATTTGTACTTGTACCACACGAAAAAGTGTGCATTTCAGCTGAAGCAGTGAATCTCTGGAACGGTAAAATATAAATAAGTAAAAAAAGAAAGAAAGATGTAGAATAGTGTATGTAACACACTATATGGTGGTAGTGGACAAAAGTGAGAATTGCAAAGTGGATGTGGTAGGAATTGTACAGTACATGCACTGGCTTTCCTTGATCGTTCCTGTGTGCGTGTGTGTGCGCGTGTGTGTAGAGGGGCATTGTGACAGGAGGTGCAGACAAGACCGTGAAGTTCTGGGAGTTTGAGCTGATCAAGGCCCAGGAGACGGGACAGAAGTAAGTCGTGTTTAATTGTGGGTCACTTACTCTCATAAAGTGAAAACACACAAGTTATGCAAAAATATGTTTTGTTAAGTTTGTGTGTGTGTGTTTTGCAGGAGGCTGACATTGAAACACACACGCACGCTGCAGCTAGAGGAAGATGTCCTGTGTGTGAGGTTTTCTCCTAACCACAGACTGCTGGCTGTCTCCCTGCTCGACTCCACCGTCAAGGTCTTCTACACAGACACACTGAAGGTACGCACACACACACACACACAGCACACACATACAAGCACGCACGCACAGCGTGTGTACACACACACGCACAGCACACACAAACAAGCACGCACAGCACACACACACACACACACACACACACATGCATGCACGTATAGTGAAACATACACTTAGCATACACAACTCCCTGTCCTTTCCATGAAGTAATATTTGGATATTTTGTTACTCTCAGGCTAAATTGCTTTGCTGATGATGTCATGCAGTATATTGACAGTGTTTTCTCTCTCTGGTGCAGTTCTTCCTCTCTCTGTATGGACACAAGCTGCCTGTACTCTGTCTGGACATCTCACATGTGAGTCCTGCTCAACCTGCACAAACACAAACTATGAGCTTCTTTTAGCTCTGAACAATTCAAGCTAAAGGTGATGATGCATACAAGTAACCTTGCGAGGCAGCTGGATTCGTGCGAGATCATGAGATCATGAGATCACGATCACACGGCAAATCGATCTTGCCACGCTCCAATCTATTGGTTTGAATCCGAACCACCAGCGGTTCGCACCAATCAGTATCCAGAGGCAGCTACGGGCGGGCGGGCTTTGGCTTTGGTGTGACGAGAGTACACATTATTTTGCTAGATATTGCGATATCGTCTCGACTAGCCTAACAGAAGTTTTGAAGTGGCTCCATAGATAAACTCATCTCCAACATTTATTTAAGCGGCATCAGTGTATGTATCCTCCACACTGCCAGTTAAGTTTGACACACCACCAATTCATTTTTTTTCTATTTTCCATATATTAGAATAATAGTAAATGCATCATAACTATGAAATAACACAAATAGAATTATGCAGTGACCAAAAAAGTGTTAAACAAATCGAAACGATCTTATATTTTAGATTCTTTAAAGTAGCCATTTCACACTCTGTGACTTCGTCCCTGACTCTGACTCCGCCCCTCTGTCTCTAACAGGACAGCACTCTGATCGCCACCGGCTCCGCTGACAGGAACGTCAAGATCTGGGGTTTGGACTTCGGTGACTGTCACCGCTCCATGTTTGCTCATGACGACAGGTAACTGACCCAACACACGCACACGCATGCGGCAAGCCCACCCCCTTTCCCCTGAAGATGCGGAAGTCTTTGTTTAAGCTGTAATTCCTTGAATGGCCACTTGAGGCAGGACTCAGAAGGCCCGTCGTTCCTGCTAAAATGCCCCACTTTATAACAGTAATAATTAAACATCTTTACAGCCTGGACCGAAACATGGTTTTGGTCTATATAGCTAATTTAACCTTTTCATAACAACTGCAGGGGGGTCATTTTTTATATAACTCGCCCGTTTGGAGTAAAATAAATGATAGAAAGGGGGTGATTGACAGATCGCCTGTCCAGTGATCGCGCAGCTTGCCGATCACGGACCAATAGCAGGCGGAGCTGCGGCTCTGGGAAACTCCCATCTCACGTGAGGTGCGGAAGGACTCAACCCATTCCCTCCCACTCTGCTGACAAAAAATCAAGATGGTGACGGCCAACGTTTCAACTCTGCCACGGAGAAGAAATGTAATGGGATAGCTACATCCATATTATTTATGTCTATGACGCGCAGGCGCGCACGCACACACACACACACACACACACACACACACACACACACACACACACACACACAGGTTTGGGTCATGGTAACAGAACCAGTCTTTGTCAGACAAGCTGGACTGAAGTGATTTTGTGGGCTGCTGGGTATCCTGCTCTGACGTCACTCTGACCTCACACTCTTTCATCTCACCGCATGTCTGCTTTCTTCTGGATCATCTCTTTTTAATTTTTTTCTGTTCTCTTTCTTTCTTTCTTTCTTTCTTTCTTTCTTTTTTGCCTTTCATGATTTCTGTCTAACTTTTTATGCCTCCGCCGGCGATAGCCAGGCCGGAGGCATTATGGATCCGGGTTGTCCGTCCGTCCCATGTTCGTTAACGCGATATCTGAGGAATGCTGGAATTTCATCAAATTTGCATCAAACATCAACTTAGACTCAAGGATGATCTGATTAGATTTTGGTGGTCAAAGGTCAAAGGTCAAGGTCACTGTGAGCTCTCCAACGCCATTTTCCAGCTTGTTAACACTTGGGGCTCAATTGTGGCAGCAGATGACTGCTGTTCACAGGCACAGCTAACGACGTTATGCTTCAAGCATATCAATGGCGATTTCCGTTTCCTCATGACTTCTTCTATCTTTTCTCCTGGCCTTTGTCTAAACCGGAGGGCACTGTCGCCACCTAAGGGTTCTGTAAAATAGGTTAGACACATTCAATAGCTCCCATATTGTAAGAGGCGATGTAAGAGGCTTAGATCGACATTCCCCCGTCAAAATATGAATTTGGAGTTATTGGCGCCATTTGGCGTCGCTGGCAGCCTACGGTAAATTTCTCTTGACGCCATATGGCGTCGCTGGCACTCAATGTGTTAACACGATATCTCAGGAATGCCTTGACGGAATTTCATCAAATTTGCCTCAAACATCGACTTAGACTCAAGGATGATCTGATTTGATTTTGGTGGTCAAAGGTCAAAGGTCAAGGTCACTGTGACCTCTCGAACGCCATTTTCAAGATTGTTAACGCAATATCTCAGGAATGCCTTGATGGAATTTCATCAAATTTGCCTCAAACATCGCCTTGGACTCAAGCATGAACTGATTAGATTTTGGTGGTCAAAGGTCAAGGTCACTGTGACCTCTCAAACGCCATTTTCACGCTTGTTAACGTGATATCTCAGGAATGCCTTGACAGAGTTTCATCAAATTTGCCTCAAACATCGACTTGGACTCAAGGATGAACTGATTAGATTTTCGTGGTCAAAGGTCAAGGTCACTGTGACCTCACGAATGCCATTCCCAAGTTCGTTAAAGTGATATCTCAAGGACGGCTTGATGGAATTTCTTCCAATTTGCCTCAAACATTAACTTGGCCTCAAGGATGAACTGATTACATTTTGGTGGTCAAAGTTCAAGGTCACTGTGACCTCACGAACGCCATTCCCAAGTTCATTAACGCGATGTCTCAAGAACGGCTTGATATAATTTCTTCTGATTTGGCTCAAACATCGACTTGGACGCAAGGATGAACTGATTCCATTTTAGTTATCAAAGGTCAAGGTCACTGTGACCTTTTGAATGCCATTTTCAAGCTTAACGCGATATCTTAGGAATGTCTATTGTCTTGATGGAATTTCTTCGAATTTGCCTCAAACGTCCACTTGGACTCAAGGATGAACTGATTGCATTTTGGTGGTCAAAGTTCAAGGTCACTGTGACCTCACACACCCAATTTCCAAGCTCTGTAATGCAACATCTCAGGAGCGCCTTGACGGAATTTCTTCCAATTTGCCTCAAATGGCGATTTGGACTTAAGAATGAACTAATGGTTCTAGTTTTGCTCTTCTTTCCATTCTTTTTCTTTGAATTGCTTTCTTTCTTTCTGCCTTTCTTTTTGCTCTGCCCCTTTCCTTTTTTTTACTCTGCATTTTCTTCTTATTTTGGCCATTCCCCCTTTCTTTCTGTCTTTCTGTTTCTTTGTCTTGTATTGTTGTGTTGAGTACATAAGGATATTGATAATAACGATGGCTAAGACTTGCGGTGCTGTGACAGTGTGTTGTGTGTTTCTTGTTGTTTGCTCCTCAGCGTCATGTTCCTCCAGTTTGTCCCAAAGACTCATCTGTTCTTCACAGCAGGAAAAGACAAGAAGATCAAACAGTGGGATGCCGACAAGTTTGAGCACATCCAGACGTTGGAGGTGACTCTCTCTCTCTTTCTCTTTCTTTCTTTCTCTCACTCCCCTCTCCCACTTTCTCTCTGTCTCTCCCTCTCTCTCTCTCTGGCTGTTAGGATGTTACTAGGTGGGTGGTTGTTTGGTTGTTGCTAATTCGTTACCAGGTGATATCCAGTGGTTGTTAGGATGCTGTGGTTGCTAGGTGATTACTAGTCGTTACGGTGTTACTAGGTGGTTGGTAGGTGATTACTAGTCGTTACGGTGGTACTAGGTGTTTGCTAGGTGATTACTAGTCGTTACGGTGTTACTAGGTGGTTGGTAGGTGATTACTACCGTAAATTTCGGACTATAAGCCGCGGCTTTTTCCCCGTTTTTTGGCCCTGCGGCTTATATAGCGGTGCGGCTTATCTATGGATTTTTTCGGGAAAAAAAAAAACGGAATTATCTCTTCTTTAGCACTCTTTCTAACTATAAATCCACTTCTGTTTTAATTTCCTCTCTTGCCCTCTTTTCACCACACCGCGGACACTGTGTGCACTGTAAAAAAAAAACACAGGTGGTGTTGTGTTATGTTGTTTTGTTGAAATGTTAATAAATGGGAGCTTCCTCAAACAGCCATCTCTTTCCCGACAATCCCCTCTGTGCATGAACCCTTACATATGGTAATTAAACATTAAAACACAATTAAAAAAAAAAAAAAAAACATTAAAACACCTGCGGCTTATAGTCCGGTGCGGCTTATATATGTAACAAACAGGCAATTTTGCTGCTGCGGCTTATACTCCGGTGCGGCTTATAGTGCGGAAATTACGGTAGTTGAAATTATGTCACATAGCAGGAGATGTACCACAGCCGCTCCTCTGAACCATACCCAGCTGACCGCTGTCCTGTGTGTTGAAGGGACACCATCGGGAGGTTTGGTGCCTGGCCATCAGCCCCAGCGGAGACCACATCGTCTCCTCGTCCCACGACAAGTCACTCCGCCTGTGGGAGAGGACCAGGGAGCCCATCATCCTGGAGGAGGAGAGGGAGATGGTAATTAGAGATTGATGTGGTGAAGTTTTAATGTCTTGCATATTGTATATTGTGTGAGATGAATCAAGCTAAATGAATTGAATCAAACTGAACCGTATTTCAAGTCTCTGACTCACAGAAAAAACAACATTCTCTCTGGCAGGAGCGAGAGGCAGAGTTTGAGGAGACCATGGCCAAAGGGGACGAGCCTGTGGTGAGTGCTTTTTTCTTCTTCTTTTTTCTTTCAAACTTTTCACAATGCTAATCTACCAAAACATTGTGTGTATTTTGCTCCTTGGTTATAGAACTCACTGGTAATACACAACCTGTCGATGCTTTGATTACCGTAGTCAAGATTTACTGTATAGGTGTGTTTCCTGATTCTGGATACCTGTTAATGGAAAACTGCACTTGTAAACACTTCTGTGGCTAATGTAGCTTTTAGCTTTTAAGTGATTCACACTGACCAATTACAAATAAACTTGTATACAAAAGTCACATGACTCACAAGTAGCTCCTTTATTGGACAGAGATTTGGTGACCTGTCTTCTTCTGTGGTGTTATATGAGTTAAGAACACATGAATAAATATGTAAGAATAATATGCCAACATCCATCTCCTTATTACCAATGAACCTTTTCATTGTGGTGTTGTTTCCTGTAGTTGGTTAGATACCATTCTGACTCTCTAACAGACCACATCAGAGTAAGTGTTGGTGTTGAGGAACATCTCTGTTTGTCTGCAGGTTCCCGGAGAGACTCAAGGAGAGGCAGCACCAGCCGGCAAGAAGACCATCGAGACGGTCAAAGCTGTGAGTTCTGAGTAGTGTGATCCCGTGTGATCTTCTCCCTGTATGATCCCGTGAGATCTTCTCCCTGTATGATCCCCTGTATGATCCCGTGAGATCTTCTCCCTGTTTGATCCCGTGAGATCTTCTCCCTGTATGATCCCGTGTGATCTTCTCCCTGTGTGATCCCGTGAGATCTTCTCCCTGTGTGATCTTCTCCCTGTGTGATCCCATGTGATCTTCTCCCTGTGTGATCCCGTGTGATCTTCTCCCTGTATGATCCCGTGTGATCTTCTCCCTGTATGATCCTGTGAGATCTTCTCCCTGTGTGATCCCATGTGATCTTCTCCCTGTGTGATCTTCTCCCTGTGTGATCTTCTCCCTGTGTGATCCCGTGTGATCTTCTCCCTGTATGATCCCATGAGATCTTCTCCCTGTATGATCCTGTGTGATCTTCTCCCTGTATGATCACGTGAGATCTTCTCCCTGTTTGATCCCGTGAGATCTTCTCCCTGTATGATCCCGTGTGATCTTCTCCCTGTATGATCCCGTGAGATCTTCTCCCTGTGTGATCCCGTGTGATCTTCTCCCTGTATGATCCCGTGTGATCTTCTCCCTGTGTGATCCCATGTGATCTTCTCCCTGTGTGATCTTCTCCCTGTGTGATCCCGTGTGATCTTCTCCCTGTGTGATCCCATGTGATCTTCTCCCTGTGTGGTCCCGTGTGATCTTCTACCTGTGTGATCCCATGTGATCTTCTCCCTGTGTGGTCCCGTGTGATCTTCTACCTGTGTGATCCCGTGTGATCTTCTCCCTGTGTGATTCCATGTGATCTTCTCCCTGTGTGGTCCCGTGTGATCTTCTACCTGTGTGATCTTCTCACTGCGTGATCTTCTCCCTGTGTAATCCCGTGCAGGCGGAGCGCATCATGGAAGCTCTGGAGCTTTACAGAGAGGAGAACAGGAAGATGGAGGAGCATAAATACGCTTGTGAGAATGCAGGCAAACAGGTACAGGCCTTATCCCACTCTGTTATGGTGCTGTAATCCTGTAACATGCCCAAGACATATTGTCCGGTTTTATCTCTGGATTCATTTATTTCCATTTCTCTCTTTAGTTTTCACCTTTTATTTAATCTAACCTAGTGCAAAAATTACTATTCTTTCCGCTCTTTGTTTTATCATAGCATTTACATTATTGCGCAAAGTAGGGATGGGCGATGATTTTCGAATATTCAAATAGTCGTTTTTTATTATTAAAATCGATTTTTATTGTTAAAATCGAATAGTTAAGTGACAATTGTCTTGTTTTAACACGTTCACTGCCAATGACGTGTTTTTACGTCAAACAAAATCCAACGGTTGACTGCCAATGACGTGTTTTTACGTCAATTTTTTTTTTTTTTTTTTGACGGTGGGACGTTGATCTAACCCTTTTACATCTCCTATACCAATATTGGAGGTATTGAATGTGTATAATCTATTTTACCGACCCACTGAGTGGCGACATGTCTCTCCACAGTAGAAAGAAGCGAGCCAAAACTGGAGGGAAAAGCGCGAGGAAGCCGTTCTCATACAGTAAAATGGATGGCGAAAACGCTTTCACTTTCGCGCTGACGCACAGCGGTGGCAACGGTGGGGGGTTCCAAGAATAGACTGGATGCACACTTTGAAACACGCACCATAAATAAGCCCAGAATCGCAAGAGCTTCATCAGAGCTCTCAACCGGACCGCCAAGAAACGAGCGAGCCCCATCCAGCGAGCCCCATCCAGACTGCCAGGGAGCAGCCAGGCAGCAGCAACTCGTTTGTCACAGACCCGCTGCAGAGCCAAGGAGGGCGGAGGAGAACGCCCACGGAGGGAGGAGTTGGAAGCAGAGGGGGGTTTCCGCTGTTATGGAGGAAATTACTGTTCAAAACTATTGTTTAGATGTCTGACGTCTTACTGATGCCAAAAATGAATGGTTAAAGTGACTGTTCTATCGAATTTCACAAAAAGCCGTTTATCTCAGAATAAATTTCCAGACGCTGAAACCATGCTGTATTCAACTGCTAATGCTTACATAACTACTAACTCTACAAACTAACTCTTTTAGACAGAGAAAGCACACATTCTATTAGTTCTTTTGAGATATTGTCTGTTCACAAAATCTTAGCAGAAAAGAATCCTCGGGTCTTGAAAGATGAGCCAGAATCCTCAAAAAAACCCTCTGGCAGAACCTACCTACAGTAAAAAAAAAACGGCTGGCAGTGAATGTGTTAAGAAGTGCATTTTCCTTTGTTTTTACCGGTGCCTGTCTTTAAGAGCATGGCAAAACCACAAGTTTGTCCTAGTGATGGACTCACTCGTGCATGTGCATTATGCCTTTGTCAGCCCAAGGACCCCTTGGTAGATAGAGAGACAGAGCAGGGACCCCTATGATTACAAATTTTACAAAATTGTGTTGCATTATTGGCCAGGGACGTGCAGAAAACATTAGAGGGGCAGGGGCTCAAATTCTTAAAAGGGCACTTCGGCGCAGAAATGCCGCCATCTGGAGGGCGGCGGCAGAAATTTCAGCCAATTTGAAGGCCAATTTAGGGGTATCACTCATTTTAAATATTCAGATTTTAACCAGATTTAGAGGAATATCTCATTTTAGGATGATACTTGTCACGGAAAAATAACTCAAACTGAAAACTGAATAATATTAGTATATAAAAGTTGCATGCTGTTGCAATACTGTTGTGAAATCATTTAAGCATCAATATTTTATGTATGTTTTGACAAACATACATACCTGATTCACCTTGACTGATATATCTGTCAGTGTGCGCCTGTGCTGCTGTCGTTCAGTCTGCATGTGGCTGAGTGCGCACTGCTGGAGTGGGCGGGGACGGGCCGTCTCGCTCTCAACAGTCAATGGACAAGCCACGTGCGGTTTTTGGGCTGCTGCCTTCAGGGGCGGCTTAGAAAAACACTGGTCCATGCAGAGGCCTATTAGAAATGGTGCATTCAAGGCCAAGAGAGCTTGGAAAACGCATTTCTCTTTGAATGCTGCCTTCAGTGACGGCATGGAAAGGGCAATTCCCATACAAAGCACCATTAGAAATGCTGCATTCAAGGTCAGGAAAGGGCACTTTTTACAGACTGAAAAAAAGGCAGGGGCTCAAGCCCCCTTTGATGTCTATGTGTGCACGTGCCTGAGCATGGCCTATAATATTTGTAATCCAACACACACAAGGATATCAGGTTGACAATTATTTTATTAATAGCTTACATTAAAAAAGCAAGAAGGAGCACATGTACACGTAGTCCGGCTCAAGTCTAATCACATGTTGTAAATTCATCCGCTACCCATCCTGTGCAGCTGTTTAATCAAAGAGCACAGCTAACGTATTTAACTCAACTAATTATTATTATATTAATTTTGTCTTAGATGATTAGATTGGTCTTTGACATTTGGCAATTTTTATTTCATTATTTTTGAGCGTCTTCACTTTGTGGATGTTTTTATGTGCCTAAGACTTTTGCACAGTACTGTACTTCACTTTTGCTTGACTTCACTTGACTAACAGGTGGTTGTGTTTTGCAGTTGCCTCTACCAAAACCAAACCCTATCCTTGTGGCCTTTGGAAACATTTCAGTAAGTAGAATAATTTTGAGAAATATTGAAATATTTTGCGCAGATTGCCTCTAGTAACTGAACGCTGATCATATCATCACTGCAATCTGTCTGTCTGCTTCCCTTTTGCAGCCGTCCCGCTACGTTTTAGATGTCATAAAGAAGGTCAGATCCAGGTAAGACATCAGTATGATTCATATATATATATATATATATATATATATATCATATAACGTTTCAATTCAGGTCAGTCTCTTTAAAAGTTGCTCAGGGGAATTTGGAAAGTGATAAAAATGGAAGAGGAAGCCAGGATGGGCGAAAAATCATCGTGTAAATAGTGTAAAATAACGCTTACAGTTCGTGTAGTTGATGGTTATGTTTTTGTATCTAGTCTCATTACAATTTGATCATGGAAATGTATAATGGACTGGACAAAGTTTTTAATTTAATCAGCTAAAAGATGTGTGAATGCTGGGTTGAGTTCTGTCTGTCTCCCTGTGTCCTGGGAAAATCTGACTTGACTCTGCATGTAAAAGCACTCAGCGGGTTGTTGTCTGTTTGTTTGTTTGTTTGTTTGTGCTGGTCAGTGAGCTGGAGGTGTCTCTGCTGGTGCTGCCATTCCCCTATGTCCCCGAGCTGCTCACGCTCTTCAACTGCTACATCCAGAGCGGCCTGGAGGTGGAGCTGGTCTGCCGCTGTCTCTTCTTCCTGCTTAGGTACACACCCAGCGTTTGTGTGTGTGTGTGTGTGTGTGTGTGTGTGTGTGTGTCTCAGAGATGCTCACAGCAAGTCATTTTTTGCAAGTCTTTGGTCACAAGTCCAAGTCAAGTCTTTGAGGGGCAAGTCCAAGTCAAGTCTCAAGTCCCTATGGACGAGCGTTCCATCATCAGCTGCATGCCATCCGGTCTGCTTAGAACACTGCATAGCTACTGTAAAACTAAGGAATTCAAAGCATGTACTGTATTAACCTCATTCCTTATCTATTAGAATACAGTAGCAGCAATGATTAGAGATGACATTAGACATTTCCTTAATGTTAATGCACCAAAATAATAAATTAAAGAAAAATAAAGATTGTTCACAAGTCCCAAACCTTCAAGTCCAAGTCAAGTCTCAAGTCCCAATTCCAAGGGCAATTTTAGATTTTTTTTGCCCCCGCTAATTTACAACACACACACACACACACACACACACACACACACACACACACACACACACAGACACACATATTTATACATACATACATACATACATACACACACACACACACACACACAGACACAGATTTGTTTTTCGGACAGATTTGTTTTTCTTGACATTGTTGTCTCTCCCTCTGTAGGATCCATTTTGGCCAAATCTCCAGTAACCAGATGCTGCTGTCTGTAATAGACGAGCTGAGGACCAATACTCAGTCCAAAGTGTGCGGAATCAGAGTGAGTAACAACCTGAAACTACAAGACCGCTAGAAAGAAAGCTTATTTACAACCAGAAACTACAAGACCGCTAGAAAGAAAGAGTGAGTAACAACCTGAAACTTCAAGACCGCTAGAAAAAAAGAGTAACAACCTGAAACTACAAGACTGCTAGAAAGAAAGAGTAACAACAAGAAACTACAAGACCGCTAGAAAGAAAGAGTGAGTAACAACCTGAAACTACAAGACCGCTAAAAAGAGATTAACAACCTGAAACTACAAGACCGCTAGAAAGAAAGTTTATTGACCTGCTGTGGACATTGAGGTTATCGAGTTGTCAATGGATGACACCTCCAGAAGGATCAGTAGTAAATGCTGGGTTCCGGAACCTGCCTAATTTCATATTCATATACCAACGCTGCATGTGTACTAGGGGTGGGGGAAAAAAATCGATTCACCTAAGTATCGCGATTAAATCGTAATATCGAATCGCAATAATCGTAGAATCGCAATACTTAAGAATCGCAATATAAATCGAATCAGCACCCAAGAATCGTGATAGTATCGAATCGGGAGATAAGTGAATCGCCACAGCCCTAATGTGTACATCCACTAAATTCACAAGCTTGCCCTTAGTCTGTGATAAAGTAAAGGGGCAGTTGACCATGCAGTCTGGAAAACATTCAAAAGTTAAGAAAAATATGAACCATGTATTGCCGTGTTTCCATTACCCTCAGAAATGCGCAAAATCTAAATATCGCAATAGAAATTGGGTAATGGAAACACGTAAATTTTGAAAAACCTCCCAAATATCGCAAAAAGTTTTTGCGCTCTCATGAGGTGGTTTTTCAGACGTGTCGATATAGCAGTTTATCGCAAAAGTGTAATGGAAACACATTTTCCGCATTTGCACGTCATGTGACCCATCTTCTCCTTTGGAAAAGGAGCGGAAAATGAAAGTAAAATGAGGGAGAAAGGGTTCGATAAGCCGTCGCAAAACCTCCGCAGCAAGTGGAAAACTTTGAAGCAACGCTACCTAGCAGAAAGACGAGTGTTGTGCAAAAGCGGAGCCGGGGAAAATAGATCATGTTTAATGGCAGAAATCGATCCATGGTGACAGGCTGCCTGTGTGCACGCATTTGGCACAGCGGCGAGATGAGGGGATGAAAAGCACACACCGGTGCGGTGCTGCTGACTGAAGTGAATACAGTGACTGTGAGTAATACATTACACACGTTTCAGGTGCAATGTTATAATTATAATACACGACATTCTGATTATTGCACCAAATCAGCCTTTTCCCCCCTCCATCTCTAAATCGGACCAGTTGTATTAGGCTACCTTTTTTCCTCTGTCTGTTGCGCTCACTGCATTCACCGCAGCCAGCAACATGTTGCCACTCATTTTCTTTTGAATTGATAATCAGGCTCGTTTATATGCGTTGTAACTTCATGTTGTGATTTGCATTGACCATTGGTTGGATTTGAGCATGCAGGGGACGGGATATGGGGCAGATCCCTGTGCGTAATCACTGTGGCAGCTGCTGGTAATGGGGAATTGCGTTCAGGTGTGTGCGCCGTCACTCGACTTCATTGGAAACGCCTACAAGTCGCAATTGTACATTGTCGAAGTTGTAGAAATATCGCAATTATTTTGCGAAAAACTGTAATGGAAACACAGCTACTGAGAACACATTACAAAAACAAGTAAAGCATGGGCTTTTAGTCTACACCTGCAAGCAACTACACCTGACACAGGTACGTATGGAGTGGTAGTGTAGGCGTGATGTATATGCAGTGTGTAGGAACTGTTTGTAAACCCAACCCTGTACTGCCATGGCAAAGGCCTTGTCTTTGCTGTGGACTCTTTGTGTTGGGAGAACAATTGCAGGACTTTTGGCACAGGTTCAGTAGAAACCATCTACCAGAGCCTGACTAAAGACCTGAAACACTGCTTGTAATAGAAAGATCTTTGTAAAAGTTAAATTGGAAGAGTTTAATCATTATTTTGTATTATTTTTATTTTGCAGTTTTGCACATGAGTGATGCGCCCAATCAAACTTCTTGGCTGGTTGAAAGTCTGTTGCTTTAACTAGAAAGACGACATCTTCGAGTTTACATCTGAAAATCGAATAAACAAGTCAGTGTTGATATCTAGCATATGGGTTGGAGCTGTAATCTGTCTTAACGTCTTTTCAGGACGTGTTGGGCTTCAACAGTGCCGGCCTGCAGTTCCTCCAGAGGGCGATAGAGAGCAAAGAGGACGTGATGTTCTTCGCCGACGCCACGGGCCGACGAGAGGACAAGAAGAAAAAGCGGAGGAAGCGGGAGCGAGCCATCCTCACCATCGCTTGAATGGACAAATACTTTATCCTCCCCCCCCACACACACACACACACACACACACACACACACTGTTTTTCTATAAATAATCCGCTTCCCATCTCCCCTGTGGGCGGGTGGGGACAATTTTCACTCTGGCTGTTTGTATGTGAATGATGTGAATTGTCTGTAAGATCCTGATAGGATGTAACGGCGTGTTATTCACACACACGCTTCATTTCCCAAATAAACTGCGTCCCAGGTCTCTCCCGCCACTCCGCCCGTCCTTTAGCTTTTACACGTGTTGTTCAGAAGCAATAAACGCTGGGCCGCAGAGAGAGAGAGCAGCGCTGTGTATACACAGCAGCTCCCTCCACAGTCTCGTATAAAACGGGAATATATATGGTGAGAGCCCGCAGCCTTAAATAGACACACGTCACGTTTGGGTCGCGATCTCCACACACGGAGGACAGGTTTGATTTACTCTGTTTTCTCTGGGGCTTCCTGGAGGTGTTGAACTCTGCTCATATCTTGGGTTGTGTCGTTTCCTCTGGATCCAAAAACTATGAGGCAAATGTTGCACCTATGTTTAGTCCTTTGTGTGACTGGCAGCACGTGAGTAGGTTCCAATCAATCACGCCTTCATAAGAAAAGACAAGAAATCTGCACACTGCTTAAACTGGCAATAAGCGATTTCAGACCGAACCAATCCTGAACCTATGAGATGTGAACCAACATTGAATGTCAGTTTTAAGGTGATTTTCGTGTCTCATTCCAATGAAGGGGAAGTAAATTCCGAAGACTACAAACTCGTCAACTTGCATCTGATCTTGGTGAGTAGTTTATATTGTAATCTTCATGGCGGTCAAGTGCCGAATAATCTCTCAAGACAGACTTTGGACTTGCATCGAAAATCTGTCGGCAAGCTCCGTGAAAACCTGAATAACAGCACTCGTAGGGTGCAGGCTCACATGCTGCGCTTTACCCAATCAAAACTGAATGGACGTGACTGAGAGTCAAACGGTGTGTAGTCAAACTTACCATTTTCAGCGTGTAGCAAGTTGCTACTTGCTACTAGCAACGAGCTAGCGTTGTTGTTTCATAGCGACAGAGGGCTTTGAGAGCGACACGCAGGGACCAGAAAGGAAATCCATAAATTTGCGCCTCCGCGCAGTGCCACTCTGTTGTTGTACTGGCGAATATAAGCGTTCCGGTCCCGAAAGCTAGTGAATATATATGAATTTTGACGTTTAGCATTCAAAATAAAAGTGACACAATGTATGTTTTTAAGAGGCACCGCTGCACGGAAGTGGAAGTCCCGGGCGGAACATCCGCGCTGTACAGGAAGCCTAAAAAAAGCTACGACTGTCCCAGAGTCTATTTACGTGCTGAAATAGACTGGGTTCCCAGATTGGGACTTGACAAAGCAAATTCTGCCAATATATAGAAAAGAAAACCTTTTTATTTTTTATTATTAACGATTTTACTTGAGACAGTTGCAGCAGGTGGGCTCTACGAACCAGTAATCAAAATCCCCTTACATAATTCACCCCTTTACTCTCATGTACCCTTAGGGACGTTTTTGTCCTTAAAGTGATAATACAGAGAGATGCAAGGGCTTTCATCAATGGGCGATGGGCTCAATCACCATTGTGTTAACTCACTTGAGGATATATACTTTACAGACATTTATTTACATGAAAATCTTATCACTTTAAGGGTATAATTGTTATATAAAAAAGTGTTTTTTAAATGGGTTAATAACTCATTAATAACCTGTGAACGTGCACAAAAGGGATAATAAAAAAAAATCCCTTTTCTAGTGTATCCATCAACCAAACCCTGAATAAATCCCTTAAAAACCTAAACCTAGCTAACCTACCTACTGTACATACTAGCTATACTTTTTCAAAGGTATGTTATTTTTAATCGATGATGAATGTTTATCAAGGACATTTCAGGGATGAAATGAAGTGGTTTGGTTTGGTTTGATGGTGGGGGGCAGTCAGAGTGTGAGCTGCAGACCTCTGGGTGGCGCTGCCCTCCCCCTCGCCATCCAATCCTGAACTCGGAGATCTGGCTTTGACTTTACTACTCTTGTAACTTAGCCTGGATTTACTGTCCTGAGGCCCGGCCGGTGGACAGTCAATATGTTTCATAGCAGGAGAGAAACGTTGCTACGTCTCAGTTTTCAGCGCCATGTTTTGCAGAAAAGTGGACTTATGTTATTTTTTTCTCTCTCTCCTCAAGCGTCCAACTCTTAATCCTGTTTCACACCCACATCAGACACTTCATTTTCCACCAGTGTGTTTATTTCCTGACCATGGGGCGCTGTGGAATACCTAATGAAATGAACCCCTTAAAACACCTCGCGCTCTCTGTTCGCGTTTTAATCTCGGGGCGGACAAAAAACAAATTAACTCTGTATTTACAAGGCCGTAAAAGAAAAGAAAAGTGCCAGCGGCCCTTTATGGGGCTGGATTTGGTCTTGAAGTTGTAAATGTCACACCTACCGAAATTAAAAATTCTTCAGGAAAATCCCATACCCTCCCCCCCCTCTCTCTCAGACTCACACAATGCTGACACTGCATTAGCAGCCAGCAGTTTAGATTAATCCATTACAAATTGTGACTTAAGAGGGTAAAAAAGCCAGTGCTGAAGTGAAGGCCTTGAGTCACCAACACAAGATTCAAGATAAAGATCCAATACTCTAATTGCCATATCAACAGAGTTGATTGGAATTTGCCTTGAGCTCACTTAAACACAGACACACAGAACCACTCACTTATAAAACACATTAAAAAATAAAGTATAAATCAGATAGATAACATCCACACCGTAAAAATAATCATGAAAGCAACAACTGTGTTCCGCCTCTGCCCCAAAGATTTACCATTTAAATTACCATACATTTAAATGACTGAACTTTATGTAAAATAGTGAACTACTTTCCCTGCTCCACCAGGCCTGACGCTGTGTGACACAATGCTATGCCCCAGAGTTTGAAATCTCATGCCATATCTGAATGTACTGTAGGGCTGGGCAATAAGGACCAAAAATCATATCTCTATTTCGGCTGAATACACGGTGATACACAATATATATATCGGTATTTTCTACAAAGTGGGCTAAATGTTCAGTCAAGTCAAAGCCACGTGTGAGAGTCTCATATCACGTTATCGATATAATGTCCATATTGCCTGGTGTTCCTGATGTCGCATTGTGCTTAGTAACACAGCTCAAAACAAACACAGCAGCACCGCCTGTGAGGAAGATCTTAACGTTTCCCTGCTTCTCCTGCACACAACCTCCACTTTCTCATCCATCTGAGCTTTTTATACGCCTTCTCTGTGACATGGTTTCTCTGTGAGTCAAAGAACGTGTTATTACGCAGTCTACCTTTGATCATGAAATTGACCATTAATTATATGCATCTTGGCTCCCAGCCTCGTTCTCTCTAACAAACACGACAGAACTGTTGGCCACAAAGTCACAACAACTGTTTATATGAGGCAGCAGCTATGATTCCTTTTTATGGCTATTTCAAATAGTGGGGGGGGGGGGGGGGGGGGGGGGGTCACTTAAGTTATATAGCCTATACAGCATCTTGAATAATGATAGGAATTACTATTACAATTAAAGAAAATCAATTTAGCCCACTGATTTTGGCATGAGCATACATTTTTCAGAAACTTAGATAATACACACATTGGTATGAATTGACGGTCATTGGTCAGGTTTTGGAATAATGAGGTGTGAACACTACGTCAGCATGTTGGACATGTATACAGGTGTTTGAAGAGCAAACAGACACGCGCATACACACACTCACGCATAACAATAGATTCTGATGGTGCAATAGCGAAGTGTGACCCAACTCATCGGGGTGGACACACACACACACACACACACATATATATATATATATCAGGGTATATATATGTATGTGTATTGTGTGTGTATATATATATACACAACACACAACAGGGTAGGAAATTAACTTTTTTAAATGAGGGCAATTTTTGCCCCTGTGAAATATATTTTGGGGGTATTTTGGATAATTTCCACCGCAATTTTGATCAAATGTTGGAAAATAACTTAATTGCACCTACTATGTAGCATGACAGACCAATCAATGACTCTTATACAAGCATATTTTATTTCTAAAAGTTCATAAACAATCACTTAAAGATCCCCATTTCCTATCTCAACAACACTGTTAAACAACTGCTAATTTCCTAACCTGATATAGGCTATATATATATATATATTTATATTTATATATATAATCACTTTTATTTCCCCTGCTGTCTTCTCGTGGCTCTTTGTTTTGCTTTAGCCATTTTCACACATGCCTACAGGAACATTGCCTGTAAATCAATATCGGCCATTTCCCGGAATTTCCCTTCACACCTGAGGGCTCACATGTGTGAATATAGCAGTCAAATTACCTGTATTTGAGGGGGGTCGGGGGGGCACTGCAGAGCGGGTGGGGAGTGACGTGTGCACTTCGATGGGGAATCGTCCTTATTTTGGGGGTCGGCAAAACTCCGATGGTGAAATAAGTTCGCTTGTCACACAATAAATCACACTCGTTTGACTTAAGAGGGCATGTATGTTGTATCCTTCACATTCGCTCATGGGCTGCAGTGCAGAGTAGTATCCAGGCAGCGTCAAGCCAGCGTAATAAACACAGCCGATTTCCCCCCTCCCCTCTCTGCTCGAGAGAGGCCAGTCCTTCAGTCCTCCGCACTTCGCAGCAGCCCGACACAGGACAGACACAGCGGAAATGGCAGCGGCTTACAAGCCACCCAACGCTTGTATGTAGAGAAAGCAAATGCACGAAGCGAAATGTGGAAGTAGTTTGCTTTGATGTGCGCGAATGATTAGATGATGCATGCTGGAAGTGAACGTTAAGCAACGTGTGTACACCTCGCCCATGAGAGAAGGACCGGCAAATGACTTGACACGTTTCACACTTGAGTTGCTCTGCCAGCATACCGGTCCTGTCACTACCGAGGAGCTTGTAAAAGATCAGCGATCGCGGGGGCGCGCTTGTGCCGGAAAACAATTTCACACATGAAAGGCATAGACCACTTTCTGGTAATTTCCCGGTATAAAGCGCATGTGTGAAAACGGCTTTTGTGTGCCTCATATGTTTCGCCACCACAACTTGGTCACTTACTGTAGATAGGAACAAGGAATAAGCAGGTTAGCAGGTCTCCTACCGTCCTGCAAAACATGAGTCATGGAATGTTAATGGTATTTTCGAGGCCTGGAGAAGTTACGAAAAATGATAAAAGTTAAAGAAGTTACATTTTATTTGTGAATTTATTTAGATGTATGCATGTATGTACAGTATGTATGTATGTCTGATTTTTATGAATACTGTCAAATGTAACAAAGCTGTGGCTTGCTCTAGATCTGTTGATTTTTCTCTCGCAAAGTTAAAATAATATTCTTATCCTTGAATTTAAAGTGAGAAACAAAGTCATGCTTAAACTTAGTGTAGTTGATGGTTACATTTTTATTTATTCTCATTACAATTTGATCATGTAAATTTGAAAAGGTGTGATGGAGAAAGAAATCATGGAGAAATTTTGCTGGGACAGGCTGAAGTGAGTGAGAGAGTTTGTCTTTTCTCCGCAGCCACTAGATGGCAGTTTTGCCCTTTCCGGACCAGGATCCAGTCTGTCTCTGTGGTGTCAGACTCATCCAGCCTGCTGCCACCTGCTGCAACACGCCTGGGACGGGGTCCAGACTGACTTCCCCCGAGGTCCCCACAGGGCAGCCCGTAGTGCTGATCGGCGTTGACTGAGCCAGCAGACACGGATTCATACAGGTGCCGCAGGAAATGAGGTTTAGATTTTGTTGACATCTTTGGTACCAAGCGCTCCTCGCTGTGGTGTTCCTGCACTTCCTCTAGTCTTGGTTATTTATATCGCACTTTATCACAGTCAACTCTCAAAAGGCTTTGCATGTCATACATCATGTTACATCATATATACTATGTACTGTAGTGTAGCCTACAACATACACTGTGTTATACACTATATACTGTAGCCTACAACATAGCCTACTGTGTTACTGTAGCCTACAGGGGTTTTCAAAGTCTGAGACTGTGGGCCTCCCGCCAGACAATGCTTGGAAAAAGCCCTCTTGCTCAATTTCTGGATGTCTCTGGAATCACGATTATGATATTTGATCCCCTAGAGACACTCAACAATTGATCCAAGATAGCCTGATATTGCTGTTTGAAATACTTCAGACTGCACCAAATACATAAAGAAGTTATGTCTGATGACATCTGTTTCTGACTCTGGGAAAGTGGGAAAAACAGTACATTTCCCCAAAACTACTGTATCTCTGAACTATCTAACCAAATCTCACACATTTAGGCTATTCTGTGTGACCTCATTTTGATAACTAATGTAATATTCTTTTTCACTTCCATTCACTGAGCCTCCCCTGAAACTGCTTGGAGCCCCTCTGGGGAGGCTCGCCTCCCACTTTAAAAAACCCTGGCCTACAACATATACAGTACATCCTCATTAGGTCTAGGTCATATACTGTACATGCAACATTCCCAGAGATCACCTGTCAATCAAAGGGCGTGGCCGGGACTGTGATGTCTTCTTCCTTGGATTGACTTCTTCCTCTGTTTCTGATTAAAGTCAGAATTCTGACTTTAATCTTCCTCTGATTTCTGACTTTAATCTCAGAATTCTGACTTTTCCGCCCCCTCACAATTGTGACAGTAAACTCAGAATTCTGATTCTATAATGAATATGTTTGAATGAAGGTTAATGACCTTATTTAATTTAAAATGATCTTGTATCTTAATCTCAGAATTTTGTCTTTTTTCCCTCATAATTCTGACTTTATTCTCAGAATCCTGACTTAAACTCAGAACTAAAAAAAAAAAAAAAAAAAGTTTAGCCCTAATCCTCTTCGGTAGTATTTTTTTTCTTTCTTTTAGAAATAGGGCGCAACCCCAAGGTTGGGAACCACTAGTGGCTAGAGAGCCAGAATGGCATGTTCCTTTGTGTCACAGCATCGATCCCCCTAACAGCTTTACGTCCTGCCAGTGAGTGTCCTAGAGCAAGGCATACTGACCCCCTGCTGCAGCTGAATGCCTCAAACGTCTGTGTAATATCTCTACTACATGATGTGATCTGATGGGCTGTCGTATTTCATGTTGATGCCATGGAGACCATGTTACTCTATGCGGTGGACATCAGTGTTGTCTGTCATCGTGCGGCCTGTGCGGTGTTATATACTGCAGGATATAATCGACGTTTAGCTGCTGAGTCTGACTTCAGTTGCTGCAGTCGACTACAGCAGGTGAATATGATCTGAGCTATAAATGTGTATGACCCATGTTTGACATAGAGCGGCCTCCGGTTACAGCGGCAAGATTCCTGTTTAAGAGTTTGCTTAGCAACTCCAAACGCCTCGGTGTGATGTGTTGGCCTGTCGCTGCAGTGTGGCTTCACACAGACACCGGAAAATACTCTGATATGAGGGGAATTTAGAGGCAGTGAGCTTTGTGTCTAATCCACATCTCTGCCTTTTAGTTTCTATATTTGTCCATTTTGTTTTGAATAAAACGTATATGGTTAGGTTAAGCCATATAAGAATACAGAGGAGCAGAATGACCATTTTGTAGGCTATTTAAATAATGTTTTGAAGTAAAATTCCCAGTAAACAGTCAACATCTAACCGTAAATGTGCAAAAACATGCAGAACACCCGAGTATATTTCTAGAATTGCATCATGAATGTTGTATCTTAGTGTATTTCCATACAGTCAGTTACAGTCAATGAGTACTAGAACACAGCTGCATTAATTTAAAAATAGATTATTCACGAGGCAATTTTTTCCTTTATTGCATCTCCATTTGCTCTTAAATGATCAAATATGTCGGTTTAACTACACTGGATTCATATTCCTTAGCTTCTTACTAATCAAAGGAGAGCAGAACTATGCATATAGGCCTTATGGTTGAGGAGCTATTTCTGATTTATATTGGGTATGTCTGTCTAGGTGAGAAACACCCCCCAGCAGTGTTGGGCAAGTTACTTTCAAAAAGGTAATATACTACATATTACTAGTTACTTTAATTTGAAACTAATAAGTTACTTTACAATATTACTGTCTCTGTAGAGTAACGTGTTACTTATTACACTACTTTTGCATTACAGCAGTAGCAGAATGGCATTGCCGCCCGGGAACCATCCCGACAAATAATTTAAACCATCTTGAAGTCAGTGTAAACCGTCAAAGTCTAAATGTTATCCTTTTCCTTTGTTATTGTCATCTATAGTGGATGTTTGCATAAAAAGAAAATACAATACAAACACAATTTGATTAGGAAATGATTGTATCTTTATTTAAATATAAGCTTTGATTTAAAAAAAATTAACTAAATTTGTAACTTGTGTTACTTGACAAAGTAACTGGTATAATATTACTGAATTCCGATTCATAATAAGTTATATTACTGAGTTACTGCTAAAAATAATATATTACATGTAATATGTTACTTTTGTAATGAGTTACTACCTGCAGCAAGAACAGGTTAATCTCCACACATGCCACACTCCTTGCTTAACACGTCAACCTGTAATCCAGGGGTTCCCAACCTTTTTTGGCTTGTGACCCTATTTTGACGTCACAAAAATCTAGGGACCCGAGACATTCAAATTCCGGTACACCATTGATAATATCATCAGTGACATCATCAGTGATGTCACATAGTATGCTTCTTTTTCCCTGTAGAATTCTGACTTTAATCTAAAAATTCTGACTTTTTTCCTCAAAATTCTGACAGTAACTTCGAATTCGGACTTTAATGTCAGAATTCTGACTTTATTCTCAGAATCCTGATTTAAACGTGCAGTATGTAATTTTCTGCCGCTAGGGGTCTCAAACTTAAAACAATAACAGAAGACGACGTGTCATGGCGTCGTGCAATAGTGTGGAATTATGCGAGCCATTTTATGAGAATAGGATTCCCTCATTGTTCATTGTTCACAAGGTTTTTACCGGGAGCCGACGTCTCCTCCTCTCTGAAAACAGACTCTCTAATTACAACAGGTCAAAACGCTGAAAGCAACTTCACGTTAAAATCACTGTTTCCCCAAATGGAATTTTCTGGAGTGCTGCAAGCCATGCTGGTTGCTAACGTTAGCTCAGCTTGTTTCTATTGTGCTCAGTTTGTTTCAAAGCTTTGGCTTCATCCGTGTTCATTGTTCACATGGCTTCTACCACACGCCGGATTATACTAGAGTCCCTCCTCTCCAAAACAAACAGACTCGGTAATTAAAACGGGCAAAAAACACTAAATGAACAGTTTGTTAAAACTCACCATTTCTTTCCAATGGAGTTCAGTGGATACAGGATGTCCGCAAGGTGAGCCGTTTACTCTCTTTCTCTAATCTAACTAACGTTAACTAATAGATCCAGACCTCCGATGACTAAAATCGTTCATCCAGTCAAAAGATATAGTTAAAAACGACCAATATCTAAAAACTGACAGTGATGTGACTTGCAAAAGTAAGAAAATAGTCTAGAATTGCCCAGAGAATCCAAGTGACAGCTGACTCTCTGTGATGACATCATCGACAAAAAGCGAGTCGCTCAAACGGTCCGTGTTATTGAGATAATACAATTATGGATTTTGAGCACTTTTGAAAACATTTGGAATAATGTAAGTGCATAACTAAAGAATATACGGTATATAACATAGGTCTACTTGTTTTTAGACATTCTAATGCTATAATAATATAATGATAATGCTAAAGGTTACATATTACATCTTTAAAGTTATAATCGAAAAGATTTTCATAAAAAAAGAGTAACTCACAATGTTGATTAAGGCTATGGTCCTTTGATGTAAGCCTTAGCAGTATATAGTGACATTATGTGACATTAGTAATGTCACATAATGCAACACTGTTTGGATCTCACCTGCAATTACCACTCATCACCATAGGCGTCACCCAAGAGAACAAAACTGAAATCTTAGAGATTGTCACTTTAAACTCAAAACTAAAATAATAATAAATAAATAAAACGCAAGTGACCCTAATCATCTTCGGTAGTATTAAATTGTGTGTGGTGTAAAAAAGAAATCAGGCGACCCTATTTGAATTCCAGGCAACCCCACTTAGGGTCGCAACCATAAGGTTGGGAACCACTGCTGTAATCTCTGCTCCTGGACTCTTATCATATCATCACATGCATCATCATAACTGTGTCATGTCATGTCTGTCCATTATGTCAATCTTATTTGTCTTTTATGTCACTTTGTTTTGTATTACTATTTGACACAAAAAAGGTTAATCCATAGCTATGCATCTCATTGTACCCATTTTTAACTAAAAGCTGACTAATGACGTGTAAGAATACAGAGGAGAGAAGTGATGATAAAATAATTCTAAAGTAGGCTATATCAGGCCCTAAACACATTACAGCATTGTCCAAGTACCAATGTTAATTTGCTATTGTTAAAATCTTAATAGTAAACATCATAGTATAGCCTAAATGTTCGATTGTCAATGGAAAAGGCTGCTGTGAGTTCTAGTCGTCACTTTCTGTATTTTTTCTTAAAATTAGCAATTCAAACAAACCAAAAGGGCAAACAGATTTAACAAATTTGCTGAATGAAGTGGAATGGAAGCAAATGTAGGACATTGATATCAAATAAAACAAATCATTACAAATGCAGAAATAAAATGTAGACATGTTTTCCAGCTTTTACCACCAGAGGCAGTTCTTGCAAATTATGCAAATCAGATAAAGTTTGTTTGAGTTCTGTCTCAAATCAAATTAGCATATCTCTGTTGTGTGAAAACGAAAACCTTCCAACTGCAATTTTGGTTCTCAGATTTCTTGGCTGTTTCAAAAGCAGCTGGATGAAGAGGAAAATGCATCGATCTATAAAACTCTTGGTTCTCACCTACAGCGACAATACGCTTCTTCAAAACACATTTAATCAACCCGATATTGACATTGCTTCAAATTTCCAGGAATATTTCCCAGAAGCAATTTAAATTATTTTTTGCATATGAAAATGAGGCTACCGACTGTCGTTAACAGAGCATGCTTTCGATGCCGTCAACAATGACCTCAGCCTTCAAAATGGCGCACGGCCGGTCTGAGAGTCAGACAGTGCAACAGCTGTAGCCGACAGGCAGGCAGTCAGTCATCGGGGCGCGGGGCGCGTGTTAAATCTGTGTCCAGCACTCATGAGTAAGACCGTACCATACCTGAGCTGAGATATGAGGTGGCGGGGCTGAGGGCAGGCCCACGAGGTCCCGTCAGAACCTGGTTGCTATGGCAACGGTTTGACGGGGGAGAGGGGGGCGGGGGGGGTGAGTGATGAGGTGACGGTGCACACAGACCCGGCCCTGAACCGAGCTGAACTGTAGACATACATACATACACACACACACACACACACACACACACACACACACACACACACACACACACACACACACACACACACAGCTATGAATGTTTCCTTTCTCTATAGCTTCGTCTTTTTTCCTCTGACGTTTTGGACTTGGTTCCTTGATGTTCTGCTTGTGCGATTGCGCTTTTCCTCAAAGCTGCTCATTAGAAAAAACAACACAAGAATGCAGCCAAGATCTGGTTGGTGTTTCATAAATAATTCTGCTTTGAAGTTGATTCTGTTTGAGCCAGAGTTAAGGCTACCTTAGTCAAGTCCAAGTCACTTTCAAGACCACCCGGGCCAGGGCAGGCCCTGTCGCATAAAGATAGACCTTTTTAACTATTTCAGATCACATCACTGGTTATACAGTGCACCTATTTAACAATATGCAAAAAAAATCACAAAAATCAAATTTCTTTGGTTTATATATATATATATGATATGACCGCTGTCAATAAATCTTCATGGCGAAGAGAAAATTCTGAGCAGACAACATGGCTGCCTACATGGGCAGATATTTCTAGCCCATAAATGTTAATATACTTGGCCAATAAATATGTAACATACATAAAACAAACATGAATGTCTTCATTTAATGTAGAATGCAAAGACATGTAATGACTCGTTAACTCGCATTCCAGGAATATCGCTAATATTTATCGCAGCTCGTCACAGCTTCAAGGCGGGCGGCCAGCACTCTCCCTCCGGGAGGAGGACCCGGTCCGCACGGAGGCAGCCAACCATCGGTCCTCTGCTCTGGGGCAGTGAACCAGCCAGCGAGCATGCAGTGCACAGGGCTGTATTTACATTATATTGTGTTTGTAACTTATCGTGCGTTCCTTTATCGCAAAAGAACTGGGATGTGGAGGCTAAATGACGTCACATCCGTTTTATTAGCATTCCATTTGCAGAAAAGTTGAGCTGGGAAGTTCACTGTTCACTGGTCAGATCCACTCGCTAGCCAGGCTAGCCATTGTTAGCAATAACAGTTGATAACAAGGCATTTCGTGGCATTTTGCGCATACAAACACTGCAGCCTCATGTCCACACAGATAGAAGTAGGCCATGCTGTGTGTACAGCTGATTTAACGAGACACAAACAAGACAGAAGTGCTAAATAGCATTTATACGATTATAACTACAGTTGTTGCGCGGATCAGCCATCTTGGATTTTTGAGGTTGGGGCTGCGAGGCTCCTACGAGTTTGGAATGGGAAATACCAGCTCTAGTGACGTCACGTTCCAGCTCATGAACTTTGAACCGGTAAGATTACCAGTTCCCAGTTATAAAGGAATGCACGAATAGACTGTTATTGAAAAGTGACCGGTGGGTTTCAGATTTGTCCGGTAAAATACATTATTTTGCGGACAGCTGCTGTCTCGCTCTGCTCCAAGGCAAAATATCACTCGCCTCACAAGGCTCGCATCGCCCCTCACACAGTCAACTCCAATCACTCATCCCAAAAACACGCCTACTTTCCAACGGTCAAATCAAACTCCTCCACATGCTATGTCCCGCCTCTCTACCCTGTTTCAGTCTGAACTTAGATTTTACATGCTTGCTATATTTTAAACTGCCATGAGATTTGTTTGGAGAGCATGAGAGCATATGGGACCTGAATGTGGCTGCAGAAAAAAACTGCTTTAAAGGAACACTCCGCCCATTTTCAACCAGCTTTGTATCATTAGAACATCAGTAGTATATCAGAAAACTGTAAACTGTTTTGAAGTCTGTCATTTAATTTGACAGTTATTGAGTGTTAAAGTGTGGACCAGTGACATCACTGGTCCACACTAACTCAAATTAATAACTCATTAATTCAAATCAACTCTCAATAACTGTCAAACTATTCATCATTCATCTAGTTTGACAGTTATTGAGAGTTGATTTGAGTTAATGAGTTATTAATTTGAGTTAGTGTGGACCAGTGATGTCACTGGTCCACACTTTAACACTCAATAACTGTCAAATTAAATGACAGACTTCAAAACAGTTTACAGTTTTCTGATATACTACTGATGTTCTAATGATACAAAGCTGGTTGAAAATGGGCGGAGTGTTCCTTTAAGCTAAGGTCACAATACCAAGCAGTCAGCGAGCTGTTTTTGTTGCTCGGGGACAACCCCCCCTCCCTGGTGCTCGCAAATCGACGCTCGCTTGTTAAGTGAACTGTTCAAAGATGCGAGCGCGGAGCTCTCCAAGTACTCGCCGATGAGTCACAGAGGTCCGACAGATATCTAGCATGCTAAATATCTGGTCGTGTCGGGAGAGAAGAGCGTAGTGAGGCAGACACGGCCGGGATGATGTCTGCTGTCTGCAGCACGCTACAAACAGGCAAGTGGTCTGACTGAGGAAGGCATTCTCACAAACTGGTACAAACTGCTGTCCCACAACCAACAATCTAATAAAAGGCATTTAAGTAGCTATGCAGATCTTATACGTTTACTAAAATCATTCTATTATCTATTGAAACCCAAAATATTTGAGATTGCCGTAAACTTTTAACTGCGACTTAATAAATCTGACATTGAACCAATTTTGGAGAATGACTAATTTACGTGCGATCGTGTGTTTAGAAAGAATAAAGCCGGTGTGAGACTGCATTTGCGGACTTGTCAGGGATTCTCCTGGTGAAATATCTTGTAATGTGTGATCCCCTTGTCCCAGCTCAGTCATATAGTGTGAAAACCAAAATAACTCAAAGACTCCTGATTACAAGACAGACAGTTGTATAGTGTGAAAGGAACAGAGACTGACTCCTGATTACAAGACAGACAGTTGTATAGTGTGAAAGGAACAGAGACTGACGACTCACGAGGATCTTGTAGTCTGTACGTGCCATTAGTCGCTGGGTCCTCATTTGACGCACCAAAATCGAAACAGGTGTGTCAAAGCAGTTTGATGTGCCTCATAATGCTTTTATTGCGTGTTCGGCCATTTAAAACAACAGGTGGACTTCAAAACGCGAGCGGCAAACTCTTTCAGTGTGTTTGGGCCTTCAGGCTTAGACGAGTCTTAAACTAGCTTTATGCAACTGACCCCAGGTTACCCTAGGTCCAGTTTGAGTTAAGACCAGGTCTAAAGAAGGTTGGGACTCAGTCCAGATTGAGACCACAGCAAAGTTGAAAGACTACATACACAGGTTTCTACAGGTCAAATCAGGTGAATTGCTGGTAGGCTGTGGAGAAAATAAACGAAACCTCAATATTTTTATTTTTTATAAATAAATAAAAACCATGTCAACATTCAACAACAGCTGAGCCCAAGTTCAAGTCAAAAGGTGGCTTTGTTTTGCCTTGGAAGCGGCTGCCGACCATAGTTGTTGCATGCTCGTGACGTCACAGCTGCCTGTGCCTGGTACAGAGCAAAACATGGCTGCCGCCAGTGTGGCTGTTTCACAATTTCAGATGATCACAACGCTATTGCAGTTTGCAATCCATGTCCCCCACAGGGTTCCGAGAGGAGGGGAAACATCTGAGCTGGCGAGGATGCAGCGGATTTGTTTAGCATTCACGTTAGCTGCTGTTGTGGCTAGCGAGCATTAGCTCAGCTAGCGCGGCCTATACACTCAGGCTCCCCGCGCGGCAGAGAAACATGAAACAGACCCGGATTCCAACAAGTATTCAATGCACTCACAGTCACAGAGCTGGCGTAAACCATATGAAAACCCCTTTACCTGAAATGTCCAGGGATTGTGTCTTTAACTCCAAAAACAACCCGCTAACGTTATTAAGCTAGTCCCACTGTAAAGCAAACAGGGACTTTGGAGTTGCGCTAACGTTAGCTATATGCAGCTAGACAAACACACACATTACATTAAAAAAAACATCAGTCAACAACTGTCTTTCCTTTAATCTGGTGGCAGCATTTTTCAGTAAACGTGAAAGGACACAGATTATGGTTTATAGCATATAGTGGGACTTTTCCATGCCTGCCCCATTCACTTTTCTTATTATTATTTTTACCCCGTGTGCATAAAATACAGGTTAAGAACTTTTTTCAAATAATATTAATACTTTTTTTAAATTATAATAATTATCGGAATATCTTATCGTTATTGGCCAGGAAAAGCAAATATTTATTGGTTATCTTATCTGGTAAAAAAATGCATATCGTGCATCCCTAATAGCCGATATGGGGATGATTTAGACGTCTACGCTACGCCAGGACGTCGAGCTGATGTCGAAATATGACGTTACTACAAATGGGCATATTCAGTTATTCTGATATGTACACAGTATGTATACAGCAGCCTTATACATAATTATGTCCAGATTAACAATTTATGCTACATTTTCAAAAAATAAAATACTGCCCCAACTGGGATTTGAACCCTGGTCTCCCATGTAGCAGCATGCTACTTGCTTATCTGATTGCTGAGATAAACAGTGGCGCATTGAACTAATATAGCATTTAAACACGGATCCCGCTTCACTTGTTCTTTCCAATAGCTTATGTCACATCCAAACGTGGAGACAGGACAGTTTAAAAAACAAAACAAAACATTAATGAGGGTTTCCAACTTCCATGATTGGAAGTTGGAAACCCTTATTAAATGGCCTGCATTTATATAGCGCTTTTATCCAAAGCGCTTTACAATCAGTAGGTAGTCTACATTCACCCATTCATACACCGATGGCGGCAGGCTGCCACGCATCGGGAGCAAGGAGGGTTAAGTGTCTTGCCCAAGGACACAACGACAGCAGCTGGGAGGGAGCGGGGATCGAACCGCCAACCCTTGCGTCATTGGCCGACCCGCTCTACCTCCTGAGCTAAAGCCGCCCCTCTTATTAATGCTTTGTTTGCACCTGTGTTTACCATGCCTTTTCGACAACAAAACGGCTGCTGTGAAAAAGGCCCATTAGCTATTTTGAAAATGTAAGGAGTAGAAAGTACAGATATTTGTGTTAAAATGTAGGGTGTAAAAGTAAAAAGTTGTCAGAAAAATAAATACTCAGTAAAGTACCGATACCTGAAAATCCTACTTAAGTACAGTAATGAAGTATTTGTACTTTGTTACTTCCCATCTCTGACAACGGATCACATCACTGACGGAGTTTCGATAGGCGTGAGGGGGGTGCTCATACCCGAGAAAATCTCCTTCTTTTTCTCAGTCTAATGTTGGCAGGTATCATAAATGTAAGATAAGACACAGCAAATGGACCCACGCTCTTGGAAAATCGTAAAATAGACCAACAACTGAGGCACAAGAGAGCAGAAAGGACAAACACTAGGCATATTAGCTTATACTGTGCACGCACGCACACACAAACACACACACACACACACACACACACACACACACACACACACACACAGAGCTACCAGTGCCCCTTTTAAGAGCTCTCCCCAGAAATCCACATAGCTGATGTAATTAGTGATTTTAGAGCTCTGCACTTCATATTACTAGCCATAAACAGACATTCAATACGGGGCTTTGAGAGAGCTGTTTATTCTGGAGTTTTATAGTCCATGCAGGACCTTTCTGTGTTTATTCTCTGAGAACAATAATGCCACTATGCTCCTGCGCTGGAATGCTGTTCATTTGTCCAATTAAACACAGAAAATAAATAGAAAACCTCGCAGTCTTGTTCTGCTCCGGTTTGCTCCAAAAACACTTGAACGCCGACGCTGTGCTGGGGGATTTACAGGGCGACGCTGAAATGACATGGAATCGAAGGCTTAATCCATGTTATTATCTAAATGCAGCGTGGCATAAATCTGGATTACCACAGCAAAATGGAGCTTGTTGGCTGAAATGAAAAGGCGGAATTCAACCAATAATAATCGGTGGAATTTCAGTCCGCTATTTACCTTTTTGGTTGAAGTTTACCTTGGAACAATCGCAAGGTAAGCATGATGAATGTGTGAGCGTCACGCGGCAAGGCCGGCGTCCAATGAGAGGTGTGCAATTTGTGGGAGATCGTTAACGGGGCGAGCCGCGCTACACTTCCACAGGTCAATTTAAAGTCGGATTTCGAGTGAAGAAAGCGACGCTGGAATATGAGCTCACGGACTTTGTAAATCAAACGCGACGCAGTTCGCTGAAAAATCCCAGTTTGCATGACAGCAAATTGAAAGGAGCAGAGCGATTTGTGTAACGTGAAGTGCAGCGCGCGGTCACGTCGGAGCGCTGATTTACGAGCAATCCTCCTGACAGACATGCAATTTCCTGTGTGAGAAAGCACTAACTTCATCCATAAAGCCGAGCGAGCCACGGACACAAACTATTTGTACATGAATAATACTCTAGACCGCCCGCCGCACAGCCTGCCAGCCGGGACGGTTAGAGTGTCACCGCTGGAGACTCTCAACTCACATTTTCCTATGAAAGCCTCCTGGCTGTTTGCTTTTACTGTATTTCCTGTGAAAATCCATAAACACTGACAGCACAATTGGCCCACAAAGTTTACTTATTTTATGTAATTCCACAAATCAGGAGACGCACATCGTAAATATTACACACATACACACACACACACATCGAAAACACACTGCTACGTTTGTGTTTGAAAGCGAGTCAAACGCATCGTCCGAACCTCGGTGTTGTCGTAAATCATCTGGTGAAAAGTAACAGGTTTTACAGCAGCATGGCTTACGTTGTGTTTTGGGGTGAAGCTACAGGTGCGCTGTTTGTTTCTGTAGTGTTTCAGACCATGGCGCTTTTTGTGGCAACAAATATGGGTCCTATTGAACTTCAGCAGGGCAAATTGGCAATTAAATACAGACTATGGAAACATTGTTTTTGTCAGTCAATGCTGAAAATTGAACTTGCTGTGCGACTTTCAATTGGCAAATGTGTCATTAATAAATGTGTATGATATCATAGGCCATAAGAAGAGAATCATGACAAAATAGAAAATACATGACCTTCTGTGTCTTTGTTTGAAATGTTTCCTTTGTAATATGACCCATCGTCTGTCAATTAGGCCAATGACACTACAACAGTATTCCAAAATCCAAGACCCAAAATATACAAATGGACAACATCTGTAATGAATTCTCAAGTCTGTCTGTCTGTGTGCATTTTACCAGCCGTGACAGCATCGGCCGGTATTGTTTTTGATCATCTTTATTTTGAACATGTAAAAAGTTTAAAAACAAAAAAAACACCTCGTGGGTCTGTCTGTGGACAGAGTTTGCCAGCGCGATAGCATCACGAAACTTTACAGGTGTGTAGTTGACATCAAAAGGAAGGCCGGGTTTAAAAATGGGTGTGATTTTGTAAACAAGACAGCGTCAAAACAGTGCAAGATGCAGTCACGAAACGGTACGGGTGTGTGCTTGACATAAAAATGAAGGTGCCCAACCCCCCCCATACACACACACACACTATGCCCCTGGCCAACATCCGTCTTATGTCGCGGGCATCGCAGTCGGTGTGATCCCACTGCAAGAGGCGTTTCATGGCGCTCCCTCTCTTCATGCGCTGGTGAGCAGTTTACATTCTAATGAATGAGCAGCCATTTTCAATACCGTATCCAGCGCTTTCATACATCCATGGTTCAGCCATGGTGCCTATCACTGCTCATGCTAACTACTCAGTTCTTCTTCTGTTGATTCCAAACCAACCGGAAACGTAAAACGCATCACTTCCTGTGCGGCTGAGGATTTTTCCCAAAGAGCGACCAGTCACCGTCTGAGAACATACAGTGGAGAAGATTGATCAACTGGATAAAGGTTAGATCAGGTTAGGTGGTGTTGCACAATCAGCAAAATGGAAAAGTATTCAAATGAAAGAAAAGAAAAAGGCGATGGATTGCTTTCAGTCCAGCTGTTTTCAGAATAGCTCCTGTCCTCACAGTCAGATGATGCTTCACTTCAGTCTCTGGTCCAGAGTGGACACAATTTAACCCAAAGTCACAGCTCCTTGTTGTTCAGCAGGAACCCAAACACTGCACCCAATTACCGCACAAGTCCATTCACTCTGCTGAGCCAGACATCCTCCAGGGCTTTGAGAGAGGGAAGCTCTCTGTTTGGTCTAGCATTGGATCAAGGTGTCAAAACTAGCAGGGACTCAGTGAGAGGAAACATGCAATAATCAGACAAAATGAGAAGCAATCCTAAGAATGCCTGTGAAGTGTGTTGGTGCAGAGACAGACACGTATGAGCTGTCACACTAAAGCCTTCAGTCAGTCTAAGAAGTAAGGTTGTAATGGGAGGGTTGCTGGTTCAACTCCCTAGAGGGAAAATGTGTTTTGGGAAGGTAAATGAGTAACACTCTCCCTTCCTTCAACAATTACTGTCAAAGTGTCCCTTGAGCAAGACACTTGAACTCCACCTGCCCAACAGTGGAAGCCTGTGGTTCTACTGGGAAACTCCCTGTGTTAATATCGTAGTTTCCAGTAAGCAGAGTGTTGCTGGAAAAGGTTGAGCAGATTAAAGTTAAAAAAAAAAAGGTCAAAATAGCAGTGATCAAAATATTGTGCGTGATGCACAGACAAAAACAAATGTTGTAGCGTCTCCCTTAGGCCAATCAATGTCATTTTGAAAATGGCGGAACAGAGCAAAGTTTTGTCAAAATCCAGTAGCTGGCATCTGAGGAGTGCATGACGGACGGAGGGACTGACGGACGATTTTAGATGGCGACCTGCCAGACATTAACCTTGCAAGGCAGCTGGATTTGCACATCTTGCCATGCTCCAATCTATTGGTTTGGGTGGTTCGCACCAATCAGCAGCTAGAGGCGGGCTTTAGGTTTGATGACGGCAAGAGCGAGCCCGTGATGGTTCATCCAATCACCTCCCTGGTATTTTTTTAAAGTGCCTGCCCTTTGAAACGGTTTGAGTGACTCGTTCCCAGATGGTTATGTGAAAACCGAAAACGAACCATCTGGCAGCATCGGGGTTAACCAGACACAAGGCTATGATGACCCGTTTTAGGTCCCTACCCACAGTTTAAGAAACATTACAATAATCATGCATCCCAGATAATCATGGAACCTAACTGGAATATGGACTTACCTCATGAAACCTGCTACCAAGCCAGATGCAAGTAACATAACACTCTATTACAGCCTCTGATGATTTCAATGGCAGAATTGTTTTAAATGTAAGACTGTCATCTCAGGAGCCGTGGACGGGCGGCGGTGACTGCAGAGTGAACCGTGTCAAAACGTGCCATAATATCCCGAGTGGGGAAAAGGGCTTGAAATCTTTAAAGAGGGCAGAGTGTCTCTTAAAGGGGCGCGCAGGCGGGGGAAATCTGGGTCTAACATGTCAGAATCGCCTTTGGGGCTGAGAAATTGAAGCCTGACGCGGGTAATGTGGCTATTCCCTTTAAAGCCTTTTTTTGTGGTGGAAAAGCGAGGGATGAAAAATGGCTGACAGGGTAACATAGAGCCTGTCAACCCCCACAACCCCCTCCAAGACCACCCAGAAAGAAGAGTGAGCTGTCAATCATTTGATTTAGGGCATAAACATCGTACTGTTGTTACTTTGTGAAGTATTGCTCCATATTTCTCTTTACAGTTATTTGAGTGTTATAAGCTTGTATCGCTGTGGTGTACACACTTTTTTTTACAGGGATTTATTTTATTTTTTTTGGGCTGTGCATGTGTGTGGCTTTTTTCATTTTCTGTGGTTTTCAGCATTCTAAATATTTTCTTATGAGAACACAAAACGACTACCAATTAACCCCACAGGCTTTTAATTCGGCCTCTCTAAAGCGGCAGGGACTTTGCAAGGTTTTTTGGCTTTGTAAATTTTGATAACAATTTTCCCAGATTCTTTTGTCTCCACGCTCCACGGACTGGCCATTGAGCCCCTGATCCAGACTTTGACGTTAAACTAATAAAGTCGGTGCGCATCTGTTGCACCAGTGCTGCGCGGATTTATAGCGGTTGTCGTCAAATAACAGTGGTATTATCAGGATAACGGAAGATCAAATAATGTGATAAGGACTGGGCTGGAGTATTGCCCAAATCCCTCTCACAGACACACACACACACACACACACAGGTCAGGCGAGGGCGCGGGCAGTGTGTGTGTCTCCATGGTGTGTGTGGACTCTCAGGGCCAAGTTGTCTGTCAGCACAGAGGCTTGAGCTCCGAGCTCTCCCTAATCCCTCTGTCAATGACCAGACCTCCAGCCAAACACACAGACCAACCACTGACCGATCCAATCGACCGACCGGCCCAGACCGCTACACAGCCTCATGGCATCTGGCTAATCTGGGGAGGTTTAAGAGAAGTTTTATTTAAATGGCGTATCCTACCATGTAATGACAGACAAACACTGCTATACAGTTACATGATTACAAAACACAGAGGAACGCTCCTGGCTGACTTGTGAGATGCAGTGTAAACTCGATGGGAGCTTCTCTGGAAGTGGGAACCAGTGCAGAAGCTCCTACATGACGCATCCATCCTGGGTTCTAATGGGGTTTCTAAACAGTTCCTCTAAAGGGGATGGAGCAGCTGTGCAGCAAACATGTGGAAAGTTACGCTTTATTTGTGCGTGAATGGTCGTAGAGAGGCTTCACAGGTCATGCAGATCTGCTGATTGGCTTGTCAGAGTAGGGAGGCGGGGTTTCCAGTGTAAACATTGCCTTTTGTAACATTTGGCAGTAAATAGAACTAATACAAGACGGATCAATTTGAAGAGAGGAGGAAATTCATAGGTCCCGGCATCTGTACAACCCTTTTTTGGGTTGACATGTGACAAAGGTCCTGGGCCGCATTCCAACCCAGGACGTCCCATTTGCTACGCCCCAGTCACGGTCAAATCGCTCAGTGATTGGTAATGCTGGCTGTCAATCAAAAGTGGGCGAAGCTTAGGTTCATTGACGTGACACTGGAGTCCTTCTAGAGGCTTCCGGGTCAGAGTTCGCCCTCTCCCCTCGAACATTGGTCCATACTGAAGGTGGATGGTGCATTACGACGACCGAAGTATTAGCATGTCCGTTCTGTCTGCAGGCGTCTTTTGTTTTCGTGTATTGTCTGTCCAAAAAATGAATGGGAGTGTGCATCGCGACAGAGCATTCCCTGAACCACAAGAGGGCGATGGCCAAAGACGCAGTGGCTAAGCTATCCATGAGAGCTAACCAGGCAAGCTTTGCTCCCTTTACAGTATTAACAGCATATCTTATATTCTGTTCATGGCTGAAGCGTTCATTGGAAGCCTATGTTAATGTTAAGTATTGATGCCTGGAAGTGCTTGTTTCCGTGACACCGCCAACTGTCGCATCGGGCTGCAATGGATCGTTTCCACTCCTCTCTCGAGCCTCTGCCCAGCTTTCCCATCCGAAGACTCCTCTCTCCTCCTCTGCCATTCATCTCCAGCTGCTTGTCGGTCTTCCACGTCTTCTCCTTCCTACTGGTATCCATGCAATAGCTACAGTATATAGCAGTTGTCACTCTCTCACATTCTCAGTATATGTCCCAACCACTTCCACCTTCTTATTCGTATTTGATCCGTCACCTCCTCATCATTTGATATTTTCCTTGGCCACACGACTTTGAGTATACATCTGATCGAGACCACTGGTGATTGCAAAATAGTGTAACCATTATTTCCTGGGAATTCTGCAGTTTGACACTGAGGAATGCACAGGAAAGTGGAAAACTCTTAGGGACAGATTAGTTCAAACAAAAGAAAAAGCTATCTAAAACAAAAGTAGCATAGACTCTGCACACCTAGGCCAGGAAGCAGTACTGTAAACAAATCATTAGTAAAAAAAATATATATATAAAATTGAATACAGTATAATAAATGTAAATATGTTTTGGGGGTTATTTTTGCCTTTGCTTGACAGGTGAAAGTGGAGAGAAATGGCAAACATTGGGAAAGAGAAGGGGGTGATATGCAACAAAGTCAGATTCAAACCCAGGACATCCCGTTTACATGGTACATACATACCTTAGACCACGTCCACCTGGATGCCCTCGATTTATGCCTGTGATACACTAGAAGTCTTAACAGATTATGAAAAGACTGGGGAGTTGACACTACAAGACTGGTTCATTATGATTTTTTATCACAACTGAAAAAACGGACTGAAATACACTACACAAATGACTCAAACGAGGCAGTATACACTACAAGACTTTTGACTTTAAAATTCAAACATGTTTGATATAATCTTTGTAGCTCCGACTGGCGTCAGGAGGCAGTTTACACTTGAAGACTAGAAATCTGGAGGCAGTTAACACTAACAGATTAGAAATCTGTACCCAGTATACACGAACAGATTTTGCTGCCGACTGGCACAACAACTGCAGACTAGAGTCAACAAAGACAGACTGAGCCCAACTGGAAATCCTGTGTAAAATCGGGGGGAAAGTCTTGTAGTGCAAACTAGGCATAGAACATGTTATAAAACACAGAGGAACATTCATAGTTGTGCTGTAACTCATATGAGACAGTGTGGTCAGTCTAGATCAGTGGTTCTCAATGTGGTCCGGCGACCACCAGGGGTTCCTTAGTCTGGAGCCGTCTCCACCGCTTCTGGACCTGGGGGCGTAAACAAAGGACACGGAAACAGTCTACCGGAAACATGTGCGCCAAAAAAATCCTAATCCTCGATTAATTTTCGGATGCAAAGCTTCTGTATTGGCTTAAGAGGTGTGATATTGTGAATCTGCGAAGTTTCTACAAGAAATTCTTCGAAAACTTAGTTTGGTACGTCCATCTTTTTTTTATTATCATTATTATTATAAAAAAAAATTATCATGTCTCCGGTGCCTGTTTCCGATTTAGGGCGGAAACAGGTGAGAGGTGTAATTCAAGGATAATGGAAACAAGGCTCTTCTCCTCGGGAAGAGCCTGGTAACGCGAGGTTACGCCACGCTGAAGCCATGCCAAAGCTGCGCTGAAGCAATCGTTTAGTATTCAGTCCTATTTTCCAGGCGTGACGCGTGAAGTTTGAAGCTGCCAGGCATGAATTCAATGGGAGTTGTGGGCAGGTTCAAGGCGCGCCAAGGAGGCACTGAGTGGAAAAGAGAAGGCTTCTTGTGTGAACGGTTAAGTGTCAGCCTGCCTCAAGCTTCAGTTCTGCCTATGCGCGCCCTATTGTGTGAACGTGCACTAAGCCTTCGTTCACACCATACGCAGAAGCAAAGCTCAAGCCACGCTGAAGCCACGCAGTTTCATTTCGGCATCCTTGTTAACAGGCGAGACCGTTCACACCAGCCGCACGCCACGCTCAAGCCACGCTGACGTGATCGTTCAGGATACTGTTCTATTTTCCAAGCGTGAAGCTGCCAGGCATGAAGTCAATGGAAGTTGTGGGCGGGGTCAAGGTGCTGAGGCAAAGAGAGTGCTTCTTGTGTGACTGGTTTAGCGTGTGAGCGCAGCTTCAGTGTGGCTTGAGCTTTGCTTCGGCGTATGGTGTGAACAAAGGGTAAGAAGTGAACACAATTAGAGAATGTAGAAGAATGACTTGATCATAATTTCTCTGTTATCTCTCTGCCTACAATACAGATATATTCTGGACAAAATCATATCAGATTTGGGTCTGAGAGAAAAAGCTGTCATGTGGAGGTCTGTGGCCCCAATGTGGACTAAATTAGGGGTCCTTGATATGAAAAAGGTAAGAATCACTGGTGTAGATGCTGACTCTATGGCTGTGTTTTGTCTACACTTTCAACGGTTTTGATTTAAAACTGCTTCCAGGTCTAGAGGAAAGTACTTTGTATATACTTTGTATTTATTACATCCAACAGTTCCTGAGTGCCATGTCTTTGTTCAGGAGATTTAGGACATTTAGAACTATCCCTCTGATCTTAAATGATTCTAATAAATCAAATTGTTCCACAATCGCTGCTGTAAAATCAGTTTTAAACCACAGTGAAAACGGGGCCTTTGATTGTCAAACTTTGGTATCAAAAAGACTTCAGGGTTTACCTTGATTTATTTTTTGTGTGGCCGAGCTCCAGACAGTGCTGTGCCCTCTAATCCTACCAGACTAATTATATCAAAACACCCCCCCCCCCCCCACACACACACACACACCACCATGGGCACACACACACACCGATGCTAATCTTTCTATCCTCATCTAATAACACCTCTGACTTGGCATCGGACGCACCAGGCTAGGGGGGTCCCAGCCCACCAAGCCTACTTCCCTGTGGTCCACACACACACACACACACACACACACACACACACACACACACACACACACACACACACACGAAAGCCCCCTAGAACAAAGGGAGAGGCTCTGACTGCTTCGTATTAGCGTTTAATTAAGTTAGAAGTCCTCTCCTCTCTGCACCTCTCCCGCTCCGCAGACCCATAACTCAATTGAAGTCGTCTATTCTTTCATGGCTTGGAGCTTGGCGTTCCTCCGGACACGGTTCACAGGTCCAGAGCGGATCGTGTCGGCAGCATCACAGCCGCCTCTGGCCATGGCTGATATCTCACTCATGTGATTAATTCAATCAAACCATTAGGCGGACCTCCCTCCATCCCCAAACCTTTCTCTCGCCTCTCCTGTAACTCTTTCTCCCACCTTTTTTTAATACCTGCCCCCGGGTGTCAGTAAAAGGTGATATATCTGCTCTCGGACTGCATATATATATATATATATATATATATTAGGGGTGAGGGGGGGAAATCGATACACCATAGTATCGCAATATTTTGACTGGCGATATTGTATCGATATTTGGACGCCAAGTATCGATATTGCAAAAAAATTAAAAAAAATAAAAAAAATTGCAGGCTATGCCATGCCAGGCCACCGGGCATCTGCCCGAAGCGCCCGATGGTGCAGTCCGCGCCTGCAGTGGCGTATTGAGTCCAGAGAAGCTTAATAATGTAGCCTACGTGTGGGGCAAAAACAAAACAAAACAAAAAAACACTGCATGTTTTACTTCTGGTGAGGTCAAGGAAAAGGTAGGAAAAGGAGTTAGGAGTGACAATATCGAAATATCGCAATATTCAATATATCGCAATACTAGCATATCGCAATATCACAATACTATCGTATCGTGACTCAAGTATCGTTTTAGTATCATATCGTGGGCATCTGGTGATTCCCACCCCCAATATATATATATATACTGTATATATATATAGTATATATATCCCAATCCAGCCCAATCCAGTGCCTAATAAGGTAAAAATGCATACAGGTGTGCGTCCTGGTAGCACGCGTACGACCGAGGCTCGGTCCTTCGCACGGCCGACGCGGGTTTGAATCCGACCCAAGGTCCTTTGCCGCATGTCATCCCCTCTCTCCCCACCTTTCCTGTCTGCCTACTGTCCTATCCAGTGGCGGGCGGCCACTAGAGGGCGCCAGGGCGCCGCCCCACCTACTGTGTATCCACATGAAGAAGAGGGAAATACAACGTTATATATATATTTTTTTTTTATGCCTCCGCCGGCGATAGCCAGGCCGGAGGCATTATGGATCCGGGTTGTCCGTCCGTACGTACGGCCGTCCGTCCGTACGGCCGTCCGTACGATGTTTGTTAACGCGATATCTGAGGAACGCCTGGACGGAATTTCATCAAATTTGCCTCAAACATCGACTTAGACTCAAGGATGATCTGATTAAATTTTGGTGGTCAAAGGTCAAAGGTCAAGGTCACTGTGACCTCTCGAACGCCATTTTCAAGCTTGTTAACGCGATATCTCAGGAATGCCTTGACGGAATTTAATCTAATTTGTCTCAAACATCGACTTGGACTCAAGGATGATTGGATGAACTGATTAGATTTTGGTGGTCAAAGTTCAAGGTCACTGTGACCTCTCACACACCCAATTTCCAAGCTCTGTAAGGCAACATCACAGGAGCGCCTTGACGGAATCTCTTCCAATTTGCCTCAAATGGCGATTTTGACTCAGAATGAACTAATGGCGGAGGCATAAGTCCGTGTTGCGGTCGTTCTAGTTTTTATGAGCGAGGTGAATATTAGATAGTGAGTATATAATCTGCAATAAATATGTAGATTCATAATTATCTACATGTGTACTGTTTTTGGATCAATATTTTCTTGCACCGAATTGCCACGGACGCCGTCCGGGGACTTCCGGTTTACTTCCGGTTTCCACCAGTGCAGATCATTAGAGTATCAGGATCTGTGTAGTTGCACATGCGCTGTTCACTCTCAAAAACAAAGGGATTTGGGAGGGCTCTGGGCGCACGTATCTAGCGACCAAGTGGAGGGGTCAGGTAGAGTGAGTGTCGTGACGTAGGCTAGATGGGTAGCGACGCAGTATATATAAACACTAGTAGCAGTCCCACACCGACGGCTTTGTTGTCTCCCTGCAGCACGCGCGCGAAGCAATGAAGTTTGTTTTCAACTGCCATAAAACACAAAAGACGTTTTGCAAGAATGGAGAAAGAAAATTCTGTGAAGTCACTCAAAACTACGCCGTTTGAGAGACGGACTTTACAGGAGAAGCATCGAGTGAAAGAGCTTGGACCAGATCACCCTGAGCTCGCCATTAAACAACAGGCTACAGACAGAGGAAGAAAATACACTTGGGTCTTTTTCAGACGTTTCTAGTAGCTAGTAACGTCCGTTACTACTTGCTTGATTTAGGGCTGGAGTGGACGATAATTCAATAGCCTATTATTGTTGTCTTTCAGTGGAATCATCGTGATGATATGAAGTTATTTTAATAGTGACATTTTTGCTGTCTAAATTGACGATGACAAGCAAATGTTACTTAAAAACTGATCAAATGAGGTATGGCAGGAATATTATTTGAAAATATAAGGTTTGTTTGACATCACCATTCAGTTCAATGAGATGAGATGATTTTGCATACGTGAAACATAATAGATATTGATATTGAGAAGAATATTTATGATTATCATATTGATTTCAACCCCATCGTCCAGGCCTATATATATAGCCCTCCCTGGACAAAAATGCATGAGCCGCTACTGGTCCTATCTAAATAAAGACAAAAAATGCCTAAAAGATTATCTTTAAAAAATGCATACAGGTGGCCTGACAATCAAAATTAATTGGCAATCAGGAAATGATCTTTATCATCCATAGACATAAAGTTAACCTTGCGAGGCAGCTGGATTCATGGATCACACGACAAATCCATCTTACCACACTCCAATCTACTGGTTTGAATCTGAACCACCAGTGGTTCACACCAATCAGCATCCAGAGGCAGCTACAGTACAGGCGGGCTTTGGTGTGACAACAGTGAGAAGCCAGCCCGTGGTAGACGTGATAGACAGATGGTTCATCCAATCACCTGCCAGGTATTTTTTTTAAAGTGCCTGCTCTTTGGGACGGTTTCCCGAGCAACTCGTTCCAAGATGGTTATGTGAAAACAAACCATGTGGCAGCATCAGGCTACTACAAGTGACCATTATTACAAATAAAGTTGAACTCTTGTCCTCTGCCCCTTGTCCTCCCAAGATGATTCCTCCCTTATCATCCCACCTCTCTCCTCCTCCCTTCACCGTCTCTCCCCACAGTGACAGATCTCTGCTCACAGTGACAGATCTCTGCTCACAGTGACAGATCTCTGCTCACAGTGACATGTCTCTCCCCACAGTGACAGATCTCTGCTCACAGTGACAGATCTCTGCTCACAGTGACAGGTCTCTCCCCACAGTGACAGATCTCTGCTCACAGTGACAGATCTCTGCTCACAGTGACAGGTCTCTGCTCACAGTGACAGAACTCTGCTCACAGTGACAGATCTCTGCTCACAGTGACAGGTCTCTGCTCACAGTGACAGATCTCTGCTCACAGTGACAGATCTCTGCTCACAGTGACAGATCTCTGCTCACAGTGACAGGTCTCTGCTCACAGTGACAGATCTCTGCTCACAGTGACAGGTCTCAGTGACAGGTCTCTGCTCACAGTGACAGATCTCTGCTCACAGTGACAGATCTCTGCTCACAGTGACAGATCTCTGCTCACAGTGACAGGTCTCTGCTCACAGTGACAGATCTCTGCTCACAGTGACAGGTCTCTGCTCACAGTGACAGGTCTCTGCTCACAGTGACAGATATCTGCTCACAGTGACAGGTCTCTGCTCACAGTGACAGATCTCTGCTCACAGTGACAGGTCTCTCCCCACAGTGACAGATCTCTGCTCACAGTGACAGATCTCTGCTCACAGTGACAGATCTCTGCTCACAGTGACAGGTCTCAGTGACAGGTCTCTGCTCACAGTGACAGATCTCTGCTCACAGTGACAGGTCTCTGCTCACAGTGACAGATCTCTGCTCACAGTGACATATCTCTGCTCACAGTGACAGATCTCTGCTCACAGTGACAGATCTCTGCTCACAGTGACAGGTCTCTGCTCACAGTGACAGGTCTCTGCTCACAGTGACAGATCTCTGCTCACAGTGACAGATCTCTGCTCACAGTGACAGGTCTCAGTGACAGGTCTCTGCTCACAGTGACAGATCTCTGCTCACAGTGACATATTTCTGCTCACAGTGACAGATCTCTGCTCACAGTGACAGGTCTCTCCCCACAGTGACAGATCTCTGCTCACAGTGACATATCTCTGCTCACAGTGACAGGTCTCAGTGACAGGTCTCTGCTCACAGTGACAGATCTCTGCTCACAGTGACAGGTCTCAGTGACAGGTCTCTGCTCACAGTGACAGATCTCTGCTCACAGTGACAGATCTCTGCTCACAGTGACAGGTCTCTGCTCACAGTGACAGATCTCTGCTCACAGTGACAGGTCTCTGCTCACAGTGACAGGTCTCTGCTCACAGTGACAGATCTCTGCTCACAGTGACAGATCTCTGCTCACAGTGACAGATCTCTGCTCACAGTGACAGATCTCTGCTCACAGTGACAGATCTCTGCTCACAGTGACAGATCTCTGCTCACAGTGACAGATCTCTGCTCACAGTGACAGGTCTCAGTGACAGGTCTCTGCTCACAGTGACAGATCTCTGCTCACAGTGACAGATCTCTGCTCACAGTGACATATCTCTGCTTAGCACCTTCCTTATTATTGCAGATAAGCTTTCTTAGTGCCGCTCGCTCCCCGGAGGCCGTGCAGATTAAATCTCTTTGAAAGAAAAACCCTCGCCCTTCCTAGCTTGTTTTATCAGCCGCGGGAGGAAGAAAGGAGTAGATGAGATAAGCCGTATGTGTGAGAGATCATTAGATAGATGGGGGGGGGTTTCCTTCTTCACCTCCACCTTCTCCCTTTTCCTCTCTTTTTCTGGCCAAATCTCACCCCCCCCCCCCCCCCCCCCCCCCCCCTTCCTCTCTGACTCTCCTCTCTTGTCTGAATCGCTGTAAATCTTGTCTCTCTCTCATGCTCCTGTGTCCAGGGGTTTTTAGCTCCTCCCGAGTAACATTTTATCTGGCTAACATGCCTCACGCGTGGGCGATAAATCTCCCCCGAGCACGCGGCGGCGACTCCCACGCTTCGATTACACCGCCTTGGCAGCACATTTTATTTCATACCCCCAAATTACCGTGTCAGAGAAAATCTAGCAAGCCGTATAAATCCTTCATTCATCGCACTACTGTTAAAGTCCACTGAAAGTCCGTGTTGATTTAAGCCCTCGGTATTTCATCTCGGGCCTTAGCAGAAAAAGCAAAGGAAAAAAGGAAGAATTACCGGCGGTGTAGCGGCTCTGTCGAGAGTTATGTTTAGACCTCAATCAAGATCAATCAAAAGCTCGCAGATGAAGCCATCTGAGATGACGCAGCTCCTGGATTCTGATGACGCGGGGTGTTGAGAGGGTTAAGGACCACTATCCACTGCTCTGTGTGTGTGTGTGTGTGTGTGTGTGTGTGTGTGTGTGTGTGTGTGTGTGTTTGTGTGTGTGTGTGTGTGTGTTAGCTGGTTGTCTCTGCCGGGCAAAGCGCCATCGTCCAGCGGGGGGCCTCGCACTGGAGCTGCCCCGCTCCCTGCCTGAATAGAATATAAATTTACACCCGGGGAGATTAACCGCCCGTATCGTATGAGCGCGTCGTGTGTCCGAATTGTAAAAATAAAGTGCGTGTGACACCGCCGCTGCTTTCACTTCCTCTCTCGCTGCACACTTGTGGCACATTTTTGGGAGGTTGGGTAAGAGTATCTTGTTCAGCACCCCAGAGACACCCGGCAATGGATACATCTACTAGTTACCCAAAATGGGACAGGAGGGAGGGAAGGAGAGGGAGAGAAGGTGAGAGACGGGATGTCCAGTCCTAACGAGACGCCGTAACTCTTGGTGAGTTACGACCTTTTTAGCCACGAAGGGAGTTCAATGTTTTCACTTCCAAGCCAGCTGACGCTTGACCTGAGCGGTGTGTGGACAGCTTGATGTGTCTGCACAACGATTTATAGCCATGATCACTGTCTTTGTTGTTTTTGCCCTCTGACCTCTTCATTACTGCCAGTCTGCCTGCTGTCTCGTCTCCGAGCGGAGCACATCTCCTTCCCGGGAAGGCTGGCGCTCCATAGTCCTGAATGGGATCCTCTTCCGACAGGACGGGAGGCGTGACCTGGCCGGGCCCTTTGGCTGACATTTGAGGTTTTAATTAGCATACGGGCGACCCTCTGACACTTGGACCCTCGTCACCAAGTTTGGGTTTGACGTACAGAATCGGCGAGCCGCAGGGTCCTTTGCGATCCGACTGATAACGCTCATGTGTTGTTCTCGGAGCTCTTTTTTCAATCTGCTCATGCGTCTCCTGCGCGGGACACGCGGTCACCAGCCCCCGGCCCAACTGCAGCCGAGCGACACTTTTTCCATGAACTGTCAGAGTGCCTCCACACTCAGTCGGCGCTTCCAAATTTCCACTCGGCTCTCCTACAAAATATTGATCTCATCACCAAGTAAATAAACTTGATGATGGATGGTGGAGGCAATTTCTTCTTCTGCTTGGACCTTATACTTTGTGCAAATCCATCTCCCTTTGAAGGCATTCTGTGGCGGTTGCGTGACAGACTTGGGCAAAACAGAACTTCAACCCTTTCAAATATTTAGGAAAAACATGAGGTTCACACGCTTTGCACTATTGTGGCAAGCGATGTTTCCATTTAAGATGCTGGGTGAGGCTGAGATTAGTCAAGGATAAACCCACTTAAACTCACTTTAATCATGAGTAATAGTAGTATAATAATAATGAATAATTATAACATGTTTATACATTACAGTAAGAAATACCAAACTGATGTTATATGAGGACTGTCTTTTAAGTGGAAAAAGCATGGATTTATACCTGTCTGAAAATATAATTAATTTTTGTTTATTTTTTGTGGTCCTTAATGATGATCAATGGCTGGAGGTCAGGCAGTTTACCCACCTGTTTATTTTCCGCTCCAACACTGGCTAAAAGGCAACTAAATCACGCGCTCCTCCAGTAGTTCAGATATTTGATACGTTTTTCAAATGTACTTCTGCCCAGGTCAGCTGTGAGTGTGTGTGTGTGTGTGCGTGTGTGTGTGTGTGTGTGTGTGTGCGTGCGTGGGTGCGTGCTTATGCGTGTGTGTGTGTGTGTGTGTGTGTGTGTGTGTGTGTATGTTTGTGCGGATATAGAACCTCCTTGGTGCAGGTGGGCCCCACAGGGCTGTTAAACCCACACATCCGGGGAACCTAGATCGTTAGATTTTCTTCTATATCAGACACAGGTTTTCATTCCTACCTGACATGTTTCGACGGCAATACTTCCATCTTCATCAGAGGTGTCACTAGATGGTGTGTGACGTGTCTTCTTCAGAGGTGTCACTAGATGGTGTGTGACGTGTCTTCTTCAGAGGTGTCACTAGATGGTGTGTGACGTGTCTTCATCAGAGGTGTCACTAGATGGTGTGTGACGTGTCTTCATCAGAGGTGTCACTAGATGGTGTGTGACGTGTCTTAAACAGCTGATGTTGTTTACAGAGGCGTGATCGTCCTGTCAGATCTGACAGGACGACCACGCCCCCCGCTGTCATTTCGCCGTTTGAGAACGCTGCTCCAGGTGGTGGAAAGCATGTAAGCCCCCTCGTCCCGGTTCATCGTCGTTTGCGCCCGCTTTCTGATCTCCACTGCCTCCATAATCCAGTGCTGGTGTTTGTTGTCCTGGGTGCGGAAAGCGGGCGCAAACGACAAATGTCCCCCATTCTATGAGGTTTGGTCTCTCAGAGAATCTGAGAATATTTTATAGATATGATTTTGTCCAGAATCCCATGACTATCTTTGTTGTAGGCAGAGAGATCACACAGAAACTATGATCAGAACAGGCATTCTTCTACATTCTCTAATTGTGTTAATTTCTTGTAAATGAAATAATGCTAAAGTGTAACAATTCATCCGTTTACTGGGGACCTCCTGCAACCTCCTCAAGGAGCCCTGGTGGTCCCCGGACCCCACATTGAGAACCAATGTTCTATCAGATGGACAACCCACTCTCCATTACTCCATCCACTTACTTCCCTCCATCTCATCTCTCACTTGACCCTCTTTTTGCTTCTCCATCTCTCACTGCCTCTCTCCACCTCCCTCACTCTTCACTCCACTCTCTCTCTCTCTCTCTCTCTCTCTCTCTCTGAGTTTGTCCCTCGGGGTCTCTGTGTGGCAGAGTGGAGCGGAGCCTCGGGGAAATGCCCGGTGCTGAGCTCATAAATTTGGTGTGAAACAGAAGATGGCTTCCCAGAATGACTCCGGAGCCTTTTTAGTGCCATCCACTGGCCACCGCGCCGTGTCACCGAACCCGCACAGCGCTACGTGTTTATGTGTGTGTATGTGGGAATTGGAGGTGTGTGTCTGTGTGTCCAGGATGGGAGCAACGAGGAGGACAGGAGGAAGTAGTGGGAGAGAGTAAATCGATGGGATGAGGGAGCAGGACGTTGAGGAGTGAGGAGAGGACCATAAATTCATCAAGCAGTTGAGGTGGAAAAGGGCGAGTAAAAAGCGTCAGAGAATTCACTGACAAGATTAATATGCCGTTGATGGGAAGGTTTTCACGACAGGGCGCCAACAAATAAACACAATTCAGAAATGCCAGCTCCCCTGCGGTGTGGGGCGAGATGGACAGACAGCGCCATTCCCCAAATTCCTGCAGGGTGATCCGGTGTCAGATGGTCCCAGCCGTTCCCTCTCGCCCCCCCCCCGCAACACCCCCCCAGCCCCAAGGGACGGAAAGGTTATCCCGTTCTCCGAGAAACCAGAATATGGAGGCCCGATAAGGTTCTGCCCGGGACAGCTGTGGCCTAATCTCACGTCCACGCCAGCGGTAACATGGTCCGGCCAGATCACAGTCAGTCATCCGATAGCAGTGTGAAAATGAGACAATTCGTTTTAAGATACATACAAATCGATTTGCTTGCGCAACTGGTGCCCGATCGCAACAGCCATGACAAACACACTGAGGGAAAGAGAGAACTTCATCTTGTATCAAGTCTTTAACAGAAGGGACTCAAATTCATCCTGCTTGGCTGTAAACAGCAAAGTTTTTATCGAATATGTTCATGGTTTTATGACTTTATCTAAACCTCAGGATCAGGAGGAACACTATGCATCATGTTTATGCAATCTGGTGACGACAAGGGGCAAATGAAGCCAATGCAGAAGTGCTTTAAACCTGCATTCTTTTTATGGCCAGCAGGGGGTGACTCCACTGGCTGCAAAAAGAAGTCTGTTTGTATAGATGTCAATGGGAAAATGACCCTACTACTTCTCACTTGATGTATTACTTCACAGCCTAAACACTTTCCTTCCTAATGAGTTGATGGTCTCAAGTCTTCTTCAATACAGCATGTTCATTTTGTAAATTATGTTCCAATTCCGAGTAAAATAGTGGACGATAAAGCGGACTATGTTTTGGAGCGTGATTGACAGGTTGTCTGTCCAGTGATAACGCAGTAGCCCGTCATGGATCAATAGCAGGAGGCGCTGCGGCTCTGTGGGAAACCCCTGGACTCGCGCTCGTTGCTTCTGGATCCCAAAAAACAAAAACAAGATGGCGACGGCCAAAGTCGAAGCTTCAAAACAGGAGTCCATTGGGTGACGTCACGGTGGCTACGTCAACATTTTTATCCAGTCTATGGGTGACGACGACAACGATGATGATGATGCAGAAGAGGAGGGAAGCCCCACACTCGTAACTGCTGTAGTTTTATTTTATATGATGGATCAACGTTTGGCACATATTGCCTGCCTTGTTCAGGATAAAATATCACTCTGACCGAAGCTTTCATTGTCAGCAGTTGCCTAAACTTAACTCTAAACTTAAATGAAGTTGTCTCACTTGCCTGTTATCTAACCTTTTTCATGTCACGAACATGTGAAAATGAGGTGTCTATTTGATGCTGTTCACCCTCTCTCCTTGTCTGTGGCTGTCTCATGGTTGATCTACATGGGTGTTTTTGGACCCGATATCGCCCCGCTAGACCGCTATCCAGTATTGCAGGTGTGATAGGTGGGCTTCGATATTGCTTGCTTGCTGCACCCGATTGGACAAAGTTCACTGTTGTTCAAGGCTGCAGACGGCCCAGTCCATCCAATCGGGGCCGCATGCAGTGTCTGAAGTGGTGGAAAAACATGGCGGCTCGTTTAAAACTTTCTCTTCTACTACACAGAAAATGGTTCAATGAAATGTGCTTATGAAAAAAAAGATGCCTGTAATAAGCCATGCAGTTGCTGAATCTGTCTTTGTTGAGTATTTACAACGGTTAGTTTAAAAGTTTGTACACGAGTTTCCAGAGGCGACGAGTGGCGCTGCACGCACCTGGTTGGCATAGAGTAGACTCGAGCTCAGCTTTATGCAAATGAGGAGCGGCCACCCCGACGCTCCATCTCTTGAAAGGCCCCGCCTCGCTACCCAACAGGCTCTCATTCCGACAAGCAGCGCTCGGTCACCTGACAGGCAGCGCTCTGTCACCTGACAGGTAGTCTCTTAGAACAGACGAGTTGGCTTCCGCAATTTTCAAATGCTTCCGCCATACCGTCTGTAATTCGTGGGGGAGAATCATGCACCAACCGGAATGGGAAGCAGAAAGGCGGGTCTTCCGCTCATTAGTCCAATCAGAATTTTTTTAAGGCGGGTCTTCCGCTCATTAGTCCAATCAGAATTTTTTCCCGTGGACACACGTGTCGTGATTGGTCGGATTTTGTCGAACTTCCTTCCAGTCTGAAGGTTTTTTTCCCAACTTCCTTGTGCATGTTCTGGGGGTGTAACGTACAGAGTACACACTGAATGGGAAGCGTGGAAATGACGGATCCTGTTGAGCAGCCAGTGCACTCTTGCTGACTGTGGAGTATCGGATTTAACAGGGCCGGTTCCAGAACAAGATGACTAGGGGTGCATCCTCGATAGGAAGGGGTGCAGATGCCCGGCCGAAGGCCGGGCCCACTCGAAGAAGAAAAATTTGACATGTTATTTTACTAAAAATAATGCATTTGACCATCATTTCAAGTAGAATGATACCACCCAAGTAAGAATATTTCAAGTGTTTCAAGTGCTTTACTGAAATATTTGGACCATATAATGATAATACAATTATCTCAACCTTAAAAGGTTACATATAGGTGCCAAAAAGCCATAAAATCACATCAAAGAACAAAGAAAAACAACAACTATCATTCAAGTTTAAACAGTAAGTGTGCAGCTGTAGCATTTATTTAATTTTTTTTTTTTTTTTTTTTTTTTTTTTACTTTCAACTGAGCATGCAGACAATTAAAATAAGGGTGCAATGCATGCTTTTGCACCCCCGTAGAACCGGGCCTGGGATTTAAATAACGCACGAGAGCAGATGGTGTTCACACCGGACACATGATAAGGAGCATATAACAAATGGTTAAGAACCAACTTAGCAAATGTTAAAATCCCCCCCACGTTATACCCTACTAATGTCCTTGTGAATGAAGTGTGGGAGCGACAGGCAGCAGTCTCACAGCTTCTCCGGGGACGCTCAACACTCTTCTTAGTGCAGAAAGCCACTCAAACACCCACTTAGCATTTAGGTAGGCTACATGTGAGAGACAGAGAGAGAGAGAGAAATGCAAACAGACAAGACAGAACAGATAGAAGGGGAGAGTGTGTGCGTGTGTGTGTGTGTGTGTGTGCGCGCGCGCGATTTATGTGCCACTTGAGATTCAGACAGCAGAGGGGGGTATGTCTCAGTCCCACTGCTGCAGAGAGTGGACGAAGGCCTGGAGCTGTGTGTGTGTGTGTGTGGGGGGGGGGGGCTTTCACTTTCTCCAGGCAGTGTTCACGCTCCTCACACGTGACTCAGATCTGATGTCTTCTAATCAGTGTGAACAGCAAAGAGTTGCTTTTTTCAAATCTGATATGGAGCGCTGGAAATTTGGGATGTATGGCATGACTTTCTTCATACCCACTATTCACATGATGTCACATGCATTTCCTACTAAGATGGTAGCTATTATGTCATAATGTAATGTATGTACAGTATATACAAGGCTATATACATATTAATGGGAGCAGAGCTTTTGCGCACTTAAAAAACACCAGGGTGCATAGGAGAAGAGCCGTCTCCGTGAAACAAAGGACTCTGCTCACTTGTAATTAAAAAGTTGAATGAGAAGAATAATGTTTTGGTACGCAGACCTTCTTCCCGCGTTAAAACAGTATATTGCTCAGTTCATCTTAAGTTGAATCACTCTTCTAATTTAATCCGCGATCACATTATAGACTGTTTTAACAACAACAACAACATAAACATTCTAAATTGCCCCAGCTTCTTCCTGTTTGCTAGTACAGTAACTGACAGGACATAAGCTAGGTTCCAAACTGTTCCCTAGCACCACAATTCCGTGAAAACCATCTATAACTTAATTTAAGACACGTATACACACTAATTATAAGAACAGCAGTCCCAGCAGTGACAGGTCCCAGTGAGCACAGCAGTCCTCGGGTTTAAATATATCGGGCGGGCATGGCAGGAGGAGTGCAGAGTCCTGGGGCTGTCACAGTTGTCACCGTCTTCCTCTCCTCTCCTCCCAGACTCCTCTCTTTCTCTCCCCACCTTGCTCCTTCCACTCATCCCATCCGTCATCGCTGCAGAGTCTCTCCGGTGTCTCTTCTTCTCACGTAGACGCCATTTGGTGGAGGCTTTTACCCCATGCTGCCATCGCAGCATGGCGGCGGTGGCAGTCATTTTTAGCACGGTCGGGCCTCAGTGGAAAACGCAGCGGGAACATGAGTGTGTTGTGAACAACCTCCTAATCCCTGCCAGTGTTGGTGCCATGCTCGTCCCACTGAGACACACATTAGCAACACACTCGTCTAGTCCTTTTGCAGAATGTCCATGTCTCCTCTGTACCCCCATTCTCCATTCAGCGCCATTCTTTTGACTCAAGATTCATTCAGTGTTTAAGATTCACGTTGATGAGAATCGACTCTCTACAATCACTCTACAATATATATCATATTAGAAGCATTCAAACATTCCACTTTTCTCAAACTGCCAGCCCCACCACCACCACCCTTTTCTTTGCATGGAAGTCGAGAGACCAAAGTGGACAGAAATGGATGGTTGGGAAAAGCTGCTGAGCCTGACTGATGTGTTTTTATGGAGAGCAGAGCACTTTCTAACTCTGAGAAAATGTCTACACAAGCAATGTTTGCCATCTGTGGAAGCTAATCATATATATGTTTTAATTATTATTAGGGATGTATGATATATCGGCAATGATATCATATCGGCCGATGTTCGTAATTTTTTATTTATTTATCGGTATCGGTCTAATGAGAAAAATAACAGAAATGTTAATATCGGTTATTATATCGGCCAAAATTGTCATATTGAGAGGAAACAATGTGGTAAATCTATGATTTATGGGCTTTTCCAAATGTGGAAATAAAGACATTAGGCTACTTGTTCAAATTTACTGTGTCTATATGTGTTTTTCAGTATGTATACAATTTTATTGTCATAGAAACTTGTTTTTATGCAGATTATATCGACATCGGTACATATCTGTTATTGGCCATAACAGCAATGTTAATATCGGTTATCCGTAGGTTGGCCAAAATGTTCATATCGGTGCATCCCTATAATTAGCCCAAAATGCAGTTGAACCTGCATCCTAATACAGCAGAAACATCATGAAGGTAATATTTTAAACTCTCCCCTGTCCCCTTTGGTGTCTGTGCTGCTGTGGGTGTCCCGGCTGCCTGACGCCCCCCCCACTGACAGCTCCCCCCCGCTGACAGCTCGTCTTCACGGGGCTTCTGGCCTTGAGCGGTGGGGAGCAGCGGCGCTTCCTGTGTGGGGAACACGCCGAGCATGCTGGGAGATGTAAATGATCCGTCGCTCAACCTGTCCGCTCCGCGCCGCGCGCCAAACGACCCCCAGCAGGCCCCCACCCACCCCCTGACCTCTGCTATTGCTCATATGTGGACACACACATACACACAAAAACGCTTTGCCCCACTTTTGAGCTGGCTCATCTAACTATTTTTAGTATTTTTAATAATCGATCGTTTGGACTCATCTTTAAGGAAAAAATACTAAAATGATCTCGTTCCAGCTTCGTAAATGTGAATATTTTGTGGTTTGTTTAGTCTTCTATGACAGTAAACGGATTATTTTTGTGTTGTAGACTGTTGGTCAGGACAAAAGAAGACATTTGACGACGTCATCTTGGGCTCTCGGGGGAAAAAGTGACCGTCATTTTCACCATTCTGTGACATTTTATAGACCAAACTACTAATCACTCATTAGTGGAGAAAATCAATAGATTAATCGATGAAAATGTATTAATTATGTTCAAAAGGCTGGTGTGTGTGTCTCTCTCTCTCTCTCTCTCACACACACACACACACACCTGCCAAAGATCATAGAGTCCTTTTGTCAAACAGGAAAATTAGCACTGGCTCTCACTCGTTAGAGACCTATTGTAGCATTAGCACGTTGTCCGGCCCGCTGAGCCTCTTCACTTTAGCACCGCGCCACTTCAGCTCGCACAGCTCCCTCTGGGGAAGTACATTAGCATATCAAACATCGTTCTCTTCTCCCAAATCTGATTCCGCAGGCTGTCATAGAAAAGTACCGGTATCTATCATGTTTCTCTTAGTTTGGCAAGATAAGACTGTTAAAAAAAGTTTTTAGTGATATCTAGAATAGAGGAATCTCTGGAATATTTTAGGGACTTATTTTAAAGTAGCAGTGTGTGACATTTTCATGCTGCTATCTACTGCTGATTGCTCCAACACAAAGGTTAAAGTGGGAGGCGGGCCTTCCCAGGGGGCCTCCAAGCAGTTTCAGGGGCAATCTTTGAACCCAGAGTTCTACTGGGTTACTATTTCGGCACATAAATAGACTATGGGAGAGCCGTACCTTTTTTTGAGGCTTCCTGTACAGTGCGCATCTTCCGCCCGGGACTTCCACTAACGTGCAGCGGTGCCTTTTAAAAACATACATTGCGTCGCTATGCTAAACATCAAAATGTGTCTACATTCACGAGCGTTGAGACAACAGAGTGGCACTGCGAGGAGGCGGAAGTGCCAGGCGGAAGATTTGTGCTGTACAGGAAGCCTCAAAAAAGGTCCGGCTGTCCCAGAGTCTATGTGCCGAAATAGACTCTGGGCTCCCAGATTGTTTCAGTAATTCAATAATGGTGCGCTCAGGCGCAGCGGGGTATTTTTCCGCTAAGACCTGCTTTTCAGAGGTCTTAGCACAAAGAGTTGCGTGCATAGGGACGATAGCGCATAGGGCGATAGCGATTTAGCGCAGCCACGCCTGGTTTATAGCATACGGCACACCCACAGCTGCACTGAGGCGGAAAGTCCAGTGCAGTCTGCACTCGTCCACGATAGCATAGTCAGCGTTACGGCACGCAAACTGGGCGCAAGTGCAAAAAGCAGATAGTGCTTGACGATGATGGGGCCCATAGAGAAGACAAACTCATGCTGCATTCATGTGCTCCTCGGATGGTTTTCCAAGCTGGCAAGTTGTTCTTCTGACGTTTGTGTGTTCATGTGCTTGTGGTGACGGAATGACGGAAACGTGTAAATCAAATCAGGATGAATGCTAATAGGTAACTTTTGCAACTAATCTAGGCCACTCTACATGGACAGCTACGAAAGGTAATACCGTGGCGGTGCCATAGCAGTGATATTGATATAGATATTCTTCTTATTGCCGCGGTACCCTTTAAGAGACGGGGAGGCCGCGGGGCTCGCCACCACCACCGAACCCAGGGTGTGTGTGTCAGTTATTATTATTACTATTATTATTATACGGTTCTGTATTTTTCATTAGTTTTTATTTTTATGTTGTTTTCAATTCAGTTTAGTTAGCCTACAGTAGTTTCCAGAGTGGGTTTGCTTTTTATGGGGGGTACACGTATTTGTCAGGGTCAAGATTGATGAAGTTCAGAAGGTGTTACAATACAAACACAACACTTTAGACTCAGTCATAGACATCCCAGTCTCAATAAACACATGCACCAGTGCCTCATGCTTGTTGTGTTTGACAACAACTGACAAAGACTAAAACTGAAGACCTTTTCATTATTTTTATTTTATTTTAGTTAGGCTAGATTTGTAAGTGCACAATATCATTTCAGTTAATCCCCCCTAAAGTCTAGCGTTTATTCTTATTTCAGTTAGGCTACTCGCTAACTGTAACTAACTTTTCCCACATTTTAGTTTTCAGTTTAGTTTGAGTAACTATAATAACCTTGGTGTGTGTGTGTGTGTGTGTGTGTGTGTGTGTGTGTGTGTGTGTGTGTGTGTGAGTGAGTGAGAGTGTGCGCGTGTGTGTGTGAGAGAGGGGGGTGTTGAGTATAATGTTCAGTGATAGTTTCAAGGTCATAAGCCTGTGTACCCCCACCCACCCACCAGTCACACACACACACACACACACACACACACACACACTCAGTAATAGCGGTGGTGACAGACATGCGGGGCCAGCTGACACACAGTGACAGTAGAGCCTGAAAAGGCCTGGACACTTTTAAACATCAGCCAGAGAGAGACATCTGTAAACAACAGACATGATTACTGTCTGTCTGTCTGTCTGTCTGTCTGTCTGACTGTCTGTTTCTGTCTGTGTATCTCTGTCTGTGTGTGTGTGTGTGTGTGTGTGTCTGTCTGTCTGTCTGTCTGTCTGTCTGCCTGCCTACCTGTCTGTGACACACCACCGCTTCATCAGTTCTAACATCTACTGTAGGAGTCATGATCAATTATTCACTCATTATAATAAATTACATTCTTACAATCTTTCAATACCTACCTCAGGAATATACATACATGTGAAATATACATCCCAAATTAAATAAATCTAAATAAGTATGTCATTCAATTAATAAATAATAGATTAATACACAAACAAATGATTGATTGAATGAGTGAGTGAGTGAATAAATAAATGCATCAAAACATAAATCGGTATTTCTACAATCTGTAGGCTACTGTATGTAGGCTATTTATACATATAATTACATGTTCAATGTGATTAAATGTGCATAATTCTATAGCCATTTTTAGTCCAGTGTTTTTAGTGGACGATTTCATATCTTGGTGTAATGACACCTTCTTGTCAATCAATGTTTCGAAGACCAAAGATATGATCATTGATTTCCGTAAATCTCAACCTGTTAATTCTCATACCACCATTCAGGATATGGAAGTTGAGATCGTCCCAGAGTACAAATACTTAGGCTGGCTTTACACGGTGAAACTTTCATGCAACTAGTTGCAGGTTGCAAGTTGCATGCAACCCAATTTCCATGCAACTTCACAGTTACACAAAGCAATTAAAAAATAATCAAGTCTCGTGCAACTTGGCAGTTTCTTCCAGCAAAACTAGCTAGCTAGATTGGTCATTTTTCATCTATTGTATCGTTTTCTTCTTTTTTCAAGTGAGAATTGTCATTCTGCATCTTTGTATCGTATTTCATATCTTTTTCTCGCTGGAAAATATCAATTCGGACTCGGAGGTGTTGTATCGGTTTTTCAAGAGACCGTCTTCGGTTTTATTTGGTGCATTTTCGCTGCCTGTCCCGTCCTGCCATGGCATGTACTTGTGTGTGTTTGTTGAGACTGTGCACTGATTCAGACAGCCAGAGCCTACGTGATCAGCTGACTGGTTATCAGCATTTTGATTGGCTGTTGCATGAAACTAGTTCCACAAAGTTGAGAGCTTTGCAACTGTCGCGGCTGAGTTTCACAGAAGTTTCAAGTGAGTTGCAGAAGGATTTATACCATGCAATTCATTTGCAACTTGGTTTCACCTAAGTTTCATGCAACTAAAGTTGCGTCCAAGTTTCACCGTGTAAAGCCAGCCTTAGGTACTATTATAGACAACAAACTGAGCTTTGAAACAAACACTGATGCTGTCTGCAAAAAGGTCCAGCAGCGCCTGTTCTTTTTAAGAAAACTGAATACATTTAAAGTCTGTAAGGTTCTAATGATGATGTTTTATCAATGCTTCATTGAATCTGTTCTCACCTACTGTTGTGTGGCCTGGTTTGGCTGCCTCACACTGTCCAGCAGAATTAGGCTGGCAAGGCTTGTCAAAGTAGCCAGTAAGTTGATTGGCGTGTAGCAAGCCCAGCTTCAGGACATCTACTTTCAGCGGGTAAGGAATAAGGCCAAACTTATTCTAGACTGTCCTGACCATCCACTTTACCAGGAGTTTGACCTCCTCTCCTCTGGCCGCCGTTTTAGAATGCCAAAAACAAGGACGCGGCGCGCCAGAGCCTCCTTCATCCCTGTTGCTATCGACAGGCTCAATCTGCTAGGCTAGGATTATGGAATCCCTATTTCCCCCTGGGTCTATGCACTCTTATGTTTTTTATCTCTACTATTTTTTACTATTTCTTTTACATATTTATTTTGCAGTGCAAAGTATTCTTACCACGTTGACAGATGTAAAATTTATGTTGCACTATTTACTATTTACTATCTATTGTTGCTGCTTTATGGAGGCAATGCCCTAATTTTTTACTTGAACTCGATCACTCCTGGAGTGTGTGTCTCTGTGTCACCCGATGTCTGATGATGTTGACGTTTTTGTACTATATGTCCACATGCCTGCTGCAAACCAAATTTCCTTCGGGATATCAATAAAGTTGAAGTTGAAGTTGAGAAATGAATTATTTTTAAAACTTTGTCATTTTTGAATATGAACTTACACAGACATAATTTTATAGCCCATTTGTATTTCCATAATTAAAGAATGAATGAATGAACGAACAAATAAAACAATAAGGAGGAATGAGGAATAAGGAGTCTATGATCTATGTAAACAAATATGTTTGAATAATATATGTTTCATAATAAATATATGATACATAAGATAATATATTTTATTTAACAAATAAACAAGCACATAGACAGTTTGTTTATTATTTTGATGTGTCTCTTCCATAGTGTGTATGTGTGAAGTGTGTGGTACCTTGTAAGACGAGTGTGAGTGCGTCACGGTCATGCGCCAGATTCCACCTCTCACAAACACACACACACACACACAGCACCTGGCCGCTGACACTCAGCCACCTCCTGCCATTTTAATTGGCACACACACACACACCTAGAGCACTGCTCTCTGCAGATGAAAGACTTTATGAGCGGTGAACAACACTATAAATACCTGCTCTGCATGGCATGAGACAGGGCTCATGTATGATCATATCCTCATTACACCCTTTGACTGTGTGTGTCCGTGTGTGTGTGTGTGTGTGTGTGTATGTACATGCAAGCAGTTTGTGGGCAGGTGTGTGTGTCTGTATGTGTATGTGTGTGTGTGAGGAGGGGTTGTGTTAGGGCAGGGATACTCAACTTGCTTTGCCCGGGGGCCACTTTCGTGAAATGATAGAAGGCCGGGGGCCAGTTAATAACCAATCAATATACATTTTTCTGTAGCGGATTGTAGGTTTTTGGGGTGTCAGCCGGAGTTTAGTCTGACAATGTTGTGCACACCGGATAGTTAGTTAGGTTAAGTTAGTTAGCTTAAGTACAGACATAGGTGCCTGGGTAGCGAGCAGACGGCGGTATTTGACAATTTAGCAGCTAAATCATAGATTATTGAAAGGTATTCCATATTCCAGATTGAAATGCTATAACAGAAGTGTAAGAGTATTGGCCAGAATGACATGAACATTTGGACACGTATTCAGCGGGTATCTTGCATATTGCGTTCAGGTGCACTTTTTTTTTTTTTTTTTTTGCAATTCCATCATTGGCCATACAGGGGGCGCCGGCCGCCAGTTGAGTATCACTGTGTTAGGGAATGTGTGCTTGTCCTGTGTGAGTGCACATAATGTGTGTGTGTGTGCATAACTGTAGGATTTTGTGTACGTGCTGTGTTTTTTTTCGAAACAACACCACCCCCCGCCCCCCATTTTCTCTCCAATTGTACCTGGCCAATTCCCCCTGCTACCCCACCCCCCTGCCGGTCTTGGGGAGAGCCGTAGACACACACATCCCTCCTCCGATACATGTGCAGTTGCCAGCTGCTTCTTTTCTCCAGACAGCGCGGAGCTTCACCGGCAGGACGTAGCACGTGGGAGGATCACGCTATTCCCACCAGTTCCCTTCCGCCCCGAACAGCTGCCCCGAGAGGCGCTAGTGCAGCGACCAGGACACATACCCTCATTCCGGCTTCCCACCCGCAGACACGGGCAATCGTGCCTGTATGGACGCCCGAACCTGCGACCCTCGTGTTGGTAGGCAGGGAATCTACCGCTACACTATACCCAGATGCTGGTGGAGTTGTTTTTGTTTGTGTGTATTGACTTCTGCATGTGTGTGTTGAGGTGTGTGTGTGTGTGTGTCTGTATCTGTGTCTGTGTGTCTGTATCTGTGTCTTTGTGTGCGTGTGTGTGTGTGTGTGTGTGTTTATCTGTGTGTGTGTGTGTGTGTGTATAATATATCTCCGTCTTTGTGTGTCTGTATCTGTGTCTTTGTGTGTGTGTGTGTGTGTGGCAGTGTGAAGCTGACAGGTCTCAGCACCTCTGGTCCGGAGTCTCGGCTCCATTCTCTCCAGTTCTTCTCGTCTTGGGTTCCTGTAAATGGCTCTACTCTCTCACCTCGAGGGCCATGCTAAACACAGTCCACACAGACACACACACACACTGCAGGCTGCACTTGTTTACATGGAGCTATGAGCTGGATGATGAGCAGTGATGTAGCAGCCCAGTCAGAATTGAACCCCAGTCAGGAGTTAAATTCCCGGTCAAATCAAACACATTTTTACAAAACATTAGGGTTAGACATTAGGTTTAGGCAAGTACAACAATTGAGTTAGGGTTATGGTTTGGTTAGGGTTAGGGTTATGGTTTGGTTAGGGTCGTGGTTAGATAAGAAAACCCTAATCTTAACCACATCCTTTTTACTTGCCACACGTTTTCGGAAGAAGCAGTTGCGGTGACTAATCAAATGAGTTCGGGGCATGGCTTTCTTCCAGAAAGTTCTTCTTCCAGAAAGGCTTCAGGGCTAACTTGTCCCATGGCATTATGGATCCGCGTTGTACGTCCGTACGATGTTTGTTAACGCGATATCTGAGGAACGCCTTGACGGAATTTCATCAAATTTGCCTCAAACATCGCCTTAGACTCAAGGATGATCTGATTAGATTTTGGTGGTCAAAGGTCAAAGGTCAAGGTCAATGTGACCTCTCGAACGCCATTTTCAAGCTTGTTAATGCAATATCTCAGGAATGCCTTGACGGAATTTAATCAAACTTGTCTCACTTTGGTACACTGAGGAAGACTTCTGTCGAAACGTTTGTACCTGCCATCTGCTTCAATTAAATTAAGAAAAGGACATTTTTGAGAGTGCTGGCTTTTCTTCTCCTTCATAGACCATTTTGAGCCGTGCACCCACCAACTGTTTTTTGTGAGTGTGCTTGCTTTTCCCCTTTATCAAACTTGTCTCAAACATCGACTTGGACTCAAGGATGAACTGATTAGATTTTGGTGGTCAAAGGTCAAGGTCACTGTGACCTCACGAATGCCATTCCCAAGTTCGTTAAAGCGATATCTCAAGAACGGCTTGATGGAATTTCTGCCAATTTGGCTCAAATGTCGACTTGGGCGCAAGGATGAAAGGATTACATTTTGGTGATCAAAGGTCAAGGTCACTGTGACCTCTCCAATGCCATTTTCAAGCTTGTTAACGCCATATCTCAGGAATGCCTTGATGGAATTTCTGCCAATTTGCCTCAAACATTAACTTGGCCTCAAGGATGAACTCATTACATTTTGGTGGTCAAACTTCAAGGTCACTGTGACCTCACGAACGCCATTCCCAAGTTGGTTAACGCAATATCTCAAGAACGGCTTGATATAATTTCTTCTGATTTGGCTCAAACATCGACTTGGATGCAAGGATGGAACTGATTCCATTTTGGTTATCAAAGGTCAAGGTCACTGTGACCTCTCGAATGCCATTTTCAAGCTTGTTAACGCGATATCTCAGGAATGTCTTGATGGAATTTCTTCGAATTTGCCTCAAGCGTCCACTTGGACTCAAGGATGAACTGATTACATTTTAGTGGTCAAAGTTCAAGGTCACTGTGACCTCACACACCCAATTTCCAAGCTCTGTAACGCAACATCACAGGAGCGCCTTGACGGAATTTCTTCCAATTTGCCTCAAATGGAGATTTGGACTCAAGAATGAACTAATGGCAGAGGCATAAGTCCGCGTTGCGGTCGTTCTAGTTTTGCATACATTAATAAATAGGTGCACTGAATACACAGGTATTTGAACAAAAAAAAAAAAATTGGGGTTCAGCTCGACTTTAATATGCCTCATATATAATAATAATACATATATAATACTACCACCAACAATAATAACCTTAAAACATAGAACAGAAAGCGAGGTAACCGGGCCGTGCGTGGCCCGTCCTGTGGGTCTTCCTGGCAGAGAGAGCTGCTTGTTCTGATCCCACAGCAGCTGGAGAAACACAAGGTCACATGGGATCAGGCTTTCCCTCCAAACAGCTGGCTAAACAAAGCCAGCCAGACCAGACACACACACACACACACACACACACACACACACACACACACACACGCATGCATATAACACACACTTGTACCCCCGTTATCTGCAAGTATGCAAACACACACGCAGAAAATCACATCTCTGCTCACCAATCAATGCACAGATCCATGTTACATGTGAGTACAACACACTGTATGACAAAGTCATTTCAAACCGTTAGAATATGACCAACAGGTGGAGACCTTGTATCTCGGAAAAGTCCGTTTTTAATGCACCAGGGAAAGCACCATCGGTTTTACATTGGACACCATGAATTTAGTGTTATCAAAACATTTAATAAACCCTAATGGTAGAATTTTCTCAGCAGTCGAAGGCCACCTAATCCTTCAATGGAAGTGAAAACATGGACATTTTTCACATATCAACAGTAATTTATTACAATGTGACGTATGGCAGTTGGCGACCGTTTTACCTTTTATTTCTCGCTTCCTTTCTATTCTGATACAGTATGGAGCATTGGTTTATATGTTCTGGTATGGTATGCTCTGTTTATTCTATTCGTTGTCATGACGCCTGTGAGATAAAGACTCCAATTCCCATGATTCCTGGCGTGTGACGTCATTCCCTGCTTGAGGCGGAGTTAATTGAGCGTTGAATTTCGTACAACTTGACTAATCAGTACATGGCTTTCGTGTATCTCGAGCAGAGGTTCTCAAATGTTTTTCAGCCAAGGACCCCTTACAAGATAGAAAATATACCGGGGACCCCCTCATTCTGATTTGTGATTTTGGGCTAAGCTTAATTGTTTCCACGGTAACGTGCTTGACTTTTAATTTGATAGGTTTGTTATTAGAATGTATCCATGAACCATTTTAGATTTAAAGCATAAACTATTTTCGTTGAACTATGAAGATTTTGCAAAAAAAAATATATATTTTTTTTTTTTATTACATTACATTTACATTACGTCATTTAGCAGACGCTTTTGTTTTGTCCAAAGCGACTTAATATCACAATTTGTCAACAGTAGCCTACAGAAAACCACTATGCAACACAATCAATGACAGCCAAGATATTTTGATAGACTAGCACCATGTAGGAAGTAGTTTGAGAAGGAATAAGTAACATGTAGCATTTTTTTTTTTTTTTTTTTTTTTACCTGAAAACTTTTCGCGGACCCCCATTTGAGAACCACTGATCTCGAGAACCGTTTGTGCCATTGACTTCCAACTTGGCGGGTGCACTGCTCGGGGACCGAGGAAGTGCTGTGTCAAAGTTCCTGCAATTCGACCAATCAGAACATGGCTTTCACGTATCTTGAGGACCATTCGTCAGATTTATTTCGAACTTTGGTCACCCAAGAAAGTACAGTGTCAAATTTCGTGCAATTCAACCAATCAGAACCCTCACCTCCTTACGGGATTGTGGGGAGGCGAGGGGTAGTGACTGCAGGCAGAACTCACTCTCTCTCACTCACACACATGCAAATGCTACAATGTTACTCAAGCATACCAACAGTAAGTTAATTTTTGTAGCGGCTAAATACATTAAATGATAGAGAATAAAACATTGTGGTTTAGCGTAGTTGGGGAAAAATTGGCCTCATGTCCTACTTGTGGCAGTTGTTTAAAAGCTGTTTCGTTTGCACAATGTAGCGTCACGTCTTACTATCAGCCATGGTTATGGCAGGTGTATTGCCATGGTTACGGCAGGTGTATTGCCATGGTTACGGCAGGTGTATTGCCATGGTTACGGCAGGTGTATTGCTCAGGACCCAAAGAAGTGCAGTGTCGAGTGTGAAGGTGTTTGGCTGAGCGGTTCTCACGCAGCAATATGGGAGGCTTTGCACCTGCCTGTTCTGACCAGGCACTAGTTTGCTTCTCATGCAACTGTAGAAGTCCCCCCCCCCCCCCCACACACACACACATATGTGCTCTGTTGATCACATGATCACCCTTACTTTCTGTAATTCTCTCTCTCCTAGTTTATCGATCTCTCGATCACCCGCACCCCCCACCTCTGTCTTTCTCTCTCCACTCTTTATGTCTTTATCTCTCCCTCCCTCTCTCTCCCTGTCTCAGGGGGAAGGTCGGCCTCCTTTCTGCTCCCAGCACCTCCTTCCTGGTTTGATGCATCTCATCCATCCAGCTTGCTGCCTGTCTGCACTCTGTGTGTGTGTGTGTGTGTGTGTGTGTGTGTGTGTGTGTGTGTGTGTGTGTGTGTGTGTGTGCGTGCGTGCGTGCGTGCGTGCGTGCGTGTGTGTGTGCGTGCATGCACTCTGAGCGCTCTGAGTTACGGCCTGACCGGACAGACCTGAAAACCCCCTGCTGCACACACAACACAGCCAGGAAACTCAAGTCCTCTGATACACACGGCAGACATCGTGTGTGTGTGTGTGTGTGTGTGTGTGTGTGTGTGTGTGTGTGTGTTCAGTGAGTGAGATAACATGAATTTACTGTCATGATCAGAATCCATTTGCAGAACACTATAGTTATGATTTACATGGAAAAGCATAGTTGCAGTTTAACTTGTTGCCTATGTAGCACTGCTGCTCGCTTTACAAAGCAATAAGACAGACCTGTTAAGATTATTCTTTGTTGGGCATTTTGCCTTTATTAGATAGGACAGTAGGCAGACAGGAAAGGTGGGGAGAGAGAGAGGGGATTATATGCGGCAAAGGACCACAGGTCAGATTCGCGATGGACTAAACCTTTGTGGGCTCTGTCTGTCTTTCTGTCTGTCTACGATTTTGGTCCCACATTGTGAGATTTGTGATGATGATGATGATGATGTCACAATGTCTATGACACCATCAATGAGGTCACTCGAGCACTCGATGTCATCAATGATGGTCACTCGAGCAATTATGATGTCACTGATGATGTTAGTGTCTATGACATCGTCAGTCAATGTGCGGACTCCACTTTTCTCTCACTACTGATCACTCATTGACTTCATCAGTGATGTGGAGTTGAACAATTGTGATGTCATCAGTGAGTGATGTCATCAGTGATGCGAAGTTGTGCAATTATGTGCTGCGCATGCCTATAGAGCAGGCGAGGCCACGCAGCAGCCAAGCTGCGTGCGAGGCCGCGCAGCGGCTGAGCTGCGTATGCGAGCCCGCGCAGCAGGTGAGCTGCAGGGCGGGCGATAGCGAGCCCGTGCAGCGGTTTCATATAGGAACTATTTTCTTTTGACCAAACTACACCCGCTAGCTGCTAGCTAGTTCCTACATGAGACTGCATAGGAGCAGCTAGGGCAGCAGTTAGTCGGAGTAGTTTCGTCAAAAGAAAATAATTCCTACATGAAACTTCTCACAACAAAGTCTGTGCATTATCTTGAGTAACCGGGTCATGATTTCTGGAAAGAGACATTGCTTTTGAGTTCTTTAAATGTCTTTTTTTGGCACTTTGAGCACCACAAGCCGAGTGCCATCCAGTTCCTTTGTATTGGAGAGAAGGCAGAAATCTCTACGGCCAATATCTTCAAAACTCAGCCAACTAACACAAAACGATATAGTAGATGGATAAATAGCACTACAGGTGAGAGGAAAAATAGGTATTCTGGATTTTAGGGTGGGCTGTCCCTTTAAACTAGTAAAACACAATTAAAATGGCAGATTAAATAGTTAAGTAGCCTAGTTTAACAATTAAGTAGTCTACAGCTTCACAACAAATGTGCCAGAGGGATATTTTTAATAGCTTACCAAACAGGGATATTTAGTGAGGGGTGGGGCTGGGCATTGGCAGCACTAGGTGTGTGTGTGTGTGTGTGTGTGTGTGTGTGTGTGTGTGTGTGTGTGTGTGTGTGTGTGTGTGTGTGTGTGTGTGTGTGTGTGTGTGTGTGTGTGTGTGTGTGTGTGTGTGTGTGTGTGTGTGTGTGTGTGTGTGTGTGTGTGTGTGTGTGTGTGTGTGTGTGTGTGTGTGTGTGTGTGTGTGTGTGTGTGTGTGTGTGTGTGTGTGTGTGTGTGTGTGTGTTCATACATCATGTTTCCAGGGGGGATCATTAACGTGTAACGACATTGTTCACAGCTTATCAGAACATTTAGGTCTCACCCTGAGATGTCCGCGCCCAGATAGATCACCCTGCAGCCCTGACAAAGACGGATTGAGCCCAAATGCCAGTGGAGAGGCAGGTCAGCAGCAGCGGAGGCGGAGCCCCAAATACCCAGACTAAATTTAGGGGACACAGAGTGGAGAGCAGAGAGGGAGGGGGTGAGAGGTCATATTGGCCGGTTTTTGGCGTGTAAGCTCCTACATCCTTTGGCTTTATTTCTCTGTCTCTCTCCACCTGAGCTATTACTGGCAGCAGCAACAAAGAAAAGGGCTTTTCAGATACATGCCGACTACATGTGATGCAGATTACAGCAGATAAGTGGGAGTGTCTTGTTGTTTCAGTTATACAACCATTTCGTAGAGGCAGAAACCATCTCATTGGTGGAGATTAACAGAGTTAAACATCAACGGGCCTAGCTTAAGAGCTTTGCCTGTTTGCCCAGTTTATCTGGGTTAGGGGCAGTGTTGCTAACTGATTGTCAAGGTACCGTAAGTAAGTAGCCTATTAACTGCACAAAAAGTTGCTATAGAAGTCGCCAGATTAGGCTACATCATGTATGTTTGCATATTATTACGTAAACTACAGGCCACGTTCTCAGCAGAGGTAGGGGGGCTATGCTGTGTGTGGGAAGGCTGTGATCAGCAGACCTATCTGGATTAGACAAGCAAGTAAAGAAAACCCAGCATTAGCCATACCAATTTATTGGCAAATGCTTTGGGATTCAACACGTATAAACATTGCTTCAAATGGTGCCAGATTTGCCACTAGTCGCTTCTGAGAAAGGTCACCATTGGGGTTTGAAAAGTCGCTATATATATATATATATATATATATATATATATATATATATATATATATATATATAGCAACTAACTATATATATAATACACTATATACGGTACATTATTATTATTGTATTATTATATATTTTTTGTATTTTGAGTTCTTTCTCTTTTTGCAAGTTAGCTATATTTCTTTAGCTCCAACGACTGAAGTTGAAGTCAACCAATGAGTACAGCAAAACCTCCAGTCAGGATTGCATTGAGTCCACTCAGTGTTGATCAAGCAGCAGGTGATCAGTCAGCATGAACATGAGCAGCAGGTCTCCATCAGCAGCTAGCCTAGAGCAGCATGCAGGCTGAGGGGCATCTCCCTTCCAGCACACAGGATCTGATGGAGCCAGCTCTGCACCTTGGGACAGATTAAACCTGGATCTGCTCCATTGACAATGAACTGTGTTTGTTGACTGATAGAACGTTTATGCTGTTAAAAAAAGAGGACCTCAAAGAGAGCAGCATGTCAGCATGGCAAGTCAATTTATAGCACTGTCTCCTCCACCACTTTGTAACCCTATCCATTCAATCCAGACCCCCCAACCCCCCTCCAACACACGCGTGCGCACACACATGCGCACGCACGCACGCACATGCGCACGCACGCATGCACGCACACACACACACACACACTCCAACCACTGCACGCACGCACACACACACACACACTAGGGCTGTGAATCTTCACTGGCCTCGCGATTCGATTCGATTACGATTCAGAGGGCTACGATTCGATTCGAGTACGATTATCGATGCATCTCGATGCATCTTAAATCGATGCATCACTTTTTTCCGCAATACATGATTTATTTTTTCTCACTTTCTTTTTTCTCACTGTGTGGCTACTTTTAAAATAAAAGTGCATTTGGAATTGCATTGTATTATGATCCATAATTAAAATAAACAACTGCATGTACTTCCATTATAATTTTATTTGATTATTTAAAAAAAAAGAAAAAAAATATATAATCGATTTTTGACATTTGTGAATCGATGCAGAATCGTGCACGTCCGCATCGCGATGCATCTTATAATCGATTATTTTTGACACCCCTAACACGCACGCACACTCATCTCCATCGCAATGGAAAGTTGTATCAGGGTTGGACTTCCCGTGTCGTATAATTGATCAACTACAAGTTCTGTACATTTCAGTCTAAAGTCTGTACTTAAACTTCTGTAAAGAACTGAAACCATTTGATTTGGTGGAACTTGTGGCTCCTTGTTGAAAACCATCATGAATGGCAGCTTTCTCTCTCCGGCTGCTCTATTATTACAACGTCTCCCCCCCTCTGCTCCCCGGGGCACACGCAGCTCTCACCAACTTTCAATGATTTACATTTTCATCCACATTGACGTTTGTTTTCTGTCAGTCTCCGTGTTTAAACATTCGACGACACCCTGACATGCTTCCTGGGGCAAAGGTCAAAGAGTTTGAAAGCCATTACACGCCGAGGCTCTGGGCCTCGTTTCCCCAAAGAGCAGAGCGGAGCGGAGAGAGAACATGTCCACGGGAAAACGCTGCTTCCAATTTCTAGATTTGCCGGAATTTGTTCTGACAAGAAGCAAAAAACAAAAAACAAACAATGGAACCAAGAACAACAACAAAAACAACATTGGAAAAATACAAGTTTTACCATCCATAAACTGCAGTCAGTCAGCATCATTTCACAGAATATTATTGCTTAGGTCAGTTCAGTTTCAGTTCAACTAATACGAAATGTAGATTCAATTTTATGTCCAAATCATTCAGAAATGACTGAACATTAATTCTTTATTACTAAGACTTACCTTTATTTATTTATTTAGTTAGTTAGTTCCAATCAACCATATTGGACAAAATTGAATTAATAATTTATTTCACCAGCTTAAAACTTTTGAGGCTGGCTCTGTTGTTGCCATGGCATCCTGGCTTGCTTGCTTACTTAAAAGTACTGATAATCTGTGACTAATAATCTGATTAATAAATGTCCGTTTTGCGATGCGCTATTGCACACTGTTTGATTGACAGGTGCTCTGTGGGAAGGCCAGTGCAGAATAAAATTTCAAAGCGATCTTGCAGATTAGCATTTTAATGATAATTTCCAATTATTTTGTTTGTAATGTTCAGTGTGTGTGTGTGTGTGTGTGTGTGTGTGTGTGTGTGAAGGGAGAGGGTGTGGCCAGTGTTTGGAGGAGGCGGTCTGGACTCCAGATGTATTGCTGAGCCAAGGATCCGCTCCGGACACACGCCGCACGGTGCTTCCACACACACACACACACACACACACACACACACAAAGGTCAGTCACACACATGTATACGCCTGCACACACACACACTTGCACACAACCTACCACATGTTTAAGGGCACGCATGCAGCTTGTTTTTCATTAGCTATACTAGTGAGGGCCGTCATTGACTATGTTAAGCTCTAACCCCCAACCTTTAAACTTGGTCACAGTGAAAAATAACTTTCTCTCTTTGCGAGCTAATTTCCCCATGTAATAATATACACCTCCAGTATTTAAGGCTATAAGCACCCAGCAGTAAAGAGACAGAGGGCGTGGCCACCACACCCTGACAATGGCTGTAACACAATCTTCCTGTGACACCGTGATGATCATGTAACAGAGACGTGCTCAGAAAAGAAAGAGAAATAAGAGCTTTATGGAAAGAGGGAGAAAGAATCAGTCATTTTCTAATTATATAAAACAAAGAACAGGATCTTCTTCTATGATGACTTACGTCACAGGAATGTCCCGCAGCACCTAAGGTGACCAGACCTCCCTGATTTTCAGGGACAGTCCCTATTTTTGGTGACCACACCTCCCTGATTTTCAGGGACAGTCCCTGTTTTTGGTACAGTCCCCAGCAGTCCCTGGCTGGAGCTGGAGCTGTCCTTGATTTTCTTCTGCGCGACCGACATAACTATCTTTCAGAGGCTCCAGAGGGCACATCTTTAAAGCTAGAGTGAATATACTTACATTATATGCAGACCTAAGGCATCTATTGGACCAGGTCATGCTAGCTTGTCGGGAAGGGGGCTAAATAATGCTCCAAAGTTGGGCAAAATTTTGGCGAGGGAAAAACTGGCATGACCATTTTCAAAGGGGTCCCTTAAGATATCTGAATGAGAATGGGTCCTATACATACCCACAACCCCCCCTTCATAACAGTTGCCATAGTCAAAATACATGCAACTGGAATTGTCCCCCTTTTTCATTTCATATAATAATATTGGATATTTTAATGATATATATTATTGACTGCCGAACTGGAAATGTCCCCGATTTTCATTTCAGAAATCTGGTCATCCTTGGGTTAACCTAACCCAGAAAATTCATTTAAAGCACGGGGAACTTTCAGTTTGGGAAGGCTTTGTAGACTTTGTACAGTAGCGGTGCCTGTGGGCAAATTTGGTACTGTTCGCCCGGAACGAAAATGCATTTGCTGAACACTGTCTCCACCTGAGCTGTGGCAGGCCAGGCATGGCCTCTCCGAGTCAGCGAGACTCCACCGCTACTGCATAAGGTTGATGTCACTGCTTCATACACCGGCCAGAACAACAATTACAACCAGTTTAACACGTAACACGTGACGGACACTCTGCGCGGTCAGCGCACCAGGACGTAACACGTGACGGACACTCTGCGCGGTCAGCGCACCAGGACGTAACACGTGACGGACACTCTGCGCGGTCAGCGCACCAGGACGTAACACGTGACGGACACTCTGCGCGGTCAGTGCACCAGAACGTAACACGTGACGGACACTCTGCGCGGTCAGCGCACCAGAACGTAACACGTGACGGACACTCTGCGCGGTCAGTGCACCAGAACGTAACACGTGACGGACACTCTGCGCGGTCAGCGCACCAGGACGTAACACGTGACGGACACTCTGCGCGGTCAGCGCACCAGGACGTAACACGTGACGGACACTCTGCGCGGTCAGTGCACCAGAACGTAACACATGACGGACACTCTGCGCGGTCAGCGCACCAGGACGTAACACGTGACGGACACTGCGCGGTCAGCGCACCAGGCATTTGGAATAACAATATAGAGATCGCAATCTCCTCACCAATGGTCTAATTTAGGTCATTTGTGAGACATCAGTATTACATTTAGACTGTTTCATAACCAGTTCAAAGTTCCCCCGTAGCTGCTTTAAAATACCAGGAGTAAACGCAAAGGCAAGATTGTATTGTTTAATATCCAGATCACGTGTCCGGATAGATACAGATCCCATTTTAATACCAGGTGTAAATCGGGTGTTGGTCCCGCCCCTACTTCATCCTCAGTGGTTGGTAGTAATTGTTTCAAGTGGAAAACAGGTTCAGCGCTCATGCCTGAAAGTGCTGCTCTCCCATTGGAATTACTGACAGAACAGCCCCAGCACTGTTGTGACAGGTCTTGTGTCCACCAAAGTGCTGGCCTTATTGTTAGTGTTAGTGAACACATCACAGAGAGCCCAATATAGCCTACTAGGGTTTGACCTAGGCTTGTTCTTTTTGCCTAGTGTAATTTTTGATGAAACACTGTAGAAGCAGTTTCTCCCTCCCTCCCTCTTTATCTCCCTCTCTGTCTCTCCCTCTATCTGCCCTCTATTTCCCTCTCTCCCGCTCCCTCTCTTTTCCTCCCCTCCTCTCTCTTCCTCCCTCCCTCTCTCCCCTCCCTCTGTCTTCACTCTCTTCCTCTCCCGCTCTCCCTATCTGTCCCCTCCTCTCCCCCTCTCCCTCCCTCTCTCTCTCCTACCCTCCCTGCCTCTCTCTCCCTCCTTCTCTCCCTCCCTCCCTCCCTCTCTCCCCCCTCAAACCACCCTCCCTCCCCCCCTCCTGGAAGTCAGCGTGCTCACGGCTCATGCAGCAGAGCTCGGGGGTTATATTTACAGCATGTAGACACGTGAAGGTCAGACGCGTAAAGTGCTCCTGATGGCTTTGCCAAATGGCCGCTCCTGGCCTCTGGCGCTCCCAGCCAGACTCCTGTGAGGAGGACTGGTGGAGGTTCCTGCGCGGCCGGCTTGTATAAAGACGCCTCGAAAGACGCTGAGAATTCAGAGCGCCGCCGGGAGGTGACAAAGAGAGGACTGTGCTGACATCTCGGGAGTGAGAATAAAATGAGTCCAGGCGACGGGGACAGAGGGCATAGTGGTAGCAGACTGTTCCCCGACGCAGGAGTCAAAAAGAAAAAAGCTGGGAGGGAGGGTGGGAGAGTCATTCTGCGGGCTGTAAAGGGACGTCTGAGGCCCCCGAGTCGTGTCCAGCGAATAATTCACGTTGAAAAGTTTTTTCCTCCTTAATTTTCAGTCTGGCAGCTCTTTCCCCCTTTCAGTAATTTAGGGCTTGTTCCTTGGGAGCGGTGGGCATTGAGTATGAATCACCCGCCGTCCGCCGCAGCCTTGCTCAAGAGCATAAACCCACGACCAGCAACGACCCCTCGCTGTGTGTGTAAATAGCACCTTCATAACCACTGTGTTCTCATGGAAACACTGTTAACTCGATACCCCCTAGCTCAGACTTCATTTCCACATGGTCTGCGAACGCACGCAAAGTTCCAGAGAAATCGAATGCATTCGGTTGTTGGTCAGAGCTTTGGATTTGGATCTTTTTGTCCGTTGATTTCTATAAGGCTTTGTTCAGACTGCAGGCAAATCCCATTTGTTTCTCAGATCTGAATCTGAATCAAATGTGTTAATTGGGACTGACTTCCTGTCATTTGCAAGATCAAGGCGGATTAGTGTGTTCATACAACAATGTGGGCGCCGCGTGTGTGTATGGTAATAGATGGCAAGTTTTTCAAATCTGGAACCAAAGCAAAAAGCTGCAAATGCAGAATTGTCCCCCCCCCCCCCTCTTTTCAAACTTGATAGAAATGAATCTGACTTCAATCTGGATCTGCCAAAAATCTGATTTGGCTGGCAGTCTGACCACAGAACCTGCTGCTGAAGCGCTTGTTGAACGGACAGGTGCTTGGTGTTACGGTGCAGACGGGTCACTCTCCTCAGCAGCACCTGCCTCCAGACTTATAAAAGTTACGAGATTCCGTGGCTCACGCTCACCTGGCACAGGAAGCGGGTGGTCGTCTGACCTCCCAGCCAGGGGTCAAAGGTGAAGGAGGTAAAGCACGGACATCACACAGACATGTTTGACTTTGACCTGAAGGACAGTTTGACCCAATGAGAACCAGCAGGAACAATGTTCACTCTAAAATGTGGCTGAGTCTGACCTCTGACCTCCCTCTATGGGTGTAGGTGCAGGTTGGGGGGGATTGTGAGATTACATTAATATTTCAGAGGCAAGTGGGTTTTGTTAAAAGGGCTGCAAGTAAGATTTTTAGTAGTAATATTTGTGTACCTGCTAGCAGAAAATGACCAAATAACATATCAGGATCAATACCAATGATTCAAAAGTACGTGCTCAGATTTATCCGAAGCGTCATCCCGACAAGTTAGCATGATGGTTGAGGAAGAAATTACCAATCGGGAGTACAGCAGGGAGAACGAGTTAAAAATAGGGAGACTTCCGCGAAAATGGGAGTGTTAGCATTATGCCTCTCATGACTCACCTGCAGTACCTCCACAGCCCACCAGGGGTCTGCCACTCACACTTTGGGAATCACTGCTCTACTGGGCCAACGTGACATTATTGTTTCTCAGTTACAGGCCACCTAGCTGAAGTGTCACCGATGACTTAATCCCCCCTCTAAGATCAGGAGGACAGCCTGGATGTGAGTGACAGCCTGGATGTGAGTGACAGCCTGGATGTGAGTGACAGCCTGGATCAGCAGGACGAGACACAGTGAGCGGAGCAGCTCGCTGTCTCTTTTTCCATCTCCTCTGTGACGGACTCCAGCCAGTGTTTCATCACACAGCCAGCCGGATAGAGACGATGAGGCTCCGTGCCTCAGCTACGACCTCACTTCCTGCCTGGCTGCTCCCGGGCTCGCTACACAGGCATCTGATACTACCCGGCACGTAAGCACATGCACTATGTACGCACGCACGCACGCACACACACACACACACACACACACACACACACACACACACACACACACACACACACACACACACACACACACACACACACACACACACACACACACACACACACACACACACACACACACACACACACACACACACACACACACACACACACACACACGCACGCAGCTGATGGCTTTAACATCTTAAGTCCAGCTTTGGGTTTTACAGTCTTGGCTTGGCCGGCGGGATTCCTGAAATAGATATCGCAGAGCACAGAAGTGGGTGAGACTTCACTGTCAAAGACAATCTTTCAGCGTCTCCGTTTTGCTTCAATTCCTGAATCAGATTTTATTACCGGTGGCTACGATGTTGGCGAGGCTATAAGATGCTGACACACAGCTGTAAATATTTCCTTGGTCTGTAACTCAGAAAGCCGTTTTGTAAGCGATCGCAGGCTGGCTGTGACTCTCCCTCGTCTTTCCTCAGATCTTTGACTAGTGCTTGTTGACCTGTAAAACCATTATTGGAGTTTATTTATAGTAGAAGTGGAGGACGGAAGACACTCGCATCGACAACAAGCTGGCCGGCTCAGCTAAAGCCTGTGTGTGTGTTGTCAGTAAAGTGGTGTCACTCAGCGCCTTTAACAATGTCACAGCGTGGGCCACAGCATCACACATACAGCTGCGCCCATGATGACACCGTGTCACCTCCTGCTGCACTTAACATTGTGGCTTCCTGCGGACGCATCGGACCCCGGCCGTTTAGCCCCGCCTCCTCCCTCCTGCTGCACTTCACATTGTGGCTTCCTGCGGACGCATCGGACCCCGGCCGTTTAGCCCCGCCCCCTCCCTCCTGCTTCACTTAACATTGTGGCTTCCTGCGGACGCATCGCGCCCCGGCCGTTTAGCCCCGCCTCCTCCCTCCTGCTGCACTTAACATTGTGGCTTCCTGCGGACGCATCGGACCCCGGCCGTTTAGCCCCGCCTCCTCCCTCCTGCTGCACTTCACATTGTGGCTTCCTGCGGACGCATCGCGTCCAAGCCGTTTAGCCCCGCCTCCTCCCTCCTGCTGCACTTCACATTGTGGCTTCCTGCGGACGCATCGGACCCCGGCCGTTTAGCCCCGCCTCCTCCCTCCTGCTGCACTTCACATTGTGGCTTCCTGCGGACGCATCGGACCCCGGCCGTTTAGCCCCGCCTCCTCCCTCCTGCTGCACTTCACATTGTGGCTTCCTGCGGACGCATCGGACCCCGGCCGTTTAGCCCCGCCCCCTCCCTCCTGCTGCACTTCACATTGTGGCTTCCTGCGGACGCATCGCGCCCCGGCCGTTTAGCCCCGCCTCCTCCCTCCTGCTGCACTTCACATTGTGGCTCCTGCGGATGCATCGGACCCCGGCCGTTTAGCCCCGCCTCCTCCCTCCTGCTGCACTTAACATTGTGGCTCCTGCGGACGCATCGGACCCCGGCCGTTTAGCCCCGCCCCCTCCCTCCTGCTGCACTTAACATTGTGGCTTCCTGCGGACGCATCGGACCCCGGCCGTTTAGCCCCGCCTCCTCCCTCCTGCTGCACTTCACATTGTGGCTCCTGCGGACGCATCGCGTCCAAGCCGTTTAGCCCCGCCTCCCCCCGCCTCTGTCCTGCTGCTCTGACAACATGGCGGCACACAGACCTCAGCAGGCGCCGCATCACTAGGCTGCACATCTACAGTATATCATATCAAGCTCCATAATTTGGTTCACATTAGGGCCACAGAACCCCATTTGAGAGTATATCCATTCTTAGATACAGTATGCCTTTGTCCAGAATTCCATGTCTTTCTGTATAGAGAGCCGCAGGGATGACGTATTTTTGTAGTCAGAATGCGGAAGTCCCGGACTTCCTGGTTCTTCACTGTTTCTGTCTATGGGATTTTTGAATGGGTTTTTGCCGCGATGCTTCAAATACGGTCTCTGGGCAACGCAAGATTAATCAAACGCGAACCAGAGTTCAGTCGGATAATCTTCACACATGAGGACCACTTTCATGAGTTTTGTAGTGTAAATGCGAGCCCTAGAAGTAAAAAGCTCGAGCTAAGCTAATCCAGAACTACACACTGTCGCATAGGCTTCCACGTCACGTCAGCACTCAACCTGGACTGTTGTTGATGTGTGCACTGATTACCCCGCGCTGAACGGGGCTGAACCAGGTGAGGGAAAGAGAATTTCCGTGTTCGTCCTTTGAAGTGGTGACGTTATTGACGTTTGCTAGCTAGCCGCCCTTTTAACGGCACGTAAAAGCTTCAAAACTCATAAAAGTGGTCCTCGTGTGTGAAGATGATATTACTAAACACTGGTTCGCGTTTGATTAAGCCAGCGTTGCCCAGAGAGATTATTAGAAGCATCGCGCCAAAAACCCATTCAAAACTCCCATAGGCGAAAACAGTGAAGAACCAGGACTGTTAGCATCGATGATTTCCGGACTCGTTCCTGCGGCTCTCTATTGTAGGTTGAAAGATAACAATGAAACTATGATCAAAAGATTCCTATACTTCTAAAATAAATGAAATAATGCTAAACTTTAACAATTCATTAATTTGCTGGAGACCCTCAGGAACCTCCCTCAAGGAGCATTGGTGGTCCCCAGACCCCAAGTTGAGGACCACTGCTGTAAACCAATGGGAGATGAGTCGGGGACAGAAAGGCATTGGGGGGTTGGATGGAAGGGACTGTGAAGAGAAATCTGTGATGTTTTATTGGTTGGAATCTACAGTATACTTCCTGCTACAACATGATGTTGCCATTAATACTTTCCAATAAGGAAAAATAATGGATTTTAATTTAAAGATACAAGACAATAACAAGTATTGTTACATTATGGCTGTGGAGACCTGCAGTCTTGTTTGACTCTGATCCTGTTGTTTACTGCCACCTGTTGTGGTTGCTATTTCCCCGTTGTCACGGCGACCTGTGTTTCTCACTGCAAAGACATTTACCCTATATGGGGATAATAAAGTCAGTGAAGTTACTGTATGTAACACTAACAAAAATGATATATCTTCTTTTTGTTGGGCGGGGGGGGGGTTGCCTTTAATAGTTAAAAGTAGATGGAGACTGGGAGAAAGAGAGAGAGACATATGAGATGTGACAAAGGTCCCGGGATGGTTTCAAATATTGTGTCCACATGACATCATCACACTCAGTGTTTCTCAACTGGTGGGTCGGGATGCAAAAGTGGGTCGTGGATGTGTGCTTGAGAAAAAAAAGTTCTACTCATTCAGGACGCTGGCATCCACAGCCAACATTACTGTCTTTCAGAGGCTGTAGTGGGCTCTTTTCTTAAGCCAGAGTGAAGATACTGGTACCGTATGAAACTAGAAGACCTAAGGCAGGGGTTCCCAAACTTTTCCGTCCAAGTACCACTATGTACTGTACCAAAGCAAATTTCCCAGGGACCACTTCCACTGCATATACCCCCCCCCCCCCCCCCCCCCCCCCAAAAAAAAAATACAATTTGCTGATTTAACCATGCAATAGCAGCGGAAAGGCTAAATGATAATATAAGGCTACCAGCTGGTTCAATACCGACACACACAGACCTCCTGGTGTGTCCCTGCCGTTAGTGATGCCAGTTGCTGCCTCTCTCTTTCATGTCTTTCACACACACACACACACACACACACACACACACACACACACACACACACACACACACACCTGCCAACATTAGGATGTGAAAAAGAGAACCCCTTTAAAAATGATCCGCCAAAATTTTGCCTAACTTTGAGTGTTATTTAGCTATACCTTGCTGACAAACTAGCATGGTTGGTACAAATCGATTCCTTCGTTTCATATGATACCAGAAACTTTACTCTGGCTTTAAAACTGAGCCTGCTGCAGCCTCTGAAAGTAAATGTTCAAAATTGTGATATTCCCAAATATCGCGATATTCCCAAATATCGCGATATTTCCGAAAATCGGCCCAATCCGGCTACTCCTCAGGGTTAATGTGAATTTTTTTTGTCACCAGGCGGAGTTTGGGAACCAATGACCTAGGGCTTAGGTCATTGGTTCCCAAATTGCATGCCATGCTAGCTTGTTGCGAAGGGGGCTAAATGACGCTACAACGTTAGGCTAAATTCTGAATATTGGGTCACGACTTAACGACTAAGGAAAAATGTGGGTCGTGAGGCTAGACCAGTTGAGAACCACTGATCACACTGACCCACAGCTGATGTGTTGATAGTTGATATTGTAAGGCACCATGACATCATCACGCTGACCCACAGCTGATGTGTTGATAGTTGATATTGTAAGGCACCATGACATCATCACGCTGACCCACAGCTGATGTGTTGATAGTTGATACTGTAAGGCACCATGACATCATCACGCTGACCCACAGCTGATGTGTTGATAGTTGATACTGTAAGGCAGGTGTTCCCAACCTTTTTTGTGCGTAGGACTGGTAGATACAAGGAAAAAAAGTTGCGGACCGGTTGTCAATTTTAATGGTTTTAGTTACATATATATTTACTCACCAGGTGGCGACAAAGGGTAAATAACAGCCTTTTATATTGTACTATATGTAGTCTAAGGGCCTGTGTCCACCTGGCGTCTTTTCCTCAGGTCCAGCGTCTATTTTCAATTGTTTCCAATGGGAGGAGAGCGTATGCGAGCGCACACGGACGTGTAGAGAAAGTGCAGAGCGCCCAGCGTCTTTTTTCGGCGTTTTTGTGCGCCGACTCCCAGCGCTTCCAGCTGAAAATATTTTAACTTTTCAGAAAGACGCTGGTGTCGGCTGCTCCTTTTCTGGTAACTAATCATATGGAAAAACTATCGCAACAGAGACAGAACGGCTCAATTGTGGGAGCAGATCGGCTAGACACTTAATATTTCTGGTGAGTGTTGTGCTTACTGCTTTTAATAGCGTAGCCTACCTGTGTTGTTAGCTTGCTAGCTGTCAGCTATCAAGCTGAACTAACGTTACTTGCAGACTGCTTCCTTGTATATTGTGCGCTGGGATCAGCATTCCCCAGCGCATTCCCAGCGTTTAACGTCGGAAAAAGACGCTAGGTGTACACAGGCCCTAAGCCTATATAGTATTTATGTTTTTGTTTGAACTACAAACATAAATAAACGTCAACTTGAAACTATGTTTCAACAACCACACACAGCCTATAATATTATAGCCTATGTTTATATATATATATATATATATATATATATATATATATTTACTTTTTATTTATTTATTTTTTGGACCGGCTCGCGGCCCGGTACCAAATGCGTTGCGGCCCGGTACCGGTCCATGGCACGGTGTGAAGTCTGAGTTTCCATACAGATAGTTCCACATTGACACCTGATTGTCAGATGATCACGTCGAGGAAACGTTCTCCAATTATCCAACCGTAAAGCCAGAGTGGGAGAAAGGTATGACGTCATCTGAAGGCACACATCGCTTACCTCTTTAGCCTTATAAAGGAACTGCGCCAGCACACACTAGAAGTGGAACTGGCTGCGATAAACCACTATTGGTCTATCGATCCAATGCTTCGATACCAGTCTTGATTTTATACAGACATAATACTTTCCCCCAACACGATCTGTTTCTAAATCAGACTTAATCGCCATTCCCCTTGAAGCAAACGATACAAGTTCCAGGCTCTAAAAATATTAAAGCCGCACTCCTTAATGTTAGGTCGCTGTCAAATAAATCTCTCCTCATCAGTGATCTGATTACCAGTCATAATCTGGATTTAATGTTCCTCACCGAAACCTGGCTCGATATGAACAACAGAGTGGCTGCTCTGTCCGAATCAGCACCGCCCAATTATAGCTTCATTGACACTCCCAGAGCTGATAAGAGGGGGGGGGGGGGAGTAGCGATTGTCTTTTCTGATATGTTTCAATGTAAGCAGGTAACATTTGGAGACTTTCCATCGTTTGAATACCTTGCTGCTATTCTGAAATGCTCAACCACTGTGTTACTGCTGAATATCTATAGACCACCAAAATACTCAGCCAGCTTTCTCGTTGAATTTGCTGATCTTCTCTCCTTAATTTTCATTGAACATGACTGTATATCTATTGCTGGGGATTTCAATATTCATATTGATAACCCGACGGATAATTTTGCCAAAGAACTGAATATCTTACTTGATACTTTTGATCTGTCTCAACATGTTTCAGGGCCTACTCACAACCGAGGCCATACCCTGGATTTAGTTATTACTAGGGGCTTCAAGTCCTCCTCTGTGTCGACTATTGATGTTGCGTTGTCTGACCATCTTTGCGTCTTTTTTGAAATGGAAATCTCCCCTGAGATCATTAATAGGTCACAAACCGTTAAAAGACGAGACATTAATGCAGGCACCAGCGCGCTGTTTATGGAGACATTTTCTTTATCTCCTTCCACATCAGCTTCTGTCAATGAGATTCTTGATAACTTCAATTCAACAATCCTGAATGCTATTGATAGTGTGGCGCCTGTTAGATTAAAATTGCTGTCTGGCAAAATTAAAGCACCCTGGCGAAATTCTGCATCCGTTAGATGCAAAAAGAAAGATTGCAGGAAAGCTGAGCGTAAATGGCGGAAAACTAATCTTCACATTCACTATGATATTTACAAAGAAAGCCTTCACTCCTACAACCTCGAACTGAAAAGGTCGAGACAATCGTTCTTTTCCGAGATAATTAACAAAAATGTGAACAATGCACGCACTCTATTTGCCACAGTTGATAGACTGACTAATCCGCCTCTCTGTGTAGCACCTGAATTCCTCTACTGTCAAATGTAATGAGTTTGCTGCCTTTTTTACGGATAAAATTATTAATATCAGGCAGGCTATTAGTGGCTCCACACCAAGAAATGCTGTGACATCATCCTACCCGCAGATCCCTAGTTCGATAAATTTGTCCCAGTTCAGCGTTATCGACCACGACATCTTAGAGGAAACTGTGCAAGGCCTTAAATCATCTTCGTGCTGTCTCGATACCCTTCCAACAAGCTTTTTTTAAAGCGTTTATAACTGTCTGTCGTCGGACCTATTGCAAATAGTTAATAGATCCCTTGTGACCGGCACTTTTCCTGAGTCCCTGAAAACTGCAGTTATTAAACCCCTACTAAAAAAGCGTAGCCTTGATGCATCGGTAATCAGTAACTACAGACCAATATCTAATCTCCCCTTTATAGCCAAAATAATTGAAAAGGTTGTTTACCTACAACTCAATAGATTCCTAACCTCAAATGATCTCCTAGATAAACTCCAATCAGGCTTTCGCCCCCATCACAGCACTGAAACTGCGCTTACTAAAGTCATAAATGACATCAGAATGAACACAGACTCAGGCAAAAATTTGATTCTAGTGCTACTGGATCTTAGCGCTGCATTTGACGCTGTTGACCACTCAATTTTATTGGACAGACTGGAAAACTGGGTTGGGCTATCGGGTACGGTCCTCCAGTGGTTCAAGTCTTATCTTCCAGACAGGAAGTACTTTGTCTCCATTGGCAATTACACATCTGACCTAACTAGGATGACCTGTGGGGTGCCTCAACGATCCATTATGGGGCCCGTTCTCTTCAACCTTTATATGCTCCCTCTAGGCCTAATTATGCAAAAAAACAAAGTAGCCTATCATAACTATGCAGACGACACTCAGTTGTATATAACTCTTTCCTCAGCTGACTATGCCCCCATAGAATCATTGTGCCAGTGCATTGATCAAATAAATAACTGGATGTGCCAGAATTTCCTACAGCTAAACAAAGACAAAACTGAGGTGATCGTGTTTGGCCCCAAAGAACAAAGGCTTAAAATCACTGCACGCCTTGAGTCTCGATCCCTGAAGCCTAAGGATCAAGTCAAAAATCTTGGAGTTATTATTGATTCCGATCTCAACTTTAACTCCCACATTAAGTCAATTAGAAAATCTGCTTTTTGTCATTTATAGTAGGTTAGACTACTGCAATAGCCTTTTTTCTGGTCTCTCCAAAAAAGAACTTAGGCAACTTCAACTCATTCAGAATGCTGCTGCTAGAATTCTAACGAAGACTAAGAAAGCTGATCATATCACTCCAGTTCTTAAGTCCTTACTGGTTTCCAGTGTGTCAGAGAATAGATTTTAAAATACTGTTATTAGTCTATAAATCACTTAATGGCCTAGGCCCAAAATACATAGCTGAATTGCTCCCACGCTACGAACCGTCTAGAACTCTTAGGTCAACAGGGTCCAGCTTATTAACTGTCCCTAGGATCAAATCAAATCACGGGAAGGCTGCATTTACCCACTATGCTTCTGCTAGCTGGAACAAATTGCCTGAAGACCTCAGATCTGCCCCAACCTTACTTACTTTTAAAAATAGACTAAAGACTTTTATGTTTACCATCGCTTTTAACTGCTGACAGCTACTATGCAAACCCAATGAGTAAGTTAGCTCTTTCTGCAACTCCCGCGCCTGTTGCCTATTGCACTTTTTATACTCTTTTTTTTAAGTTTTGTTGTGATGCTTTTAAATGTCCATTTTATTTCTTCTTTTCGTTTATTTTCCTGTGTGCTTAATGAAGTTGCTTAATGCACTTTTTATACTCTTTTTTTAAAGTTTTGTTGTGATGCTTTTAAATGTCCGTTTTACTCTCTCCTTTTCTTTTCTTTTCCTGTCAACCATTTTATGTGAAGCACTTTGAATTGCCACTGTGTATGAAATGTGCTATACAAATAAACTTGACTTGACTTGACTTGACTTTAAATACAAATCGTTCAATATAAATGTGATCAAAATATCTAGCAAAATGTTCAGGATTGTCAAAATGGCACAGCCGTAGCACGTGTTTTCTTCACGTGCATGATGGTGTCTTACTCAGTACTGTAGATACTTGTGCTTATGTGTATTTCCCCATGGGTTTTCTACAAAGTTGTTATTTCCACAAAAGTTTTTATATGGTTCTTTATCGCCCTCGCTCTCTCTATTCAGAGACCCAAAAGCTTCACAACTCACAATGCTGCCACTGTGCTATCTGCCAGCCTGCAGAGCACAGCTGCACAAGGCTGACTCACTTATCTCATACTACACACACATACACACATTCTCGTGCCGACAGTGGCCGGTGAAAACACAGTCTCTGCTCATTTTGACCCGGACATGGCATGCCCTTCCTCTGGGGGGCAGCCAGGAGCAGTGGGCAGCTACAGCGTACAGCGCCCAGGGACCATCTTCTGTCATCGTGTCTGGTCAGGCGGTGATCTTCTTGCATGTTTTTAGCACTTTGTTTTGGCGCTTGAGGACATGAGGGGAGGGGGAACGGGGACCACACGCCCCCAGCACCACAGCGTCCCAGGCAGGAATCGAACCCAGGACCATTGACAGTGCTACCACTGTGCCACCATGCCCCTGTGGGGGGCATACAAAACTGTATGTGCAAGAATATAAATTTAAGTTCTTTTGATAATTCTTTACTTAACGTTATCAGTTTAAGACAGCAGAGTTGAGAAGTGTTCACACATTCAAACAGCCTCTCTCTATTGTCTTGTCTTCTGTAAACAGTGGCATGTCCATGCAGGCCATTTGGACTGGGGTGGCAGAGGTGGGGCACATACTCAAGCAAGGGTGGCACTGAGTGTGGCATCTATGAAGGATGTA
>NC_139627.1:20345378-20380378 GCF_964638095.1 Poromitra crassiceps | reverse complement strand
CTGGTTGGTCAGGGTGCCTGTTCATGCCCACATGGAAAGAATCTATATGAACATATATGCAACTATATGCAACCTATATGCAACCTATATGCAGCATATATGAGCATATAGGCCATATATATGCCGCATATAGGTTGCATATAGGCCAGATTTAGGTGCATATATGCGCATATAGGAGCATATAGGCCATATATATGCCGCATATAGGTTGCATATAGGCCAGATTTAGGTGCATATATGCGCATATAGGAGCATATAGGCCATATATATGCCGCATATAGGTTGCATATAGGCCAGATTTAGGTGCATATATGCGCATATAGGAGCATATAGGCCATATATATGCCGCATATAGGTTGCATATAGGCCAGATTTAGGTGCATATATGCGCATATAGGAGCATATAGGCCATATATATGCCGCATATAGGTTGCATATAGGCCAGATTTAGGTGCATATATGCGCATATAGGCCATATTTATGCCGCATATAGGTTGCATATAGGCCAGATTCAGGTGCATATAAGTGCATATACCGGGCATATAGGTCTCCTATAGCTTCTTTATATCCACATATAGGTACTATATGTGCACATACAGGGCATATGTCTCCTATATAGCTTCTTTATATACACATAAAGGCCCTATATGTTCATAATACAGGTCATATAGGTCTCACTTCTTTATATCCACATATAGGCCATATATGTACACAATACAAGGTATATGCCTCCTATATAGGTCATTTACAAATCTGTTTGTATACACTGTGTCATAATCCATATATACCCAGCGAGCACAAAACGTTTTTTCAACGTTGATTTTTAGTTTAAATCTGGGTGATATTGGGTTTGAACGTCTAAGACCTAATTTCACCCTCTTTTCAACCAGCTAAAATGCGGTTACAACGTAAACGTGTAAAAAAACACAATTTGGTTCATCATATTGTTAAAACATTTGTTGTAGTTTGGAATAGAGACAATATTGATAGTGTGTGAATTGGCATTTTATTGTCTTTTATTGTGTAACTGAGAGTTGAAATCTGATCTACACGAAAACTACATTTCAACGCATTTTATGTCACATGAAATATCATAAATATGGGACTATAGGCTATGTGGTGCCAGCAAAAAGCTTCCAGGACACAACTATGGTTAATAGTTTAGCGCAATACTATAAAATAATGAATTCAGTTCCTGCAGCAACGAGCATGCGCAAGTACTTACTAGCTGTGACTGACTAGACCAAAGGGGTCTGCACCGGTCTGCACCAAGTGCGGAACGAGGTGCTCTGGGCACACAACAGACTATACGAGGCTCTGTGTAGGCCTACCTCCTGAGTCTCTGGTGTTAAATGAAGTTAACCTCTGAAGCCGTACAGCCTACAGACTATAGATGCACACACACACACACAACATCATTTTAGTCTGTTACGATCGTACGCATCATATAAAATAACTTCCCGATCGCTGACAATTGTGGTCTACGTTGTGTGCGAGAGAGTATATAATGTGCCCGGCTCTCTGGTTAGTATAAGAAAATGTATAGCTCAGCACTAGAGCGCACGGCTTGAACCTTGGAGAACGGGGTTCGAATCCCGTGTGCGCTGCTATTTTTTTTTATTTAAAACCCTACATATAGGTACATATATGTACATATAGGTTTCCCATATATGGTGCATACATAAAATTGGCCGAGTTCCTATATTATATGTACATATAGGTACATATATGTACCTATACATATAGGTACATATATGTACATATAATATAGGAAAACGGCCAATTTTATGTATGCACCATATATGGGAAAACTATATGTGGCCCTATATTAAAACATATAGGGTACATATAGATTCTTTCCATGTGGGTGGGGGAGGGGATCCTGTGATCCAAGACCACGTGGAGAGATACAAGTATCCTTCAGCATTCTTGAATTTGATCATCACCGTATAATTACTCACTATGTGTTTCTTAATTAGCGCTCTGAGTGAAACGTCTTCTGGTGTTGGTGCTCTGACTGCGCTCAGAGGTTTCCTTGTGCTCGCCAAAGTTTCAAATTGTCGCCAAGGAAACGTGATGTTCTTTCTTGTCGTTGCTGTCCTGACCTGGTTCATGGACGGTCCACAAAAGCTCACTTTCACTTCTCGTCAGGCGTGGTCTCAGTTAACACACAAGTCTATTAACTCTGGCAGGCTGAATGAGCTCCCAGATCGGCATCAACATAGTTTGTGAACTGACCGCATGTTTCTCTTTTCTTTCATTCACCTTTTTCCAAATGAGCGTATTTTCCAGTGTTACGCTATTAACCATGTCGCATGTTGCACCTCTGAGCATTAACACATTTCATATGTGACATTTAATTTCCTTAGCATAACAATAGTGCACGGGGTGGACTTCCACGGCGGCTCGCTTTACAGGGTGATATATTATCTGGTGTGAACCAGGTCAGCGGCTAGAATGGCAGAGCAGCAGCCAGCCGACAGAGGAAATGGCCGAGAAAGTATGAAACAGACAAGCTTTCAATTACGGTAGCTGTGTGTGAGTGCGCGCGCGCGCGCGTGTGTGTGTGTGTGTGTGTGTGTGTGTGTGTGTGTGTGTGTGCGTGTGCGCATGTGTGTGTGTGTGTGTGTGTGTGTGTGTGTGTGTGTGTGTTTTCTGTACACCAAATCTCCAGCAGTAACTGCACTCTATATGCACTTTTCTTTTAAGTGAAGCTCTGTTGTGTTTCTCCTGTCTTGGGATTCTCATGTATTTTTGCTATCTTGACTGTTGAAGCTGAAGGCACATTGCCATTTTGTATCCAGACTATGAAGTTTCTATTTTGTTCTATTGTTTGTTTTAATACATCAGTGTTGTTGTAACGCTCCTGTCTGTGTTGTTGATGAAATGCGAAAGAGTAAATTATTCGTAAACAAACAAATATACTGATGTTCATGTAAGTCAAATGACTGTTTGTCAGCTGTACCACAAACCTACTGGAGGACATCTGCTTACCTTGGTCAGTGCTAATCTGTGTTTTGTGTGAATCTGACACCACTTTGCATGTGGTCATGTGACCTGAGCACTCTTCAGAAATCCTATACGTACAGATGTTGTTGTTGTCGTCAGGGTCCCAGTTTTCACTACATGCTCAACTCAACTGCTGCTGCAGGAATTGTTTTGGGAAAAAGTGTTCTCTTTCCAGGTGTCAGGTTGCCTAGGTCCAGACCTTCCAATCCGCCCACTTCACTGAGCTGATCGGCTCCTTCTGATCTGGCATCGGGACATGCAAAAGCGGTTTCCTCACAGTGATTTAAAGAGACCGTGGCGCCAACGGAAGTCCAAAATGCTTGATAGTCACGTGACTCACGTAGCTATATTGTGTGTGGGGGAATAGTTCCAGGAAGTACGTTTGAACGCATGAAATAAAGCTAATAATACAGAATTTGTTTCTTTAAACATCTTGCCCTTTCAAAGTAGGGACGGCACGGTGGTTCAGTGGTTAGCACCTTGTTGCCTCACAGCAAGAAGGTCCCGGGTTCGAACCCCGGTCCCTCCCAGGTCCTTTCTGTGTGGAGTTTGCATGTTCTCCCCGTGTTCGTGTGGGTCCCTGGTGCTCCGGTTTCCTCCCACCATCAAAGACATGTATGTTAGGTTTAATACTCCTGTCAGTGCCCCTGACCAAGCCAATGGCAAAAAGAACTGGAGTTGGTCCCCTGGGCGCTGCACTGCGGCTGCCCACTGCTCCTAGTTCTAGGAAGGTTCCTAGTAGAGGATGGGTCAAATGCAGAGGATGAATTTCCCCATGGGGATACATAAAGGATAACATAACACATCACAAACGGTCCATTCTGCTGCAACTCTACAGCGCTGCTTAATACAGAACCTTACTTCCCGGAACTATTGCGAGGTAAAAAAAAAAGAAGTCCATTGCAGTGAATGGAGATGATGCAACTCTTATATCTCTATGACTCTGGGTTTCCTCAGTCGAAGAAATGACTGGTCCAATGAGCACTGAGGGGGAGTAATGATTAGCCAATCAGTGCCGAGGGGAACTAACGATTAGGTGTGAATGTGTGTGTGAATGTGAACAGGGCCCTCAGTGAGATTCCCCCTGTATAAAATAAAGGTTAAAAAATAATCGCTGTATAAAATCAAGGAACGAGTTGTCAGCAGTATTATGCAGGAGAAATGCATGATGGGCGGCCTGTGTTGTATCCTGTAACAGCTCAAACAGCACAGACCAACAGATTAACACTCAGCTTGCATTTTCGCTGACGCGGCACTTCTGCTCAGCTATACTCCGTCACACTCACACTCCTCTCCGCTCCGGCCTTCATCCCCGCGCCGCAGCTAGCCACTAGCCAAAATAACCCATAGGCCCAATCACAACAGAGCAGCGGCGGGTCGGGACCTTGGCAGTAAAATGGTTTTGTGGGGTCGTATTTTCCCCCCAAACCGTATTCCCACCTCGTTTCTCTCCTTCCTCCTCGCTTCCGCCTCTGCAACTCCTCAGCGCCACAGACCCTTCGCTCGAGCCCCCCACCCTGCTCATCAATCACCCGGCGCGGCCGGCTTTAATGCCACAGCCGGGGCGGAGGTGAGGGAGCGGGAGAGCAGGTCACCCCCCCACAAATACACCCCCCCCCCCCCGGTACCCCAATAAATTCACTTTGGCAGAGGAGGGGGAAGGAGGGAGTTGGTCGTCATGTCCCCCACTTCCTGTCTGATGTCATCACCGCAGACAAGAGCTGTAATTAATATAATGCACAAACAAGGGAGTCTGATGGGACCGATAGGAGGGGTGTGTGAGTGTGTGTGTGTGTGTGTGTGTGTGTGTGTGTGTGTGTGTGTGTGTGTGTGTGTGTGTGTGTGTGTGTGTGTGTGTGTGTGTGTGTGTGTGTTGGGGGGGGGGGTTATCGGGGTGTGTGTGTGTGTGTGTGTGTGTGTGTGTGAGGGAGAGAATGAATTTGTATGAGTAAGAAAAAGACATCAAATCTTTTACATTTTGACTGTTTTTTAAACACTTTAACTATAAATGTTACAATTACACACTTTACCACATTTAGCATTATGTGTTATGTTGTGTTGTGTTGCGCTGTGTGTTGTGTGGGTGTTGTGTGTTATGTTATGTTATGTTATGTTGTGTGTGTGTGTGTGTTGTGTTGTGTTGTATGTTATGTATTGTATTGTGTTGTGTTGTGTTGTATTGTGCTGTGTTGTGTGTTTTTGTGTTCTGTGCTGTACATGAGTAGCAGGAAGGATTTGAACATCTAGACACCTGCATCTGCTATATTCATGATTAAAATGCAATAATGAATCAAACCGACACAGGGGATGACTGTTGCCAAGAGACTCATTTTGAAGGAGTGGAAGTCTCCCTCTCCTCCTCCTTTTCAACTGTGGACAATGGACATGGTTTGAGTTGTACGTATGGAGAGACTCAGGTTCCTGAGGACCAACTCGTCTAACACATTTGTAAGTATTTGGGGCCCGTTTCTGGCCCACTTGAACGAGGTTAGGAGAGACGGGTAACCCGCCCAGCTAATCTCTCAGGGACGCGTTACGTGGGATCCCATGCACATCTACTGCAAGCACATAAGCACACTATTTGGCTGGTAGCCCTACTCTGTAATGTTGGATGTTGATATGTATGTTTTTTCTTTTTCTTGGTCTGAGTTTGTTTTTGTTTTTGATGTTCTGAAAAATTGAAAAAGAAAACATTGGGGGAAAAAAAGAATCAAACCGTCAGTCATGATCTGTCTGGATCCCACATGTATTTGCAATGTGAAATCTGATTGATTGAAGCTTTATTTATTCAGGTAGTCTCATCGAGATCGAGATCTCTTATTCTTTTTCTTTTTTGAACATTTTGTTTTTATTTTGAGATCTCTTTGTCAAGAGAGACCTGAGAACAGCAGCACACACAAAAAAGAATACTAATGCAAATAAAATAACACGCACAATCAAATCAGACACACAAGCTCAGCATTCATCAAACATACCTGCACAAATCATCAACTCACTGTACTGCAGGAACAGTCAAACCTCTCCCCTGTCAAAGTAGGTTTGTGATATTTAGTGACACTATACTGTAATAACAGTAAAGTAGGTTTGTGATATTTAGTGACACTACTGTAACAACAGTAACAGCATCCTGTCTTTGACTGAACGCTGCCACACAAAGGGGCATGCGTCACTGTTACATCACCATCTGGGTCACAGTGAGTTATTACTTGCAAAATGCAAGTTTAGAGTGATGCGTTGATTGCTCTTTGCTCATTCTCTGTAAACTCATACCATGTTTAAAACATAGACATGTATGCCAGAACTCTGTGATAACGTTTTCCACTTGGACCCTTTTGCTATTTTACCAATATCTATATCTCACTACTACAATAATAAGGTGAGGGGTTGCACGGCGCACAATTGCTCAACGCACATGTGCAGTCGAGGCCAATGAGCGAAGCTCGTGAGTTGCGTGAGCACATGAGAAATGAATGCGCGATATTTCTAGTTATACTGAAAACTTGTCAACTGTTGCACTATAGAGCCAGCTCTATATACAGTCCAATATTGTCCAATTCAAACAGGCCAATGGACATTTTTCTGAACATTACATTCACTCTGTAATGACACATGTATATACTTCATTTTCACTTTATCCCTGACCTGACAACTTTCACTTTTTAATTTGCACTTCTCCTCATTGTACTCAACAAAAGTGAAAGGCATGGATTTAGATCATTTTCAAGCATCTTTTTATCGACATGTCTAACAGAGCCAGCCAGCAGTCATATGGGGGTGGGGGTGTGTGTGTTTGGCTTATGAGGTTGGTTTTGGAGGAGCATCCATTGCCATGATAATATGTAAGAAGCTCTATATAGAGAAGCATAGACCTCAGGGTATATTCATGTGCACATTGGATCGAGTTGTGCGTGGGACCATCGACATAGAAAAGATGGACGTCTGGTCTGGTCCCGTTCAGTGAAGCTGCTGCATGTTAGATCGCCGCTCTGGCGGCAGGTACCAGTATAGGTCACAAGGCCTCCCCATGTTAGTGGATGGGAAAATCACAACCGAAAAACAATCACAGTACACGTCAGATAGTTTTTTCCCAAAGGTGGTATGTATCATTTTAGATTTTCTTATCACGCTAATGCCTGTGCAAGTGGTAATTTTTCTGATCAGTTTGTTTTTAATTGGTTATTTGACATATAAAAAGGGATGATTGACAGCTGTGGCAGCCAGTCTCAAGCCGTCATTGGCTGGACAGGCTCTTCATATTATAGATCTAGCATTAGTTTTATATAGACAAGACACAGTACTGCTTGGTAAAACACTGCTTGATCTGTTATCTACCAGACATATGGACCGCAATAAAAAGGACATTGTTTTGAGAAAGGTGCGCGAGGAAGTAATGTTGGTTGGGGACTGAAGTAGTAAGTTCAGAAAATATGTTTTATTAGTTACTCCAGCTACGTTATCGGTTATTTTAATACACAATGGTTTTAATGGATGCAGGCTAGCATTAGCCGGTTGTGTTAGCCAGCTGTTTTGCATTATTTGTCGGCTTAATATTACTATAACCTAACAACCGATAACGATAGCTGGAATAACACAATAGACATATTTTCAGAACTTACCAGGTTGTCCAACTGCCTGCATATGCCAGGAAATATAACGTTAACTCCCGGGTATAAGATGGGGCCTACACAATTGTACACAACCATCAGCCATTAGCTAATCACTAACGGGTTAGCATTAGCATTAGCTTATACAAACGGACACCGGAGGTTTTATTTTTGGTAATAAAGCAATAAACGTTTTTATATAGATATCTCAGGGAAGTGCTTTGACTGTGGGGATGTTTGTTCTCCACAAGCTCCTCTCTTAGCTGTTGTAAGGATATACAGAGAAGAGACCAGGCAGCCTGGCTATAACGCACTGGGCTAACGTTACTAGGTTTGGCTGCCCTACCCACACTATACCAGTAAACAACGTAGCCTAAAGCGTCAATGTTAGATTTGTTAAACCAACATTTGCTCCAAAAGTAATTAAATCATAAAGTTAATCAAAATGCCACAGAAACATTAAGCTAATCAACACAGAGCTGCAAACATCAGTTCATCTGATCATTTCCCCCTTATAGCTCAGTGAGAGCAGCCCGGAGGTCTGACTTGTCTGGCTGATATGAGCTCAATCTCGGACAACGAAAATCAGATTTCCGTACAGGCGTCATTTTGATAAACTGACCTTGTAGTGGAAATCTACATGGTTACTTTTGGCGAGACAAAACTTATTCGAACTAAAAGTGCAATATTTACAGAGCTAGAGAGAGTTGACTACACAATGCACTGTGTGCAAATCTAGAAACAGCAGCTCTACATAAGAAAGTTTAGAGGGGAGGGGGGGGGGGGCTCAGACTGAGGTTTCAACCCAAAAGAGCTACTGCGCAGACTCTGGTTCTCTGATCTGAGAAGATTTTGGCTTCAATAGACCATACAGGGAGGAGATAGGCATGCTCTCTCCATTCATATATATCTCAATGAGTGGGACACATGACCTGCACGATCATGTGCTTTTTGAGCAGGGATCAAAACAAAACAAAACAAAACAAAACAAAACAAAACAAAACAAAACAAAACAAAAAAACATGGAGGTGATTAAGTATAACATTTGTTTTGTTTATTTTGTTCATATCACGACCGAGCTAATAGAGGCAACAGATACATGCTATATTTAATGTCAAATTCTGATGGATCACTTACAATGTAATTTGAATAGTTTATTACTGTCAACAGAAACATTTGGACCAGAATGGTTCAGTATGCATAGTTATTGCTTTAACATAAGTCCCTTTTTGGACACTTCTATCCAAAGCACCTGACAGCATCATGAGTGCATGGGTGTCTCCTGTGGGAGACCTAACCTTGGCAGTGTCAGCGCCTTGCTCTATTACAGTATACCCCACAACACCTCTTTGATCATTCAGTTAGGACTACAAGTTATAACATTATCATCAACACCTCTTTGATCATTCAGTAAGGACTACAAGTTATAACATTATCATCAACACCTCTTTGATCATTCAGTTAGGACTACAAGTTATAACATTATCATCAACACCTCTTTGATCATTCAGTTAGGACTACAAGTTATAACATTATCATCAACACCTCTTTGATCATTCAGTTAGGACTACAAGTTATAACATTATCATCAACACCTCTTTGATCATTCAGTTAGGACTACAAGTTATACCATTATCATCAACACCTCTTTGATCATTCAGTTAGGACTACAAGTTATAACATTATCATCAGCACCTCTTTGATCATTCAGTTAGGACTACAAGTTATAACATTATCATCAACACCTCTTTGATCATTCAGTTAGGACTACAAGTTATAACATTATCATCAGCACCTCTTTGATCATTCAGTTAGGACTACAAGTTATAACATTATCATCAACACCTCTTTGATCATTCAGTTAGGACTACAAGTTATAACATTATCATCAACACCTCTTTGATCATTCAGTTAGGACTACAAGTTATAACATTATCATCAACACCTCTTTGATCATTCAGTTAGGACTACAAGTTATAACATTATCATCAACACCTCTTTGATCATTCAGTTAGGACTACAAGTTATAACATTATCATCAGCACCTCTTTGATCATTCAGTTAGGACTACAAGTTATAACATTATCATCAGCACCTCTTTGATCATTCAGTTAGGACTACAACGTATAACAATATCATTAGTCAACACTAGTCAACAAATCTTCAATTGTGGAGTTTTGGGTGAGTTGGTGGTTGGTTGTAGAGAGACACAGAGCTTTTCATTCACCGTTTGGGGAGAATGATGTATGCGAGGATCATGTGTGTCCTCTATAATTGTAGTTAACTTAGGTTTAAGTTGATTCTCACCTGATGTTCTTAGTGCAGCACTAACATTGCTCTTACTGTACTTAAGGTTAGATCGATTATATTTTATTTATTTTATTTATCTATTCTACGTGTTTGCATCATTCAGTTCAGTGCAGTGCTACTTTTCGGCCTGTCTGGTCTCTGTCAGTAAGTAAGACTAAATTGTCTCATCTGTCAGGAGCTAGATTGAGTTACTGTTATAATACAACGTTGTGGGATCGGCATGTCCTTTTCCTAAACATAGACCAGCAACAATGGCTGACCCAACATACATGTACGCTGTACATCAACATGATACCTTAATTATGCCTCGCATGTGCAATATGAAGCCATAGTCTGCTCTTACTTCCTCCTGTTTATAGGGAATGTGTAACCTAACTGTACACAATAATAAATCATCAACAGTTTTTTTTTTATATATACTGTAGTTTTAGTATTGTTTCTTTTTCAGACATCGGTTCAGTGCCGTTAACAAGTGTGTGTGCACACCCAAGCAAAGAACAAAACGAAACAACAACAGACGGAATAGAACCCATAACAAATAGTCTTCAAATAAACTGTGTACGAATATAATGTAACAGCGACATTGACCATGTGAGTGCTTGATCTGAAAATAAACTGTTTTCTCCCACCCCGTGAACTTAATCCCACATACAGTCGATTGTCCAGGTTTGGTTTTAAATGATGGTTTAAAAAACCTTCCGAAAAGATTCTTACTGATTAAGTTCGAGTAATGTGTGAGCCTTTTGGTGTAATGGTTTTTGAACTTATGTTGGTTTATATCTCTTGTTCTTTTTATCCTTGACTGTTCTGTATTGTTTATATGATGTTATGTGTTACTGTATGTCATGTTTTTATGAGACCAGGAACCATGTTGGAAATAAGTGTTTACACTTTAGCATCATCCCTTGGATTTTGTTATTCTATATCCAAAATACAATCAATCAATCAATCAACTATTTTATGGAGATGTGATTGTGGTCAGTAAAGTAATAATAAATATTACGCTACGTGAGTTGATTTAAGCGACATGAGACACAACTGGTGGGATGTACTAATTGTTTTGAATGTAGCGTAATGTATTAACCAATCATAGGTGTGTGTCGTTGTGTGTGCGCCGGGTAGGCGTACATTGTGCGTCAGGTGAATTTGCAGTTTATTTTCATTACATTTTCCTCAGTTGTGCTTTTTACATATTTGCTGTGTTGTTTTTCTTGGCTGTATATTGTATAATTAGCAAAAATTGGCAATGTATGATGACGGTTAAAGGTAAATTTGCTCCCGCCTACCCGTCCGTATTTCAGCAGCTCTCAAAGTTGGTCAAACAAATAGCTCCGCCTGCAGTAGCGGAGCGTACACCGGGGCAGAGGGTGCGCCCGCCCCGGGCCCAGTCCCATCCAAAAAAAAAAAAAATGCATGCCAGGCCAGGGCCAGGCCTGAGTGTGAGAGCAATTCAATCAATAGACAATAACATTGGTGTGTTTAAAATGAGATATTCCACTAAATATGGCTAAAACAGATTCAAACATGCAAAAAAGCAATTTTTTCTTCGCCGCCGGCCTTAATTGGAAAAAAAAGAAAAAATATATATATTTTTGGGATGGGGGGCCCCCTAAGAGCTTCGCCCCCCGTGGGCTGATAGGGTCGCTCTGCCCCTATCCGCCTGGAAAACAAACTAGTCGAATCTAGCTAGCTGCTAGCTGCTGGTATTTTTATTTATTTATTTATTTTCCACCGGAAAATGAAAACTTCCTCTGTCCATATTTCAATGGGCTGAATAACAGACTGTCTCTGGAGCATTCGGAGATCGTGGAAGAGATAGACTGGCTAGTGGCTTGAGAGATATGGGACATGCACATTGCACGTTTGGAAATGCGTAACTGTGAAAGGAGACAAGACTTTTGGTGTTTGGCATTGCATTGGTGAAAGCGTATGGCAATTTGGATACCCCATACATGTCAGGATTATTAAAGATTAAACCGGACAGACCAACCATCTTTATTTTGGGATGCAGGACAGGTGCGCTTCTTCAATTGCCTGCTTGGCTGTGGGTGCTCAGCTACAGAAGATACTACAGAAAATCACTCCATGAGTGGAAATAGCAGCACTCCAAAAACAAAATGGAAGACTTTGCTCAAATTTAAATTTCTTTATTCAAGGCTAATGCGTTTCGGCATGTGCCTTCGTCAGAGCAACATCTTTATTTTGTCACAGACACCATGCATGCACACAAACACCATTACACACACACACACACACACACACACACACACACACACACACACACACACACACACACACACACACACACACGCTCTGGAGGCACAGTGGAATTTGTCCTCCGCATTAAACCCATCCTGGCTCGTCCTCCATGGTTCAGGCCAGGAACGATGAAGTGAAGCGCCGCTGGTCAGACGACCATCTTCTTGCATGTTTTTAGTGGGGGGTTCTTATGGAGGAAACCCCAGGTGAGCACGGGGAGAACATGCAAACTCCACACAGAAAGGCCCTTTTCACGAGATGGAGATAGCCCACCTGGGCACTAGGCACCAAAGGCATGGGGAGACATACCAACAGCACCCCAGCGGGAATCGAACCCAGGACCTTCTTGCTGATGAGGCAACAGCACTACCACTGCGCCACCATGCCTCGAAGTGCAAATTTTCATAGTAGATTATTCTATTTGTTCTATTTTATTTAGTAAGTAACTTGTGTGTGTTTGTGTGGGAGAGAGAGAGAGAGTGAGAGCTGATTGATGCTGTGGGTGTGTGGCAATAACAATGTGCATCATATTATTATTAGTTTTTGAGTTTGTATATCACCATCCTCCCCCTCCCCCAGCCAAATAACATTGACTTGGCAACCCTGAAAGAGTTGAGATGTGAGAACGTGTGAATGGGCGGGTTTTGCCCAGAGTGCCGGCACGCGCTGGCACTGCATCTGAGCATGACAGAGCGTTACTCAAACCCTGGGTAACTTGCCGCAATTAATTATTATACATGAAAACAGCGAAATGAAAGTCAGATTCTAGTTTCATGGTGTTGCTCCAACCCATTCTCACTCGCAACCCGTCACATGCTGACGTTTGGTCAGGAAGGCTTGCTCTCACTTGCCCATGAGAAAGGTAGCCGCCTCTTGTCAAAAATCAACTGTGCGGACAAGGCGATGCCAATAAGTCACATGACTGCTATAGTTATGTGACAACAGTACCCTGTCCCACCAGACATCGATGTTGGGGGCAAGTCGGCTGCACGGCGACCTCCAGTGGTCTTGAATATAATGACAGTCTGATGTTTATACGTTATCATCGCGAGAGAGCTGGTTCAAGCACCAACCTGTCCAGTTTTTAACCCTGTTGTAACCGTTTTTAACCCCTACCCAAACCATAACCCGAACCCCAACTAAATTGTTTTACTTGCCTAGACCTAACCAAGTTGTTTTACTTACCTATACACGTTGCCGGGCCGCGTCGGTGGTCACGCCGGGTTGGAGTGAAAAATTAGGAGAAAGGGGTACCCCACTGTTATAAACTGACAGCGAAAGGTTGTGACCAAACTTCAGTTTTTGACGGGTTGGGAGTGACAATGTGTTGGTCACTCATTTAACAGAAACCAGATACTGTACTGTTTTTTTTACGTATCTTGTAGATAGAGGATAATACTTGTTTTACCCAGTGCATTGGAAACATTACTTTTGCAAAGAAGTATTTTGTATTAGAAAATATGCATAAAATATATTGCTTCATAACCCTAAGAGTTCATAATAGCATACTAGTTCATATTAGTTAATTTTGTAACTTTAATCAATGTTTTGCTGTAACAGGGCGCCCTTGAAAATGAGAGCTTGCTCTCAAGAGCCTCCTCTGTAAAGGTTAAAAAAGAGTCTAATAGACTTCATAGTCTAGGATTTGGGTTAACTCTAGCATTTCCTTCCCTTTGCTTGTATCTGGGTGAAATGTTCTAATATGCTGATGTATTTATGTTTTAGTAAATGTAGTAATAATAATAGGACAAATAACTAGCACAGTGATTGAATAATCCATTGGATCGCAAATGGGTCATAACTGAAGATGATGCTGCTCCAACCGGATAGAAAAGCCTTCACAGCATTGTATATTTCATTCAGGAATTTATAATGGGGTATTCATACAGTGTTATGTTCACTTACTTCATGAAGTCTTTAGTGTTGGGTCATGAAAATCAATATTTTAAAGCACAGCTAACAAAGGAAGATGTGCATTGTCTCTGTTTCTCAAGACAACTAGATGCTTCAGGTTTCAGGTGCTGCCCTTAGGATATGGTCCATACTCAATGGTCCATACTGCAGCACTCCTACGTAACACAATGCAATTGTTCACATATATCAAGGAGTTTTGACCTTGTTTTGGACCAATCCCTGAGGACAACACTTACCTATAAAGACCCCTGAAGAAAACTCAGTGACATCAAACAGCATCTGTCAAGAGAGTTGAGAAGACCGACCAGCCATTAACAGCAGCAACAGCACCGTCAAGATTTCAGCACAGCCAGTTACAAATCCAAAGTGAAGCTGTGGCGCAATCATGGATTTTAAGATCCTTTTGCTTTTAGCCTCCATGGTGGGCAGAAGTAGTCAGCTGTCGCTGGGTGAATGCGGACTGCAAGCAAGACGGCCACAGTTCACCGACATCTCCGTGGACTGTGGCACTTCCGCCATCGGTCTGGCAATCGAGATCTGCCCAGTCATGTACACAGGCTACAATGAGACACTCCTGATCCTGAACGAAATGCTGCACACAGCCTGCAGAGGAACCCTGGATGAGACGGTGAATCCTCCAGTCGCTAGGTTTAACTTCCCCCTAAATTCGACCCATGCCTGTGGAAGCATATTCAGAACCACCAGCGCTACCGGGACGGGGATATTCTCAGACTTCTCCAACATCCAGACGGTCAACATCAGCGGCATTGTCCGATCCTACGACCCCACCGCAGGCACCATCACTTACAACGCTGAGCTAAAGTATTTCTACTCCTGCGCCTATCCCTTAGAGTACCTGGTCAACAACACCCAGATTGATGTGTCAGCCAATTCCATCTCGATTACGGACAGAAACGGGAGTTTCATCAGCACCTTGAGCATGGGGCTGTTCATCGACAACAGGTTCACCAAGCCGCTGGTCATACCGAAGCTGGGGATAGAATTGAGGACCAACATCTTTGTGGAGGTAAAGGCCACCAACTTGACAGGCCAGTACCACGTCCTGCTGGACCGCTGCTATGCCTCCATCTCCCCGCTGCCCACCAACTCCAGCTTCTTCAACCTGCTTGTCCCCTGCGCCAAGGACCAGCTCACCACCATGATCGAGAACGGAGACAGCCAGTCTGCCAAGTTCTTCTTCCCGGCCTTCCGCTTCATCGAGCAGCAGAACGAGGCCGTGTCCACCTACTACCTCCACTGCATCACCCGGCTGTGTGAGAGAACCACCTGCAGTGCCTTCAAGCAGTGCTCCGAGAGGAGGAAGAGGAACGCCCCGGATGCAACACCAGATATCACTGAGGTCCACACCATCACCTCTACGCCAATTGTCACCAAAGCCGGGGACGTCGAGTCCAAAGAGGAGCTCCTTGTTGCTAGTGAAAATGGTGATTCTGCCGTCGGGCTCGGGGTGGCGGTCGGTGTCCTGGCCTTCGCATGCTTCGTTGCCCTTGCTGTTGCTGCTGTCTTTTACAAGAGGACCAGGAACTAAGGAGATGTCCATGAGCTGAAATGCGGGATACGACCTCAGGCTCAAGCCGAAACATTGTCTGAGGTGCACCGTACTCACTCAACTTTTCTGGTGGACAGGGATCGGCTCATCGTTGCAGCCGTTGGGAGTTACTGTAGCTTTAAATGTGTATTAATACTGAAAAGATAGCTGAAGAGGATGGTGCATCTTTAGAGGACGTGGTAGATTTAGTTAGCGTTTCTAATTCTTTATCTTGCAAATAGAGAAAGAAAAGCTAAAAGTGTTAATGCATGTATGCGCTTTATAAGCTTTGACTGGGAAAAACAATTGAGGAACAAAGTGGTCATAGGAAGGAAAATAGCAGAGCAATAACATCGTTCAGAACTATCAACTATATGTCTTCATGTATGGAAATGTGTGCAATGTTTTGAAAGTGAAGTCAATGTACCTTTCAAAGTATTATGTCTGTAATTTATTGAGTTGATCTCATTGCTGCCAAGCAAATAAAGCTATTAAATTGAAAATGCTAAATTCTCTGAATCCAGAATCGATTCATTTTCTTCATTGATTCATCGTGGTTAACTTCACCTTCTAAACTGATCCACCACTCAGGTCAAAGCACCACAGGCCCCACCTGTCCGAGTCCGTCTCCTATAAACACCCTCAAATCATGAACTGAAAAACAATACATTTATGAAGTGTATGTGGGGACACTAGAGTCAATTGTGCATTGTCTCATGCACTATCCATTAATGTTGAAGATCACTGCTATACAACCTTTTTTGTTACCCATTTCTATTCTATTTCTATTGTTTCTATTGTATCAAATAGAGTAGAAAGAAAATAAAATGGTCAAATAGATTCTGTGTCAGTGTTGATTTCTTTCAGAACCTTCAGAACACCATCATCATGTGAAGGGTTTCATTCTAAAATGCTACAGTATACGGCACCAACATCTTTCAAAAACAGATATTCTTGAAGGAAAAAAGCTTTTGCACACCTAGGCTCAACAGGTGCGTCGGAGAAGGGCAAAACCCGACACAGTACCAGAATAAACTCCCGCACACTGTCTCCACATGCAATCAAAAGTTTAATCAGAATAACGTTTCGGTCGTGAGACCTTCATCAGGTCTCACGACCGAAACGTTGTTCTTATTAAACTTTTGATTGCATGTGGAGACAGTGTGCGGGAGTTTATTCTAGTAAAAACAGATATTCTGAAATGGATTTTGTAAATCAGTGGTTCTCAAAGTAGGGTCCGGTGACCCCCAGGGGTCCTCGACTGGGTTCCAGGGGTCCCCAGGAAATGGGGCATAATCAATTTTCACTTTAATTCCATAAGTAAGACAATGACAGAATGTATGGCTATTTTGTTCAGGGGTTTCATACACTTCCTGCAATAAAACCAAGCAAACATCTTATCAGATGGGGGACACTGGGACCAAATCTTATCAGATGGGGGATCCGTGGTATCATTTGTGTCAGGTTAGGGGTCCCTGACATGAAAAAGTTTGAGAACCACTGTTGTAAATCATTCAAAACTATTTTGAAAACACTGACAAATACTCAAAAACATTTTGCAAACATTTTCAAAATGCTGGGTATCTCATTTCGCATTTCAAATAGAGAAAGGTGAATTTTCCATAAGAGAATAAACCATTGTATAATATTAGAATAAACAACAGTATCACATGAATATCATCACTGTCCTGTGAAAATGTACCTCCCAAATGTCCCAAATGGTTCCAAAAGATGAAAGTTGAAGCTCATCCCATAGAGGAGCATGTAATCCTTCAGCTGGAAACATCAGAACCACCAAGGCTAGAGTTACATGTCTACATCCCTGTGGACTTCAACTAAGGCTGACATAAATCAAATATTAGATAGTGGCATAATGTATTATGTAATATAGTATTTTGATTCCTGACCACTGAAAAGAATGTGAGGTTCAGTGTTGCAAAGCACAACAAATAAACAGCAAACTGTATTATACTAGTATTATGCAGTAGGATGTAGCCTAAGTCAAACTGTATTATAGGAAGTAGCCTAAGTAGGAAGCAAATTTTCCTGGGGTAAAAAAAATAACTTGATCTCTAGAGTAAAGTGAATCAGTGTGCTTAACATATGCAGCATTTCCACAAAATGTGGGTCTTCATCGTCCAAAAAGACGCATGTACTATATAGTGTTACATGAATATAGACTCATTAAGTTTATACACATAATGTAGGAATCATTGCCAATGCTATAATTACTTCTGCATCAACATAATCAAAAAAAAAGTAAGACATGAAGAACTGGACGGACAAAGCTGTCTTTATTATCACACGACAACCCAACACTTGCATTCCAGCCACGCACACACTCATGCTGATGGTAGCCGGTGAAATAATGTCTCATTTACCGGGCGCTATCCCATCCAGGCTTGTCTTCCTCCGGGGGGACAGCCAGGAGCAGTGGGCAGCTTTCTTGTGTACAGCGCCTGGGGACCAACTTCAGACGTTGTCGTCACTGGTTAGATGACGATCTTCTGCATGTTTTTAGTGGGGGTCCATACTGATGTTGTATGGAGGAACCCCAGGCCCAGGGGAGCACGGGGAGAACATGCAAACTCCACACAGAAAGGCCCTTTTGACGAGATAGCCCACTTGGGGCACTGACATACTGTATTTAGTTTAGCTTTTAACCTATTACTGTAATCAAAGCTAGTATGACTATAAAAAAATTTTGCCTCGGTTTTAAGTAAATAGCATGGACGTATGACACACTGTAAAACCGTTTCCTGGTACCACAAACTGAACGTTTCCTCTCCTCCAGCCCCTCCTCTCCATCCCCCTGCTCCTCCTTTGCGTTATTCTCTGGAGGTTTCCGAGCGCCCCCTTTGCCCCCTGAAGACCCCTCTTCATGTCAGGAGAGGAAGCCGCCTGCCTACCTGGACGCGCCGGGCAGTATATCTCTGACCCCACCAGGCGGGCCAGCTGCCCCGGCCCGCCCTGAGGGGCTGCGGAGGTGAAGGTTGATAGATGGGAAGAGGATGCTTGGCCCCCGCATGAGGGGCAGACGTCGACGACCGGACCTGGGGTAAGAAAGGTTTAGCAGCTACTCTTAGTGCTTGTTTTAATCTGCTTGCAGTACCGGATGGACGGGGTGTACCGCATCAGAACAAGTCTCAGATCAACTGTCAATCCATTAGATACCCCACCCCCCACCCCCGATATTCACACAGCCGTCCCTTAAGTTACAATCAAGTTTAATAGGGTATGTATAGGGATAGGACCACATGCTTATCTCACAGCTAATATCCCCATTCATTTTTTACACATTGTCACAGTTTTGTATTGTGATTTCACTTTCTCCTGTATATATCGTCCTGTCCCTATATGCATAAAGGTTGAGCTGATGCATTATATTTGGGAGACCTCTGTGTTAAATATGTGGTACAGCCACTTGCCATTTGATACAGCCTTGTATCAAATGGCAGAAAAGTATACTAAATGTCAACTACAGCCTGTACTGTGATTTAACTTTTCTGGCCCTCGGTCTGCTGTCCGGTGTGGCAAAGCCCACCCAGCTGGGAGCTCAAGCAGGTCACAGCACGGCTCACATTTGAGCTGAGTTGTAAAGAATGGGCTGGATGTATATACTATATGCCTACTGCAGTAAATAGGTCAAGAAAGCAAATACAGGACAAAAGCAAGAGGCAGCTTCAAAAGAAACTTTTGGCATTGTTGTTGTACTGTAAGGTTATCCACACATATGGCTTACTTTCACACACTCTCTCTCTCTCTCTCTCACACGCACGTATGCGTGCACGCGCGCGCACGCACGCACACACACACACACACACACACACACACCTACACACACACACACACACACACACACACACACACACACACACACACACACACACACACCACATGGAGTCTGTTATACATGGGTTTCATACTAACCCCAAAACCTGATCAGATGTTAATTGGCCGTTGAGATGGCTGAATCTGGAATTGAACCGTTTCCCAGAGTCATGCAGGATTTGATGCACGGCAGTTTAGCATCCAGAGGTTTGGCTAGGGACAGATAAGAGGAGAGAGAGAGAGGGAGAGAGAGAGAGGGGGGGGGGGGGGAGAGAGAGAGAGAGGGGGGTAGTAGGAAGGAAGCCCATGTTTTGATTGCTCTCCTGTGGATCAGCATTATATATTCTTTGAGATTTATTCTCTGAAGCTTTTCAGGGCTTTAGTTTAGCCTTACAGGGAAGTCTGTTTGTCGGTCTGACTGTCCCTACTCTGGCTGGTACAGTATGTGTATATGTATGTATGTGTAGCAGATTGGAATTTTAGTTAAACCAAGAACACTCATCCCAGAGTCACATTCCAACACTTTGGAATGCAGATGTTACCTGCGGGCAGGCCAGAGCTTCCAAATGATCAGAGATACAAATGATCAACGAATGAAAAACCGAGTGAATAACTTCACTGTTCAAGATGAATAACAGAAAAACTGCCAGATGTTCCAAAACGTTAAAAAAATTGCGGATTTAAAGAAAATATTTTTTCGTGTTGTTTTTTTAAGTTTTGGTCGGAGTGAAATGTTCTATGGTCTCTCCCGATTCTAAATATAGCTGAACCGTTTGGTTTGATGAAGTAAAACTATTTTTATAAGCATTTTACGAAATGTCTATGGGAAAATAAATGGCGGATGAAAATCTTTGGTACAGTGCTGAAGCAGGAAGTAGGCGGTCACTTTGCCTCTCTATTCACTTCTCCTATCCCCTTCCTGCCACTCAAATCTCTCATGCTCGCTCACTCATAATTTCCTTGCTGTCATTTTCCCCGCGTGTCAATTGAGACATCAGCTGTTGGTCACATCAGTTGGCGACACACCTCCATGGCAGCTAATCATCTAGCTTTGTAATGTTTCTCTCTATCCACTCTAGTCTGCTCAATTTCATGCCGTCTGTCAACGCGCACCCCTGCATCTCCTCGTCTCACCCCTGCATCTCCTCGTCTCACCCCTCCACCTCCCCGTCTCACCCCTCAACTTGGGCCCTTCTTGATCTAACTTCTTTCTCTCTCTTTCTTAAAAAAAAAAAAAACTAAACTAAACGTGTACGACTGTTCCTTCAGAGGTTGTAGTTGTCATAGACTGTGTTGCATAGTTGATTGCTCTATTGCTGACAAAAATGTGTTAATGTAAGTCGCTTTGGATAAACCTCACCATCTCACCCTTCAACCTCCCCGTCTCACCCCTCCACCTCCCTGTCTCACCCTTCAACCTCCTGACTCACCCCTCAACATGCCCGTCTCACCCCTCCACCTCCCCGTCTCACCCTTCAACCTCCCGACTCACCCCTCCACATCCCCCTCTCACCCCTCCGTCTCACCCCTCCACCTCCCCGTCTCACCCCTCCACATCCCCCTCTCACCTCCCCGTCTCACCCCTCCACCTCCCCGTCTCACCCCTCCACCTCCCCGTCTCACCTCTCCACCTCCCCGTCTCCCCCCTCCACCTCCCCGTCTCGCGCCTCCCCCTCTCCGTCTCACCCCTCCACCTCCCCGTCTCGCGCCTCCCCCTCTCCGTCTCACCCCTCCACCTCCCCGTCTCGCGCCTCCCCCTCTCCGTCCCACCCCTCCACCTCCCCGTCTCGCGCCTCCCCCTCTCCGTCTCACCCCTCCACCTCCCCGTTTTGCGCCTCCACCTGCCCGTCTCACCCCTCCACCTCCCCGTCTCACCCTTCCACCTCCCCGTCTCCACCCAGTCTATGCAGATTCATCAGCTTCATGGTCACGTAGAGCGATAGATTATTTAGAAAAGTTGTGTTGTAAGGCCTTGAGCAGCAGCAGCAGTCTGAACCCTGCATGCTAAACATATTACAACTTAGTTTACGACGAAACAACGGGAGGCAGGCAGGCTGGAGGACGGAAGGAAGACCTGCTGTCCATAAACACAGGCGTGTGTGTGTGTGTGTGTGTGTGTGTGTGTGCGCGTGTGCGTGTGTGTGTGCGCGTGTGCGTGCGTGCGTGCGTGCGCGTGTGTGTGTGCGCGCGGAAACGTGGGAAAATATGTTGATCTGTTTAAATGCAGTTTTGAAGACTTGTTTTCATGTAGCCTAATGTTTTCTATCCCCTTCTTGATCTTATGTTGTTTTATTTATTTATGTATTTGTTTGTTTGTTTGTTTGTTTGTTTATTTTTAACCACTTAATAGGGTATGTTGTTGTTGTTGTTGTTGTTGTTGTTGTTGTTGTTGTTGTTTTACTCTTTTTAGGCCATTTTGTAAGATTTTTTTTTACATGAATGTAATGTGTGTACATAGTTTATTACTACAGTACTACTATCAAGACAGAGGAGAGAAAGAAAAATGTCATTAATTAAAATGTCTTTTTAATTTTACCCTGTTTTAGATTTCCGCTTTGTCTGAGCTCCCTCTGTAGCCAAAACTAACGTCTCTTGTTTGAATATCAAAGCGACTGGTTTGATTGACTGTGGAGTGCAGACTGGTGAGAGTTGGAAGAGCATATACAGGCATTCAGTTTCAGCTCCATCAATCTGCCTCCTGCAGAGAGATGAAACTGGCTCCTATAGAGCCGGCATGGCAGACTGAGATGCCTCATACATCACATCAGCAGCATGCAGTTCTCTCTCTGTCTCTCTCTCTCTCTCTCTCTCTCTCATTTGTTCGTTTCTCTCTCATTCTCCAAATCCTTCCGTTTCTCCAACTGTCTGTCTGGCTCTCAATTCAGTTTTCTCCTTGAGTTAGATTTGGTTAAATCAGTGATTCTCAACCCTTTTCATATCAAGGACCCTGAACTTAGTCCCCATTAGGGCCACGGACCCCTATTTGAAGTATTTCTATAGTTAGATATGATTTTGTCCAGAATTCCACGACTATCTGTATTGTAGGTAGAGAGATAACCATGGAACTACTGTATGAACAAAACAATCCCCCCCCCCCCCCCCCCCCGTTTTTTTTTATCCCATTTTATCCCTCATTAGTGCTCATTTGATTTCTCAATCCTGGTTGCTACTCCATCCTCTGCCGATCTGGGGAGAGCCGAGACTGGCTCCATGCTTCCTCCGAGACATGGGCAGTCAGTCAGCCGCTTCTTTTCACCTGACAGAGGAAGCTTCACCGGTAGGACATAGCACGTGGGAGGTTCACGCTATTCCTTCATATAGGGTTCCTATATGAAGGAAACCACCGGGAGGCACGGGGAGAACATGCAAACTCCACACAGAAAGGCCCTTTTGCCGACCCCACCCGGGCGGTGGGCACTCGAGGACATGCAGACGGACACGCATTCCTTCAGCGTTCACCTCGTCCCCAGAACAAAACAATTCTTACACATTCTCCGTGTTAATTTCTGAAATAAATCGAATAATGCTCAAATTGAACAATTCATAAATTTGCTGGGGTCCCCTAGGAACCGTACTGTATTGCCAATATTTCTAAATGTACTGTAATTGAATACTAATAGCTAGTGAATAAAGGTCTGCCACTTGTATCACTTGGTCTGTGTGTGTGTGTGTGTGTGTGTGTGTGTGTGTGTGTGTGTGTGTGTGTGTGTGTGTGTGTGTGTGTGTGTGTGTGTGTGTGTGTGTGTGTGTGTGTGTGTGTGTGTGTGTGTGCGTGCGCGTGTGTGTGTGTTAATGGAGGATCTGGGTTGTATTGTGACCTAGTATTTAAGTTTTGTATGTGTATGGGCCAGTGTGTCATTTCACAATTAACAAGTAAGCAAAAATAAATGATTTCTGTCTCCTTCTCTCCCTCTCTCTTTCTCTCTCTGTCATGAGGTGCCCTGAGTGGAGATTATATTCATGACATCAGTCTGAGATAATGTCCTTAAAATGTAGAATATCACATCTTCCCACTTATTAAGCTTCATTGATAGTATTTAGTAGGGTTGTTTTAGTACTGCAGGTTGACTGGTGGAGAGCACTGCAAGGAAAGTAGTGACAACTAACATACGGGGTAAAGGTGACGTTTCTCCAGGCTGCGCACTGGCAGCCCTGGGATACAGTGAGACAGAGAGCCTGAACACGTTGGAGCCAACATGGCGCGGCTGCTATGAACTAATGCAAAAACTGACGAGTGTTTGTAGCACATGTGGAGCTGTTGCCAAGACTAGCCGCATGTATGGACATTGAGAATATATGCGGACTGGAGATTAATACAATACAATATGTCCAAGACAATACAACCGAATACATCTGAGTGGCTACAGTAGCCTAATGGACTATCAGACGGAGTTAGTTGGTGCGGAGCCACGAGCCACAGTGGACATTTTCATAGACCTGGACACCATTGGATTTTCCATAACACGCCACTGGACTTTAGCAACCACCCTCTGAACTGTAGAAGCACCACGGTGAAGCCTGAGTTGGTCCAAGTAAAGATGGGATAAGAGCCACGGAGCTGCCAGCGTCAGCGCACCGTGCCGAAGGCCAATGCCAAGGAGACAAGGAGATAAAGAATCCTGAGTTAATTAGTTAGGCAGTTACCCCCTGCCTAGACTGAAGATAACTTACCAACACATACAGTAAGTGAAGTCACACTATCAAGTCAACACGTAGGGACAGATAGTGTAGGAGCTAACGTGGAGCTAATTGTAGGCTAGCATGATTAGCAGCCATAAGAACAGACCCAGACATTCTTGCCTTTTGTTGTTTTGTAACACCCTATCATATGTAACCTATGTAAGCTACAGTACAAGGTGGCATGCAAGATTTGAAATTAAAACCTGCCAAATGTCATGTAAAAATTGGCTGTGGTTGATAACTCTTGTCAGTTGCTCTGCAGCCACTTTGTTTGAGACAGGTAGGTTGTACATTTAGAAAGACAATGAGCCGTTCATAGTCACTGCTGCACAAGAACTGAAGACCTCCAACATGGTCGCCAGCGCGCACTTCGTCACCGGAAAGCAACTTGCATAAACTGTGAGCAGGCTGTTGTCATCAGGTTGAATGAAGTGGTGATGCTAGACAGATAAATTAGGCAACATTTCATTTGTAAAAAGGAAATAAGCTGGGATGTGGCGCTAAAAGACCACAGGAAACTGAAGCAGCAGCTTTTCTGAGAAGGGAAGAGAGAAAAATGACTGTTGGTGACCAAGGGGAAGGGAAATACCAGACAGAGAAATACTAAGTGAATAAAAACACATGAACATGGCTGGCTTGTATTTGACCTAGAAAACAAGTTATATTTGGTTAAATTAACAGATTTAAGTTGAGGAGATGTTTTGAATTGTTTTGTTTTTGGGAAAAGTAACCCTGGATAATTACAGGTAAAATTGCCTCTAGGTAATTCATTGATACAGAAAATGCACTATGATACTCAAATCATGTAAAGAGAAAAAAAAAGATGATTAATGAAAATGGTAACTCTGAAATCCACTAGCCAACCTGGCTAATGAGCCAAAAGGTAAATTTCAAGCCTGCACGCTTGCACACAAGCAAATACAGTCAGTACGTACACTGCAAACACACACGGCACTGATTGAGCCAAGCAGTCTGTCTGTCAGGACGCCAAGTCATCAAGCGTCTCATTCAGAGGACGAACGTGACCCTCCAAACCAGACAGAGATTTACTGTTCGGTTAACAGCTTAGATCTGGGATCACATGTTTTGTATTTCGATCTGAAAGTGGTTTTCATTATTTCCATCATTAAAAGCGAAAATGGGAAACATTTCAACATAAAGTGCCCCTGACCCCGGCCTTCATCATGCGCAATAGAGGGATTGAGTGAAGTGGGTCTGAAATTTCAGCCGCTGGTGTTTTGCAGCAGCGGTGTTGCGCTGCGGCTGGCAGAGTGGAGGGTCGGCTCGGGCCAAACGTCCCCGTTCGCTTCTCCACAGCTGTGTCAACGTGTTAGAAGACACGGGAGACAGTCAGCACAATGAATGAGCTGCTAAGCCATTAGCTGCTCATCCCTCACCTGACCTCTCTGTCTCTCTCTCTGTACAGCACTGATCCATCACCACCAGTGTCTGTGAGCTCACTATACTGGGCCACACAAATACACTCCACAGCATCAGATCCTACTACTATAATTGACAAGTGTGTCTGTCTGTCCGGAGTTGCTCCGATCACCTCCAAAATTGCACAAAATACTGTTCAGGGGTCTGGCATGAGTTTGGTCGCAAAAAAAAAAGCGCACAGTGGGGGATGGGGGTGCTACAGCAATATTCCTATCAATCCACATTCCCAATGTGATGAGTTGGGGAGAGGAGGGAGAGGCGGTCGAAGGAGAGGAACACAAGATCCTGGAAACAAGCAACGATTCAGAAATCAGTAAAGAATCTAAAGAACAGTGAAGGATCTAGAGAACAGTGAAAGATCTAGAGAACAGTGAAGGATCTAGAGAACAGTGAAGGATCTAGATATTGTGAAGAGGACAGTGGAGAATCTACTGTGAAGAATCTGGAACTGTGAAGGATCTAGAGCAGTGTTCTCCACATGGGGAAACTGATGAATTGCTAACGTTAACTTATCTTAATGCCCGCCAGCATTAAGAAAAGTTGCCAGTCAGTCACTGCCAGCGTCTTTGATCATTTTCACTAATCCTCCAGGACCCACAGAATATGCTATGAATATGTAAACACTGAATATCCCAAAAGAAAGAAGAAAGACTCTACTTTCTTAAAAAAAGATCTGTTCTTTAGTAATCAACACGTGAATGTAGGTAGAGTTCATCGAAAACGTCCGTCTGTCCAACAAAAATGTCTGAAGAATGCATTTTTCTAAATGATAAGTCATGTTCATGGGTCCTGAATCAAATCTCTGAGGGCGGATAGTGACTGGTGTTACACCCAACTATGCAGCCATATGATTTGGCTTCCCTTTCCGGCCAAACATGTCACGGCTTTCACTGTAACACCAATGCGCGAGGCAGATTCACCCCGCTCTCAGGGGAGGGGAGGCAGGTTCACGCTCTTGTCTTGCCGGGGGTTGACTGGTTGTCCGTGTCTGGAGGTCTGGAGCTCATCTACCTGGTGAAATTTAGACAGTGTGAGAGCTCATGAACTGGAATACTAAGGTACCAGAGAGGAGAAGTGACTTGTGTACGTTTGCCAGCGCCTGGTGAAATAAATCCTTCAGCTTTCTTTCAGTGACAGGCTGCCCTGCTGTCATGGAGTCCGTGTTATCAGTGCGTCGGCTGGGTTAAAGCTGTGGTAGGTAACACTTTGAGCAGCAAGCCTGGAGCTTCTGATGGGAGATTGTTGCTTTTCCTCTGCTTCCTGGTTTTGGTGGACCATCATTTGGAACTCTGGAAGTGCTGTCCTATTTCACAAGGTGACTAACAGCGCCATCTATCATATGACAGAAAACACGGATTGCTGTGGAGTCACGTGATTGGCGGGGAAGTGTCGTCTCGAAAATGGCGTTAGATAACGTCAATGACAGGAAGCGTTAAATGAGCTATTCACATATTCCATGACAGTACAATTGAGGATGACTGACTGATTCCTAAGTAGCCATGGTTGAAGTCATGCGAGTGTATGGAAAAAGGCTCCTATCTAATTCTGAAGTGACATGGGCCATGGGTCTTCTGAAGTGACATGGGCCATGGGTCTTCTGAAGTGACAGAGTGCCATGGGTCTTCTGAAGTGACATGGGCCATGGGTCTTCTGAAGTGACATGGGCCATGGGTCTTCTGAAGTGACAGAGTGCCATGGGTCTTCTGAAGTGACATGGGCCATGGGTCTTCTGAAGTGACATGGGCCATGGGTCTTCTGAAGTGACAGAGTGCCATGGGTCTTCTGAAGTGACAGAGTGCCATGGGTCTTCTGAAGTGACAGAGTGCCATGGGTCGGCCACAACAGCTCTTCTGTGGGATCGTTTATAAGATGCAGATGTCCCCGAAATCCAGGATCACTCAACAAAGTGCTTACCCAACAGTCTGTTCCTCTGGATTCTACAAAAACTAGAAGGGCAACCAATCACAAGATGCTCTCTATACCAGCTGATTTCAAGGAGCAAAAATCTAAATAATGATTAATAATGAATGATTAACTAATGATTCGTTACTCTACTCACAAACTGACCATTAACTAATTAGTTACTCCTTTGGGGGACCAATGATAGGGGGGCGGAGGGGTTACTTCCACCCCCCTTGCTCAGACCACAACCATTTTTGAACTCAGCCTTCATCATGATCTCTACTCCACATCTATAAAGTTTTGTGACTGCATCTTGCACGGTTGTTGACAAGATCTGTCCACAGACAGACACAATAAACACCTGGCAAAGTACTCCTGTGCTAGTTCCCACAACAGTAGGTGTCTCTACGACCACAAATGGGTCTCGAGAAGTGAGTTCATGGACGATTCATCCAGTCTGATCAAACAGCTCATCTCTCTGGCAACCCCCCCCCCTGCCACATCAGGGCGTGTCCCAGCACATTCTCCATCACATTCCTCAAAAATGTCACTTCAGTACCTGCGAGGAGCAATTTCTACCCATGCAAATCAAAATATCCACAACGGACAAGACTGTGAAGCTGCGTGTGATGTCCGGATCCGGTCGACTTCCTGTAATGTGCACGTCCGCCGTAATCAAACCCACTGCTGTCATCGCACACCTCGAGCCGGGCACTGCTGATATCTGTATGCCGAGGAGAGTGGAGGTGTCAGGGCTGATGGAGGGTGAAGAAGTGTGAGCGCGGAGAGACGTGGTGAGTGAGGACTCCATGTTTATTCCTCCATGGGGAGAGGGCTGTCGTTGCTGAATTCCAGTAAATGAAGTACGGCCGCCAATCCCTGTGAGCCGGATAATTCACCTTTATAGGTCCGACGTGGACGTGACACTTCCACAATGGCGGTGAGAATTCACACCGGACCCGGCCACCGACTCCCGCCGAGCAAATAATACCGTCCGTTTCAGGAGGGGCAATCAGCAGCAGATTGGACTGCCAGCCAGCAGAGGTGTGGAGTTATTTACATGCCTAATCCCATCCGTAACAATAGCAGAGGAGATGAGGATGGACTGTCTCGGCGGGGGAGCTTTCACTACCAATTAACATGGGAGGAATACAAAATGGCCGCCGCAGTATAGATATCAGGGCAGGTGTGACCTGAAGGAGAGGATGAAGATATCAATGTCACATGAAACATTTTTTCCTGTGTTTTCTATTTACACAATATAATATTTAACAATAAACACCAAAAACTTGGGGGGGGGGGGGGAATCGTGTATTTTTAACCTGGGAAACTGTATTGTTTGTGGTTGTTACTTCATGGCATACCAGTTTTGGCACAGATGAAAATTCCAACCAATAACACCATCACAGATTGATCAATGCCCAACCATGCCCACTGTCAAACAGTCCCATCCCAATAGGTTACAACCAAAAATAAATACAGGAGCAAAAAACTATCAAAATGTCCTTGTAACTTTGCAGGTGTAATACGTATGATCCATACTGGCTGATAGCCTACTGGCTAGTGGCTAATAGAACTAAATGACCACAATATCTTGGGGTTGTCAATTATCACCAGCTCTTAGATAGAAAGTGTTAATTTGATTGGTTGGTTGATCGGTTGGTTGATTGATTGATTGATTCATTGATTCATTCATTAAATTATTCATTGATGACATACTGTACATGTACTGTAAGTAAATGAGTGATTTGGTTGGTTACATCAGTTGTGTGCTTGATCAAGAAAGAAGAATCATGGTAAGCTACAGTGGATGAAATAAATATTGTGACCAAGCAGCAGTGACAGACTGCAGTGTGTCTTTACACTTGAATCAGTTGTTAATAAAGAAACCATACACACACACACGCGCGCTCACACGCGAGCGTGCACGCACCATTGGCACGCATGCACGCAGGCACACGCACACACACACACACACACACACACACACACACACACACACACACACACACACACGCAGGAGAGAGTGGACGTGCAGGGAGGAGAGGAGGTGACGGTCTGACATGGTGACAGGCTGCTTCACACAGCCTCTCTCTTATTTACAACCTGCCGACAGCCAAGGTCCTCACAAAGTCACTCAGCCAACCCCCAAACTAAACACCTTGTCTGGGTTACACTCTGATGTTGTTGCATAGGGTCAGACTCCACCCCTGTTTCTAGCTCATCCCAAAATGAGATATTCAATTAACAAAACAAACAAACAAAAAGTCTGAGTGTTTTTTTTTATGACTGCTGTCATTAAAGTAAAACTCACTGTTGAACGTTACTGATGTTATTTGTTAGTTTAAGCCCTTTACTCACAAATAGGGATGGGACGATAAAATGAAATTCAATGTATCGCAATACAATAATGTGGCAATCTGTATTGTGGGGCAGAAAAATGTATTGTGATATTAGCTCCATGTTATTCTGCTGTAGTAATCATCACAAATGAGATGCTTGACCATCACAATTTTACAAGCACTCCATGCAAATCATTTTCTTGTCACTTTGTGATGACATTGAACAATTTTGCACAGTCGTTGGCCTTTTATTTATGCCATTGTATCGTGGTTGTGTTGAATCATGAAATCCATATCTCATATCAAATCTTATTGGGAGATAAGCAGATAGTCCCATCCCTACTTACACAATAGAAACATTTGAGATAATTGATGAAAGTAATGGACATAATTTAACACTTGATTTTGATTTGGTTTAATTCCAAATTAGCCGACATATAGAAATTTCTCTGTATATGTTTGACAATAGAAAATGAATTGCAAGGTGACAGCCGTGGACAGCCTCGGCACATATGAACAGTCTTTAAAGTAGAGACGCCACATGCAACATTGCCATTTTTTCCCAAGACTTTTGAAACATATGCTACTTGAATTCTGTTTTGTTTCAGTCTCCCTACAGGGAACCCCTCCACCCGTCTTCCCCCCCACATCTCACTGACATTATGAAACCAAATTGTATTCCTGATAGGATTTCATGCGTGCAGTTATCATGTCCTGTACCCTCCCAAGGAACCACCTGAGGCTGGGGTTGGCATCCTGCCCACTTGGGTTTGTTTTATATGTAGGAGGCGCGCCTCCCTCCTCCCTCATCACATTCAGATATTCCGTATCAGATATCTGCTCAGTTATCTCTGCTGGACTTCCTGGGGTTTCCTTGGCTCGGAGGCAGAGCGGAGGCCGAATTCCTCCTCGCCGCAGCCCCCTCCTGAAGGCCGACCCTGGGGTTTCAGTGGCCCTGCATGCTCCCCCTACATTGGCTCCGGTTCTCTAAGTGATTATAAACCTGCTCAGGTTTTTCACCTGCTGCGACCATGAAACTCAAACTGGCTATAAAAACATACAAAAAAATAAAAAGGTTTTGCCTAGTTTTGCCTCGCCTGCTAGCTGGTTGGATCATGTATTTGAGCATGCTTCTCAGTGATATATATGCTCTGAAACAGGCTCCAGAAATTCTTCCCTTCTGGTTTTGGTCTTGTGTGGGAGGAAGTTTGGGCCAGAACTACCTCTGAAACGGGAAATTAGGAGAAATGAGGACAGCCCGCCTCCCACCTCCTCCACCTCACTGTACCTCTGGATATCCATCAGTGTTGTGTTTTTATGAGGAGAGAGAAGGATAGAGCTGTACTCTATAAAAGTTATTTTAAAAGGCCTCCATCCACCCCATCACCCCCCACCACCAACACCCCTTCATCCCTGGCATGTCGGACCTGCAGTGGAGCGTGTAATCGTAACACCATGTCCAAGGCTGGAGAGAACTCACAGGCCAAATTGTCCATGTCATCGCCCGCTTCTGGCTGTGAAATACTGGGCCTGACATCATCGGCCCTCATGGAGGACTGGGAGAGGAGGATGGTGGGGGAGAGGAGAGGAGAGGATACGACGAGAGGTTGCTGGGAATGCTGTATCTGCTCAGATCGTTACGCTGAATCCCCCTGGTAGACATCTAAAATTATTACCTGGTTCCTTTTCCCCTTTAAATGTTGTTTCCGCTCCCCCCCCCCCTCCGCCCCCTCCTGTGATCGCTCCCTCTCTCTTCCCACTCCTCTTTCTTCATCTGTCACTTCCTGCCTCGTTCGTTCTCTTCGCTCGGATGAGTTGCAGCGCGAGGAGGCGAGAGGGGTCGGAGTCGGACACGTCTGCCTGACTCGGTAGCTCTTCCTTCCCCGGCACTTCTCCATCACACACAGGGATATTGTGTTACAGCCGCTGTCAGGGCGCTGTGGCTCTGACCGGCCGACATTTAGTTATTGGTCATTCGAAATGTTGGTGAAGTAGGAATTTCAGTTTATTCCACTGCTGCACTCGCTGTAAGCCAGTGTGGATGTGGGCTGGATGTGGGAATGCTCAGCAAAATGCCAAGGCTTAGACACTGACATCACAGTCAGGTTTCTGTGAATTTGTCATTTTGATATTTCCTCAACCTCAGTCCAACTTCCCCTAACCTTTGAATATAATATAATAGAACATTTTCTTCCAGGGATGCACAACAGTCAGTACACAGCACATAATGCACATTGAAACATCATGCTACCCTAAAAGCATCACAAAACGGCATGTAAGCAGATCAGCAGCCTGCTAGAAGTAATGCAACTCCAGTAAAATGTGCAGTGGGACGCCAGTGTGAACCTGTGGATTAACACCACATCATTAACACCACCAATGTTCTGCTCATTCCATTGCTCATTGTAATGCTGGTTGTTATGTTTTCTGGCTATTTTGTGTTTGGATGCCTTGCTGCAAATCACATTTCCCATTAGGGACAATGATGTCTGGAGCTTGAACCTGGGAGTCGAGGAGGTTGATTGCAGCTGGAATGAATGAATGACTTCCTACAGACATTCTCTTGGTTGTCCTTGGTATCGTAACAGCTGGCCTTGGCTGTTATGGATGCAGACTCGCTGTGGAGAATTCCCCCTGGAAGAATCAGAGAGGGAGGCCACATGGCTGAAGCTCTGTGAGGAACCTGCTCACAGACAGCCTGCTGGCCTCCAGTCAGGTCTGACACCCCCTGAAATTTCACGATCCTTGAAAAGCGCAGCTAAATAACCGCTGCTGGAACCAAATGTTTATGACATCCAATATGACCGTACACATCTGCTGGTGATGCCCGCTTTGCCCTGTTTTGCTCATGCTGCACCCACCCTGCCCTGTGGACTGAGATTGAAGGCCAATACCAGTACCACTACTTTTAGATCAAAGTCGCTGATTATGCCGATATTCAGTGTTTTTAATTTGACCCTTATCATCTAAAAAAGCCAGTGTCTAATAACCCAAGTATGGTTTGACTGATATGGGTTTTTGAAGGTCAACATGTCATGGCCCAGGTCGATCAAAAGACATTCGTCCTTCGGTGGCAGCTCGTCATTATATGCTCTGAGTCTACAGTCTGTATCAGGTCCACCGTCTAGGCCCATTCAATCACGAGAACCTCTTCCAATCCTCATTATGAAAGTACTGTCTTTCAGAGGCTGTAGCAGGCTCATTCTTAAAGTGAGCAGTGAGGATAGTGGTATCATCTGAAGCTAGATGAAGACCTACGGTATCCATTGGTACAACCATGTAATGCTAGCTTGTTGGGAAGGGGGCTAAATAATGCTCCATAGGCAAGATTTTGGTGAGGGAAAAACTGGCATGGCCCTTTCCAAAGGGATCCCTTGACCTCTCACCTCAAGATATCTGAATGAGAATCGGGTCCCTAAACAGTCTTGGAATTGCATAAATTGGATATGACTGGAAAGCTGAGACTCGTGTGGATTCAATATACAATTGAATTTGTGTGGGATGATGTTAGTCACCATTTCATTGTAGTGAGACCATTTTCTTGAAACTTGACCTCACTGTATAAAATGACATGCAACCTCTAGGATAATCACAGCCTCATGAAACTTTACAACCACAAACTTTTGTGGTGTGTGTGACGTTATTTGGCAGCTGTGCTGGAATGTTATGACATTCTGATACGCACATGTGTTTGCATATGAATATACTCACCAAGCATTATTTATTCAAATAATTGTGTGGTCCATCCACTTTTATTCAGGCCCACCTGCAATTTCATTTCTGGCTATGATCACTGTGTCCATTGCATTTGGGGCAGGTCCTAGCCAGGAAGGTCCATAGGGTTATTGATGTAGCAGTGAGCGGTGAGCCTCTTTAGGGCATTGGTTCTCAAATGGGGGTCCGGGGACCCAACAGGGGTCCGTGGCACTTTGCAAGGGGGTCCACGAAAAGTTTTCAGGAAAATAAATGTTTTTTTTTGTTGTTGTTGCAAAAGCTTCATAGTTCAACGAAAACATTTTATGCTTTAAATCTAAAATGGTTCATGGATTGCAATCTAATCTAACAAACCCATCAATTTAAAATTCAAGGGGAGTCGAGTCAAGTGATATAGTTTATCCTGTGTTGAAGTCTCCAATAGATTTTTGGGGGGGTTAATTTATTTTTATTGTTTCTATCAGTCTTTTATTTGTTATAGTTTTATTGTCTGAAAAATATTTGGGAATTCTGTTTTTGAATTTTGTGGCAGTAAGAGTTCAGTTTTACTTCGTTTCGAACTCAAGCTCTCACTAGTGCCTACTTCGCTGCGTACGCAGCATTATGGAAGACTGTCATTTTTGCTCCAAAAATTACTTTACATTAAAACCTGACCACGCCCCTTTAGGTGACGTGGTGCCCCCCTAGGGCTGACTGGGCCTCCCACCTCGCCCCCGTGACTACGTCACGGCCAGTCAGCCCAGGAGCCGTCACTCTTCGCTTCTTCCAGCCAGTGTGAGGACGTCGTTTTCTTAAGCTCCGCGGTTAGCTCGAAAGTCAGCGCTCTTCAAAGCTTGGACAAATAGACTCGCTCCGGTTAATTTGCCCACCGTCGAGAGGTTCGCGTGGACGAGATAAATCAGGATTCGGGGACCCGTTCCTGTTCTCTTCACCAGCGGCATCGGATCAAGTCATCCAAGCTAAGAGTATCTTCCTGCTAACTGTTGTATTACTGCCGCCGTGCAGTGCATGTATTACTGCCGCCGTGCAGTGCATGTATTAACGTTTCCCCGGCTGGGTTAACGTTTGTTAGGCTCGAGCGCAAGACTCAGGTCTGCACTCATAACTTTTAGCTAGGTTGCACACGTGCAGAATAGCTTGTACCGTTAAGCACTAGAACAACAGGCTAATTAGCACAGTTGTCACAGTTAGCTAGCTTGCATCCGTGCGGTTGCTTCTGTTGCTAGGTACTGTAGGCGCCAGCTACTAGCGTTAGCGCGCGCACGTTTCTCCGGCAGGAGTAACGTTAGATAGATAGCTAGCTAGTCGTCTCGTGCAGCTAGCAGCTAGCTTAGCACTCCAGCATCTTCACCGTTGCAAGCGACTGTAGACAGTCAGCTTACACGGTTAACTCCCGCTAATTCTGGTACAGTCGGCGGGGCTTGTTGGCGGGTTAGCTTCTGCTCA
>NC_139627.1:20285802-20345178 GCF_964638095.1 Poromitra crassiceps | reverse complement strand
TCTGATGGATCAATTACAATGTAATTTGAATAGTTTATTACTGTCAACAGAAACATTTGGACCAGAATGGTTCAGTATGCATAGTTATTGCTTTAACATAAGTCCCTTTTTGGACACTTCTATCCAAAGCACCTGACAGCATCATGAGTGCATGGGTGTCTCCTGTGGGAGACCTAACCTTGGCAGTGTCAGTGCCTTGCTCTATTACAGTATACCCCACAACACCTCTTTGATCATTCAGTTAGGACTACAAGTTATAACATTATCATCAACACCTCTTTGATCATTCAGTTAGGACTACAAGTTATAACATTATCATCAACACCTCTTTGATCATTCAGTTAGGACTACAAGTTATAACATTATCATCAACACCTCTTTGATCATTCAGTTAGGACTACAAGTTATAACATTATCATCAACACCTCTTTGATCATTCAGTTAGGACTACAAGTTATAACATTATCATCAGCACCTCTTTGATCATTCAGTTAGGACTACAAGTTCTACATTATCATCAGCACCTCTTTGATCATTCAGTTAGGACTACAAGTTATAACATTATCATCAGCACCTCTTTGATCATTCAGTTAGGACTACAAGTTCTACATTATCATCAGCACCTCTTTGATCATTCAGTTAGGACTACAAGTTATACCATTATCATCAGCACCTCTTTGATCATTCAGTTAGGACTACAAGTTATAACATTATCATCAGCACCTCTTTGATCATTCAGTTAGGACTACAACGTATAACATTATCATTAGTCAACAACACTAGTCAACAAATCTTCAATTGTGGAGTTTTGGGTGAGTTGGTGGTTGGTTGTAGAGAGACACAGAGCTTTTCATTCACCGTTTGGGGAGAATGATGTACATGTATGCGAGGATCATGTGTGTCCTCTATAATTGTAGTTAACTTAGGTTTAAGTTGATTCTCACCTGATGTTCTTAGTGCAGCACTAACATTGCTCTTACTGTACTTAAGGTTAGATCGATTATATTTTATTTATTTTATTTATCTATTCTACGTGTTTGCATCATTCAGTTCAGTGCAGTGCTACTTTTCGGCCTGTCTGGTCTCTGTCAGTAAGTAAGACTAAATTGTCTCATCTGTCAGGAGCTAGATTGAGTTACTGTTATAATACAACGTTGTGGGATCGGCATGTCCTTTTCCTAAACATAGACCAGCAACAATGGCTGACCCAACATACATGTACGCTGTACATCAACATGATACCTTAATTATGCCTCGCATGTGCAATATGAAGCCATAGCCTGCTCTTACTTCCTCCTGTTTATAGGGAATGTGTAACCTAACTGTACACAATAATAAATCATCAACAGTTTTTTTTTGATATATAGTTTTAGTATTGTTTCTTTTTCAGACATCGGTTCAGTGCCGTTAACAAGTGTGTGTGCACACCCAAGCAAAGAATAAAACGAAACAACAACAGACGGAATAGAACCCATAACAAATAGTCTTCAAATAAACTGCGTGCACGAATATAATGTAACAGCGACATTGACCATGTGAGTGCTTGATCTGAAAATAAACTGTTTTCTCCCACCCCGTGAACTTAATCCCACATACAGTCGATTGTCCAGGTTTGGTTTTAAATGATTAAAAACAAACTAAGACAAAAAAAACCAAGACAAGACAAGTAAACAAATAAATTCAAACGGAAAGAAAAAAAGAAAAAATATATATAAATTTAAAAAAATAAGATTTTTTTTTAGACAAAAAGCAAACAAACAAACAAACAAAAACATTACAACATGGTGCTACCAACCTACTAAAATGTCCTACTGTTTACAAGAGACACTGTACCTAAAATCTCGCACCGGGAGTCCATGAGAGGATGTGCAAGTTACTAATTTCTGACCTCATCCAGGTAGTCCAGAAACGGGTCCCAGATCATCGAGAACTTCCTGATTGAGTTAGTCCTCAGAGACCTGAGTCTTTCCATACGCACTACTGAGACCAAGTCTGTCAGCCACAGCTGAAAGGAAGGTGGAGAGGGGGACTTCCAGTCTTTCAAAATAAATCTTTTGGCGACAATCATGCCCTGTGTCAGGGACTGCTGCACAGCCATGGGGAGAAGTAAGGAGGATTCTGAGCAGCCAAAATTGGCAAGTTCTGCCATTTCCGCTTCTGTTCCAAACTGAAGCTATGGCTCTCTCTGTCATTGGGAAAATTCACTCAAGGACAAAGTATTTGGCAAGAATATTTACTGTAAGTTCCTGGACAAGAAGACAACGAGGACCTTAGCTACGGGCCCTATTCTCCCACAGGCCTTCGGCGCTAAAACGGGCCTTAAACGCAAAAAAACGTGCCTTGCGCCTGTTTCGGGAAGATATCAATATGGCTTTACGCTGCCAAATGCGCTTTAGGCCGAATGGGCGTGGCGCAGTCCCAGAATGGGCCAGAGTGGGCGTGTCAGCCTTAAATCTCGGCGTACTGCTATCTTCCCACCTGGCGTAAATTTAGCGCTTTGTGCTTTTGAAAAGCAGGCCTATTCAGTGCGCCAGTTGCGCGGAGCGCTCCCCTCTGGCTCTCTCCCTCCCCTCTGGCTCTCTCCTCTGTCACCCTTCTCTGTGTCACTCTCTCCCTCTCTCCTCAGTCTGACAGGCACAATACGACTGTCTCTCTCTGACTCCCTTGCTCAGACAGACACAACACACGTCCTATAGGAAATAGCAGTTGTAAGTTCACTGCCTGTGAATGTCCCAGCATGCAATTGGGTACTCCATTTCGCTACTAAATAGCCACCAAATGAGGCGAAATAGATATAAAAGGTCGATCTAAAATAATGTGTAATGGTAACACAGCCTGCAATTGTAGAACATTTCAATATTGGACCAAATAAAACATCAAAAATTAAAACACCACCCTAAGTGAAACATATATGTCCTCCTGGGCCTATATATATCTCTTGTTGATTTAACGTGATTTAGATAAGTGTTAGCGGAACGTGATGTCCGCTCCAATAACTTGGCCCTACTTCACATTTAGTTTTACAATAAAAACACATTTATGCAATGACTTTACATAATGTAGGGTATATTTATGTGCATCATTCTACCTGCAGCAGGGGAGAGAAAACGATATCGTTCTGGACAAACTTTCACCAATATAAAATTAATCTCATCATATAGGGATAGGCTATATTTTTCTAGCTGATGCCTTTAGAACATTCTTTTCACTTTGATCTTGCTATAGTGTAGCGTATTTACATGCTTGCAGTATTTAAACTGCAGTTAGATTGGTTTGAGAAGCATAATAATATGGAATAATAGCCTATATGGAGACAGACAGACTGGATGAAGGGAGGGGGGGGGGTGGGGGGCAGAGCGCTTGGATTCTGTCTGGTTTTGCTGGACCACTGGAATTGGAGCTTAAAAGGCAAGCGTGCGATTCGTTTATTGCACTTATCCAATGAGCATGACGGTGCATAATTTTACGCTTAAAAGGCGTGGTTGTAATGCTTTTTAAGGCTGCGTCTAGCGCCAAGACCAAGATATCAAGTGCGCTGGTCCACGCCCACTGCGCCAGGCGCTCGGTGTAGAAACTAGGCCGATGCAACGATAGGGGCCGTCTTTGATTCAGTGTCACTATGACTACACCTGCATATCCTGGTACAGTGAGATAACAAGACAGGCTCCAAAAAGCCAAAAACAAACTAATGAGGGTCATCGTTAACCTTAGTCCAAGAACGCATATTAGCCCAACTCATTTTAAAGAGTTAAATTGGCTCCCCGTTGAAAGTAGAGTACAACAGATCAAACTTATCATGGGCCATGATAAATTTTATCTGTTGTACTCTACTTTCAACGGGGAGCCATTTTATTGGCCATGATTCATAGCCAATAAAATATTACATGACCTTTGTCACCAAGTACTTTCAGTTTGTTAGGGACACTCATAGCCTGAACACGAGGGCTAGGGTAGCAGATTTGAAACTACCCAATCTGAAAAGCAAAGTTGGGAGAAATTCGGCGCGGGATTGCGGGAATCTCGCACATTTTCCTGAATTCCCGCATATTTTCAATTTATAAAGGGGGAGTAACCCCGCAATGATTGGCGCAGACCGATCTATCTTTGTGCGGAACGGTGCTTAGCAAGCTAAACGGCTGTCTGTCTGACCCACTGAGCACAGACTGTAGAAAGAAATGCAGGATAGCCAAGCGAATGTGATTGGATGAACGTTTGACACTAGGCCAATCAGAGGCAGAGAGGGGCGGGTCATGCCTTCGCCTAGCCTTCGCCATCATGGGGAAGAAAATATCGCGTCCCTCAGTCCTCTCGACATCAACACTCCTCTGCTGATTTCTCAGTATAGCCTACAGACAGCTGCTTGCAAACATGATAGATCGCTGGCTAAAAAGGAAAACTACGTCCTCAGAAGGGGGACCCGCTCAGAAAAAACAAACAGGACAAGTCGAACAACAAGGCACTTCTAGCTGAAAGGTCAACACCGAGTAACATCAGTGTCAGTGATGTTTAGCGTTACGTTATTGACGATGAAGAATCTGATATCGATAATGACGTCATTAATAATAACGTTAATCCTCCTTATGCCGAGTGCCAGTGATGTCAACGATTGTTGTTGCCACTCAAAATTTAAAATAGCGTTTCTCATAAAGCAGCCGTGAAAATCTGGTGGAAGCATTTTCAATAAAAAGTGAAACGACACACAGATGGTTTATAGTCACTTCAATAGAACTCTCCCCAATGCAAAATTTGAACAGGCTTAGTTGCCAGTAGGCTAATGACAGTAAGAAAGGCAGATGTAGTGAGCAAAGATGGATGATTTAATATTCCATAGCTCTGACCTAACCAATCAAACTGACATCACTATTGTGAACACAAAACAAAGAACACTTTGATGATGACATGATATTAGTGTTTTAGTAGAGTTTATCACTCAATACAAAAAAATAAAGGCTTTCATAGAACCAAAAGCCTATGGCTTAGTCTGCAGAAGAAACACAACAAAAGCCATAGTAATTTAGACTCAGGTGTGCATAAACTACTTCCTTTTTTAAATACAAAAATGTGAAATTACAGTATTATCACTTATTGGACAGGAGAAGCAGGTATTTGTCGGTTATAGTAGGCTATCGCCTGAAAGAAAAAAAACTAAAGTCTATAGATCCCCCCCAAAATGTACTGTATAAATCCTCCCTATCTGAAGAACATAAGGGAGGAATTCCCCCCTAGTTTGCAAAGTGAATTTTAAGCCCTGCTCTATACGGGGGGTGAGTGGAACAAGATCCCTAATGAAATAAGTCTGCAAATTCTCTGAATGGTTTAAAAAACCTTCCGAAAAGATTCTTACTGATTAAGTTCGAGTAATGTGTGAGCCTTTTGGTGTAATGGTTTTTGAACTTATGTTGGTTTATATCTCTTGTTCTTTTTATCCTTGACTGTTCTGTATTGTTTATATGATGTTATGTGTTACTGTATGTCATGTTTTTATGAGACCAGGAACCATGTTGGAAATACGTGTTTACACTTTAGCATCATCCCTTGGATTTTGTTATTCTATATCCAAAATACAATCAATCAATCAATCAATCAATCAACTATCTTATGGAGATGTGATTGTGGTCAGTAAAGTAATAATAAATATTACGCTACGTGAGTTGATTTAAGCGACATGAGACACAACTGGTGGGATGTACTAATTGTTTTGAATGTAGCGTAATGTATTAACCAATCATAGGTGTGCGTCGTTGTGTGTGCGCCGGGTAGGCGTACATTGTGCGTCAGGTGAATTTGCAGTTTATTTTCATTACATTTTCCTCAGTTGTGCTTTTTACATATTTGCTGTGTTGTTTTTATCTTGGCTGTATATTGTATAATTAGCAAAAATTGGCAGTGTATGATGACGGTTAAAGGTAAATTTGCTCCCGCCTACCCGTCCGTATTTCAGCAGCTCTCAAAGTTGGTCAAACAAATAGCTCCGCCTGCAGTAGCGGAGCATACACCGGGGCAGAGGGTGCGCCCGCCCCGGGCCCAGTCCCATCCAAAAAAAAAAAAATTGCATGCCAGGCCAGGGCCAGGCCTGAGTGTGAGAGCAATTCAATCAATAGACAATAACATTGGTGTGTTTAAAATGAGATATTCCACTAAATATGGCTAAAACAGATTCAAACATGCAAAAAAGCAATTTTTTCTTCGCCGCCGGCCTTAATTGGAAAAAAAAGAAAAAAAAATATATTTTTGGGATGGGGGGCCCCCTAAGAGCTTCGCCCCCCGTGGGCTGATAGGGTCGCTCTGCCCCTATCCGCCTGGAAAACAAACTAGTCGAATCTAGCTAGCTGCCAGCTGCTGGTATTTTTATTTATTTATTTATTTTCCACCGGAAAATGAAAACTTCCTCTGTCCATATTTCAATGGGCTGAATAACAGACTGTCTCTGGAGCATTTGGAGATCGTGGAAGAGATAGACTGGCTAGTGGCTTGAGAGATATGGGACATGCACATTGCACGTTTGGAAATGCGTAACTGTGAGAGGAGACAAGACTTTTGGTGTTTGGCATTGCATTGGTGAAAGCGTATGGCAGCGTATGGCAGGATTATTAAAGATTAAACCGGACAGACCAACCATCTTTATTTTGGGATGCAGGACAGGTGCGCTTCTTCAATTGCCTGCTTGGCTGTGGGTGCTCAGCTACAGAAGATACTACAGAAAATCACTCCATGAGTGGAAATAGCAGCACTCCAAAAACAAAATGCAAGACTTTGCTCAAATTTCAATTTCTTTATTCAAGGCTAATGCGTTTTGGCATGTGCCTTCGTCAGAGCAACATCTTTATTTTGTCACAGACACCATGCATGCACACAAACACCATTACACACACACACCACACACACACACACACACACACACACACACACGCTCTGGAGGCACAGTGGAATTTGTCCTCCGCATTAAACCCATCCTGGCTCGTCCTCCATGGTTCAGGCCAGGAACGATGAAGTGAAGCGCCGCTGGTCAGACGACCATCTTCTTGCATGTTTTTAGTGGGGGGTTCTTATGGAGGAAACCCCAGGTGAGCACGGGGAGAACATGCAAACTCCACACAGAAAGGCCCTTTTCACGAGATGGAGATAGCCCACCTGGGCACTAGGCACCAAAGGCATGGGGAGACATACCAACAGCACCCCAGCGGGAATCGAACCCAGGACCTTCTTGCTGTGAGGCAACAGCACTACCACTGCGCCACCATGCCTCGAAGTGCAAATTTTCATAGTAGATTATTCTATTTGTTCTATTTTATTTAGTATCTAACTTGTGTGTGTTTGTGTGGGAGAGAGAGAGAGTGAGAGCTGATTGATGCTGTGGGTGTGTGGCAATAACAATGTGCATCATATTATTATTAGTTTTTGAGTTTGTATATCACCATCGTCCCCCTCCCCCAGCCAAATAACATTGACTTGGCAACCCTGAAAGAGTTGAGATGTGAGAACGTGTGAATGGGTGGGTTTTGCCCAGAGCGCCGGCACGCGCTGTCAGTGTGAGTCTATGTGTCAAATGGCATGGAACTTATAATTATGTGTATGCAAATAGGCCTATAGCTTATTGATTAATGTGTCAGATGTCATGTTAACTTATATTTTTCTCCAACAGTTATCATCGCGAGAGAGCTGGTTCAAGCACCAACCTGTCCAGTTTTTAACCCTGTTGTAACCGTTTTTAACCCCTACCCAAACCATAACCCGAACCCCAACTAAATTGTTTTACTTGCCTAGACCTAACCAAGTTGTTTTACTTACCTATACACGTTGCCGGGCCGCGTCGGTGGTCACGCCGGGTTGGGGTGAAAAATTAGGAGAAAGGGGTACCCCACTGTTATAAACTGACAGCGAAAGGTTGTGACCAAACTTCAGTTTTTGACGGGTTGGGAGTGACAATGTGTTGGTCACTCATTTAACAGAAACCAGATACTGTACTGTTTTTTTTACGTATCTTGTAGATAGAGGATAATACTTGTTTTACCCAGTGCATTGGAAACATTACTTTTGCAAAGAAGTATTTTGTATTAGAAAATATGCATAAAATATATTGCTTCATAACCCTAAGAGTTCATAATAGCATACTAGTTCATATTAGTTAATTTTGTAACTTTAATCAATGTTTTGCTGTAACAGGGCGCCCTTGAAAATGAGAGCTTGCTCTCAAGAGCCTTCTCTGTAAAGGTTAAAAAAGAGTCTAATAGACTTCATAGTCTAGGATTTGGGTTAACTCTAGCATTTCCTTCCCTTTGCTTGTATCTGGGTGAAATGTTCTAATATGCTGATGTATTTATGTTTTAGTAAATGTAGTAATAATAATAGGACAAATAACTAGCACGGTGATTGAATAATCCATTGGATCGCAAATGGGTCATAACTGAAGATGATGCTGCTCCAACCGGATAGAAAAGCCTTCACAGCATTGTATATTTCATTCAGGAATTTATAATGGGGTATTCATACAGTGTTATGTTCACTTACTTCATGAAGTCTTTAGTGTTGGGTCATGAAAATCAATATTTTAAAGCACAGCTAACAAAGGAAGATGTGCATTGTCTCTGTTTCTCAAGACAACTAGATGCTTCAGGTTTCAGGTGCTGCCCTTAGGATATGGTCCATACTCAATGGTCCATACTGCAGCACTCCTACGTAACACAATGCAATTGTTCACATATATCAAGGAGTTTTGACCTTGTTTTGGACCAATCCCTGAGGACAACACTTACCTATAAAGACCCCTGAAGAAAACTCAGTGACATCAAACAGCATCTGTCAAGAGAGTTGAGAAGACCGACCAGCCATTAACAGCAGCAACAGCACCGTCAAGATTTCAGCACAGCCAGTTACAAATCCAAAGTGAAGCTGTGGCGCAATCATGGATTTTAAGATCCTTTTGCTTTTAGCCTCCATGGTGGGCAGAAGTAGTCAGCTGTCGCTGGGTGAATGCGGACTGCAGGCAAGACGGCCACAGTTCACCGACATCTCCGTGGACTGTGGCACTTCCGCCATCGGTCTGGCAATCGAGATCTGCCCAGTCATGTACACAGGCTACAATGAGACACTCCTGATCCTGAACGAAATGCTGCACACAGCCTGCAGAGGAACCCTGGATGAGACGGTGAATCCTCCAGTCGCTAGGTTTAACTTCCCCCTAAATTCGACCCATGCCTGTGGAAGCATATTCAGAACCACCAGCGCTACCGGGACGGGGATATTCTCAGACTTCTCCAACATCCAGACGGTCAACATCAGCGGCATTGTCCGGTCCTACGACCCCACCGCAGGCACCATCACTTACAACGCTGAGCTAAAGTATTTCTACTCCTGCGCCTATCCCTTAGAGTACCTGGTCAACAACACCCAGATTGATGTGTCAGCCAATTCCATCTCGATTACGGACAGAAACGGGAGTTTCATCAGCACCTTGAGCATGGGGCTGTTCATCGACCGCAAGTTCACCAAGCCGCTGGTCATACCGAAGCTGGGGATAGAATTGAGGACCAACATCTTTGTGGAGGTAAAGGCCACCAACTTGACAGGCCAGTACCACGTCCTGCTGGACCGCTGCTATGCCTCCATCTCCCCGCTGCCCACCAACTCCAGCTTCTTCAACCTGCTTGTCCCCTGCGCCAAGGACCAGCTCACCACCATGATCGAGAACGGAGACAGCCAGTCTGCCAAGTTCTTCTTCCCGGCCTTCCGCTTCATCGAGCAGCAGAACGAGGCCGTGTCCACCTACTACCTCCACTGCATCACCCGGCTGTGTGAGAGAACCACCTGCAGTGCCTTCAAGCAGTGCTCCGAGAGGAGGAAGAGGAACGCCCCGGATGCAACACCAGATATCACTGAGGTCCACACCATCACCTCTACGCCAATTGTCACCAAAGCCGGGGACGTCGAGTCCAAAGAGGAGCTCCTTGTTGCTAGTGAAAATGGTGATTCTGCCGTCGGGCTCGGGGTGGCGGTCGGTGTCCTGGCCTTCGCATGCTTCGTTGCCCTTGCTGTTGCTGCTGTCTTTTACAAGAGGACCAGGAACTAAGGAGATGTCCATGAGCTGAAATGCGGGATACGACCTCAGTCTCAAGCCGAAACATTGTCTGAGGTGCACCGTACTCACTCAACTTTTCTGGTGGACAGGGATCGGCTCATCGTTGCAGCCGTTGGGAGAGTTACTGTAGCTTTAAATGTGTATTAATACTGAAAAGATAGCTGAAGAGGATGGTGCATCTTTAGAGGACGTGGTAGATTTAGTTAGCGTTTCTAATTCTTTATCTTGCAAATAGAGAAAGAAAAGCTAAAAGTGTTAATGCATGTATGCGCTTTATAAGCTTTGACTGGGAAAAACAATTGAGGAACAAAGTGGTCATAGGAAGGAAAATAGCAGAGCAATAACATCGTTCAGAACTATCAACTATATGTCTTCATGTATGGAAATGTGTGCAATGTTTTGAAAGTGAAGTCAATGTACCTTTCAAAGTATTATGTCTGTAATTTATTGAGTTGATCTCATTGCTGCCAAGCAAATAAAGCTATTAAATTGAAAATGCTAAATTCTCTGAATCCAGAATCGATTCATTTTCTTCATTGATTCATCGTGGTTAACTTCACCTTCTAAACTGATCCACCACTCAGGTCAAAGCACCACAGGCCCCACCTGTCCGAGTCCGTCTCCTATAAACACCCTCAAATCATGAACTGAAAAACAATACATTTATGAAGTGTATGTGGGGACACTAGAGTCAATTGTGCATTGTCTCATGCACTATCCATTAATGTTGAAGATCACTGCTATTCCCACATTTTTTGTTACCCATTTCTATTCTATTTCTATTGTTTCTATTGTATCAAATAGAGTAGAAAGAAAATAAAATGGTCAAATAGATTCTGTGTCAGTGTTGATTTCTTTCAGAACCTTCAGAACACCATCATCATGTGAAGGGTTTCATTCTAAAATGCTACAGTATACGGCACCAACATCTTTCAAAAACAGATATTCTTGAAGGAAAAAAGCTTTTGCACACCTAGGCTCAACAGGTGCGTCGGAGAAGGGCAAAACCCGACACAGTACCAGAATAAACTCCCGCACACTGTCTCCACATGCAATCAAAAGTTTAATCAGAATAACGTTTCGGTCGTGAGACCTTCATCAGGTCTCACGACCGAAACGTTGTTCTTATTAAACTTTTGATTGCATGTGGAGACAGTGTGCGGGAGTTTATTCTAGTAAAAACAGATATTCTGAAATGGATTTTGTAAATCAGTGGTTCTCAAAGTAGGGTCCGGTGACCCCCAGGGGTCCTCGACTGGGTTCCAGGGGTCCCCAGGAAATGGGGCATAATCAATTTTCACTTTAATTCCATAAGTAAGACAATGACAGAATGTATGGCTATTTTGTTCAGGGGTTTCATACACTTCCTGCAATAAAACCAAGCAAACATCTTATCAGATGGGGGACACTGGGACCAAATCTTATCAGATGGGGGATCCGTGGTATCATTTGTGTCAGGTTAGGGGTCCCTGACATGAAAAAGTTTGAGAACCACTGTTGTAAATCATTCAAAACTATTTTGAAAACACTGACAAATACTCAAAAACATTTTGCAAACATTTTCAAAATGCTGGGTATCTCATTTCGCATTTCAAATAGAGAAAGGTGAATTTTCCATAAGAGAATAAACCATTGTATAATATTAGAATAAACAACAGTATCACATGAATATCATCACTGTCCTGTGAAAATGTACCTCCCAAATGTCCCAAATGGTTCCAAAAGATGAAAGTTGAATGTTCTCATCCCATAGAGGAGCATGTAATCCTTCAGCTGGAAACATCAGAACCACCAAGGCTAGAGTTACATGTCTACATCCCTGTGGACTTCAACTAAGGCTGACATAAATCAAATATTAGATAGTGGCATAATGTATTATGTAATATAGTATTTTGATTCCTGACCACTGAAAAGAATGTGAGGTTCAGTGTTGCAAAGCACAACAAATAAACAGCAAACTGTATTATACTAGTATTATGCAGTAGGATGTAGCCTAAGTCAAACTGTATTATAGGAAGTAGCCTAAGTAGGAAGCAAATTTTCCTGGGGTAAAAAAAAGAACTTGATCTCTAGAGTAAAGTGAATCAGTGTGCTTAACATATGCAGCATTTCCACAAAATGTGGGTCTTCATCGTCCAAAAAGACGCATGTACTATATAGTGTTACATGAATATAGACTCATTAAGTTTATACACATAATGTAGGAATCATTGCCAATGCTATAATTACTTCTGCATCAACATAATCAAAAAAAAAGTAAGACATGAAGAACTGGACGGACAAAGCTGTCTTTATTATCACACGACAACCCAACACTTGCATTCCAGCCACGCACACACTCATGCTGATGGTAGCCGGTGAAATAATGTCTCATTTACCGGGCGCTATCCCATCCAGGCTTGTCTTCCTCCGGGGGGACAGCCAGGAGCAGTGGGCAGCTTTCTTGTGTACAGCGCCTGGGGACCAACTTCAGACGTTGTCGTCACTGGTTAGATGACGATCTTCTGCATGTTTTTAGTGGGGGTCCATACTGATGTTGTATGGAGGAACCCCAGGCCCAGGGGAGCACGGGGAGAACATGCAAACTCCACACAGAAAGGCCCTTTTGACGAGATAGCCCACTTGGGGCACTGACATACTGTATTTAGTTTAGCTTTTAACCTATTACTGTAATCAAAGCTAGTATGACTATAAAAAAAAATTGCCTCGGTTTTAAGTAAATAGCATGGACGTATGACACACTGTAAAACCGTTTCCTGGTACCACAAACTGAACGTTTCCTCTCCTCCAGCCCCTCCTCTCCATCCCCCTGCTCCTCCTTTGCGTTATTCTCTGGAGGTTTCCGAGCGCCCCCTTTGCCCCCTGAAGACCCCTCTTCATGTCAGGAGAGGAAGCCGCCTGCCTACCTGGACGCGCCGGGCAGTATATCTCTGACCCCACCAGGCGGGCCAGCTGCCCCGGCCCGCCCTGAGGGGCTGCGGAGGTGAAGGTTGATAGATGGGAAGAGGATGCTCGGCCCCCGCATGAGGGGCAGACGTCGACGACCGGACCTGGGGTAAGAAAGGTTTAGCAGCTACTCTTAGTGCTTGTTTTAATCTGCTTGCAGTACCGGATGGACGGGGTGTACCGCATCAGAACAAGTCTCAGATCAACTGTCAATCCATTAGATACCCCAGCCCCCACCCCCGATATTCACACAGCCGTCCCTTAAGTTACAATCAAGTTTAATAGGGTATGTATAGGGATAGGACCACATGCTTATCTCACAGCTAATATCCCCATTCATTTTTTACACATTGTCACAGTTTTGTATTGTGATTTCACTTTCTCCTGTATATATCGTCCTGTCCCTATATGCATAAAGGTTGAGCTGATGCATTATATTTGGGAGACCTCTGTGTTAAATATGTGGTACAGCCACTTGCCATTTGATACAGCCTTGTATCAAATGGCAGAAAAGTATACTAAATGTCAACTACAGCCTGTACTGTGATTGAACTTTTCTGGCCCTCGGTCTGCTGTCCGGTGTGGCAAAGCCCACCCAGCTGGGAGCTCAAGCAGGTCACAGCACGGCTCACATTTGAGCTGAGTTGTAAAGAATGGGCTGGATGTATATACTATATGCCTACTGCAGTAAATAGGTCAAGAAAGCAAATACAGGACAAAAGCAAGAGGCAGCTTCAAAAGAAACTTTTGGCATTGTTGTTGTACTGTAAGGTTATCCACACATATGGCTTACTTTCACACACTCTCTCTCTCTCTCTCACATGCACGTATGCGTGCACGCGCGCGCACGCACGCACACACACACACACACACACACACACACACACACACACACACACACACACACACACACACACACACACACACACACACACACACACACACACACACACACACACACACACACACACACACACACACACACACACACACACACACACACACACACACACACACACATGGAGTCTGTTATACATGGGTTTCATACTAACCCCAAAACCTGATCAGATGTTAATTGGCCGTTGAGATGGCTGAATCTGGAATTGAACCGTTTCCCAGAGTCATGCAGGATTTGATGCACGGCAGTTTAGCATCCAGAGGTTTGGCTAGGGACCGATAAGAGGAGAGAGAGGGGGGGGGGGGGGGGGGGGAGAGAGAGAGAGAGAGAGAGAGGGGGGGGGGGGGGAGAGAGAGAGAGAGGGGGGTAGTAGGAAGGAAGCCCATGTTTTGATTGCTCTCCTGTGGATCAGCATTATATATTCTTTGAGATTTATTCTCTGAAGCTTTTCAGGGCTTTAGTTTAGCCTTACAGGGAAGTATGTTTGTCGGTCTGACTGTCCCTACTCTGGCTGGTACAGTATGTGTATATGTATGTATGTGTAGCAGATTGGAATTTTAGTTAAACCAAGAACACATTCTCATCCCAGAGTCACATTCCAACACTTTGGAATGCAGATGTTACCTGTGGGCAGGCCAGAGCTTCCAAATGATCAGAGATACAAATGATCAACGAATGAAAAACCGAGTAAATAACTTCACTGTTCAAGATGAATAACAGAAAAACTGCCAGATGTTCCAAAACGTAAAAAAAAATTGCGGATTTAAAGAAAATATTTTTTCGTGTTGTTTTTTTAAGTTTTGGTCGGAGTGAAATGTTCTATGGTCTCTCCCGATTCTAAATATAGCTGAACCGTTTGGTTTGATGAAGTAAAACTATTTTTATAAGCATTTTACGAAATGTCTATGGGAAAATAAATGGCGGATGAAAATCTTTGGTACAGTGCTGAAGCAGGAAGTAGGCGGTCACTTTGCCTCTCTATTCACTTCTCCTATCCCCTTCCTGCCACTCAAATCTCTCATGCTCGCTCACTCATAATTTCCTTGCTGTCATTTTCCCCGCGCGTCAATTGAGACATCAGCTGCTGGTCACATCAGTTGGCGACACACCTCCATGGCAGCTAATCATCTAGCTTTGTAATGTTTCTCTCTATCCACTCTAGTCTGCTCAATTTCATGCCGTCTGTCAACGCGCACCCCTGCATCTCCTCGTCTCACCCCTCCACCTCCCCGTCTCACCCCTCAACTTGGGCCCTTCTTGATCTAACTTCTTTCTCTCTCTTTCTTAAAAAAAAAAAAAACTAAACTAAACGTGTACGACTGTTCCTTCAGAGGTTGTAGTTGTCATAGACTGTGTTGCATAGTTGATTGCTCTATTGCTGACAAAAATGTGTTAATGTAAGTCGCTTTGGATAAACCTCACCATCTCACCCTTCAACCTCCCCGTCTCACCCCTCCACCTCCCTGTCTCACCCTTCAACCTCCTGACTCACCCCTCAACATGCCCGTCTCACCCCTCCACCTCCCCGTCTCACCCTTCAACCTCCCGACTCACCCCTCCACATCCCCCTCTCACCCCTCCGTCTCACCCCTCCACCTCCCCGTCTCACCCCTCCACATCCCCCTCTCACCTCCCCGTCTCACCCCTCCACCTCCCCGTCTCACCCCTCCACCTCCCCGTCTCACCTCTCCACCTCCCCGTCTCCCCCCTCCACCTCCCCGTCTCGCGCCTCCCCCTCTCCGTCTCACCCCTCCACCTCCCCGTCTCGCGCCTCCCCCTCTCCGTCTCACCCCTCCACCTCCCCGTCTCGCGCCTCCCCCTCTCCGTCCCACCCCTCCACCTCCCCGTCTCGCGCCTCCCCCTCTCCGTCTCACCCCTCCACCTCCCCGTTTTGCGCCTCCACCTGCCCGTCTCACCCCTCCACCTCCCCGTCTCACCCTTCCACCTCCCCGTCTCCACCCAGTCTATGCAGATTCATCAGCTTCATGGTCACGTAGAGCGATAGATTATTTAGAAAAGTTGTGTTGTAAGGCCTTGAGCAGCAGCAGCAGTCTGAACCCTGCATGCTAAACATATTACAACTTAGTTTACGACGAAACAACGGGAGGCAGGCAGGCTGGAGGACGGAAGGAAGACCTGCTGTCCATAAACACAGGCGTGTGTGTGTGTGTGTGTGTGTGTGTGTGTGTGTGTGTGCGCGTGTGCGTGTGTGTGTGCGCGTCTGCGTGCGTGCGTGCGCGTGTGTGTGTGCGCGCGGAAACGTGGGAAAATATGTTGATCTGTTTAAATGCAGTTTTGAAGACTTGTTTTCATGTAGCCTAATGTTTTCTATCCCCTTCTTGATCTTATGTTGTTTTATTTATTTATGTATTTGTTTGTTTGTTTGTTTGTTTATTTTTAACCACTTAATAGGGTATGTTGTTGTTGTTGTTGTTGTTGTTGTTGTTTTACTCTTTTTAGGCCATTTTGTAAGATTTTTTTTTACATGAATGTAATGTGTGTACATAGTTTATTACTACAGTACTACTATCAAGACAGAGGAGAGAAAGAAAAATGTCATTAATTAAAATGTCTTTTTAATTTTAGTCAAGTCAAGTCAAGTTTATTTATATAGCCCTAATTCACAAGCATGTCTCAGAGGGCTTCACAGAAAGTATGTCTAGCTGATTCTAGCTAACACACAGTAACAAGAATATACAGAATAAAGATAACATTTGAACATTTGAAGAAAGCAGGAGAGTGGAGGAGGGAGGGAGAGGGAGGAGGGAGGAGAGGGGGGAGGTGGGGAGAAAATAGGAAATGTGGAGAGGTGGGAGGGCGCAGGGGAAGGAGAGCAGTGGGAATGTGAGAGAGGGGAGAGGACAGAGAGGAGGAGAGAACAGAGAAGGAGAGGTGGAAGGGTACAGGGGAGGTAGAGTAGAGGTAGGGTCTAGGGTGGAGGGAGGGAGGGAGGAGAGGGGGGAGGTGGGGAGAAAATAGGAAATGTGGAGGAGGAGAGAACAGGGGAGGAGAGATGAGGGTGCAGGGGAGGGAGAGCCAGGGTAGGGGTAGGGTCTAGGGTTGGGGGAGGGGAGGGAGTAGGATACGGGCCCGGATTAGGGCGAGGGTGGGGAGAAATGGGAAATGTGGAGGAGGAGAGAACAGAGAAGGAGAGGGTGCAGGGGAGGGAGAGCAGGGGGAATGTGAGAGGGAGGAGAGGGCAGAGAGGAGGAGAGAACAGAGAAGGAGAGGTGGGAGGGCGCAGGGGAAGGAGAGCAGTGGGAATGTGAGAGAGGGGAGAGGACAGAGAGGAGGAGAGAACAGAGAAGGAGAGGTGGAAGGGTACAGGGGAGGTAGAGTAGGGGTAGGGTCTAGGGTGGAGGGAGGGAGTAGGATACGGGCCCGGATTAGGGCGAGGGTGGGGAGAAAATGGGAAATGTGGAGGAGGAGAGAACAGAGAAGGAGAGGTGGGAGGGTGCAGGGGAAGGAGAGCCGGGGGAATGTGAGAGAGGGGGGAGGACAGAGAGTAGAGGTGCAGGGGAAGGAGAGCAGGGGAAGAAGAGCAGGGGGAATGTGAGAGAGGGGGGAGGACAGAGAGTAGAGGTAGGGTCTAGGGTGGAGGGAGGGAGTAGGATACGGGCCCGGATTAGGGCGAGGGTGGGGGGAAAATGGGAAATGTGGAGGAGGAGAGGACAGAGAAGGAGAGGTGGGAGGGTGCAGGGGAAGGAGAGCAGGGGGAATGTGAGAGAGGGGGGAGGACAGAGAGGCAGAGAAGGAGAGGTGGGAGGGTGCAGGGGAAGGAGAGCAGGGGGAATGTGAGAGAAGGGAGAGCAGGAAGTGGCAGGGATTCAGGAAAATAGGGGAGAAGAGGAGAAGGAGCAGAGGGGGGGGAGAGTGAGGAGAGAGCAGGAGAAGGGAGGGGGGGGCGGTGGGATGTGGGGGAGGAAAGAGCATGGAAAGAGAGGAGAACAAGAAGGGGGAAGAAGGGAAGAAGCGGGGAAAGGGGGAAAGAGAGGGGGGGGGGAGAAGATCAGACAACTGACTACTCTAAGCATTAACCAGAGCTAACTGGGACATAGTATCTAGCTAATCTACAGCCTAATCTGGCCTATCCTACCCTGCTCTAGTCTGATTTTAGCCTGAACACTAACAGGTCAGCCTTAGGCTGTAGCTAATCTATCGCCTACCTAAGCTGTTCTAAACCAACCGGCAGCCCTCGACCAGTGATGAAGAGCACCGATGCCCCCCGACCCGGCCCCCGCCCACATATGGCGTGGGAGGGAAGGCCAGGCCGGGACACAGCGGCACCCCCTCACCCCCAGTGAACGCAAGAAAACCTTTCCACCATATGGATCGCCGCATGGATTGCCCCAGTGACTTGGCTGAGGAGGAACCTTGTGAGGTCGTTGTGCTAGGGGCCAATTGCTGCGGCCCAGGCGGACCCAGCCCCCACGCGACCCGCCCCCCCAGCCCCCAGCCACCAGCATAGTGACTGAGAGCGTGAGAGCAGGCCACGCGGGGGACGGGCCCACCCACCAGGCCACAGCAGCGGACCCCCATCTGGGGACTCCCCTCCGAGACAGGCCGAGAGATGCCGGGCTAAACCATGCACAGAGTTTCCGATAATGAAACTCTGTGAATGGTTTATTATGGAAATAAAATGTACAAGAGAACAGAAAATTGAAAATGTAAAAAAGAGTCCAACAGAAGGGATATAAAAATGTAATTTTTAAATTATCCTAAGATCAGGGAAGGGAGTTGAAAATCTAAAAAGTAGAGTCCAAAAAGAAATAGAAAATGCAGTCTTTAAATGTTCGTAGGTTTAGAGAATACTAGTTAATTAGCTAGGTGACAAAAAGGGTAACAAGATTGGGAGTTCCATGAGGATGATCTGAGGAATCCATGAGTCCGCGTTGGTGACATGGATTAAGAGGAGGGGAGGGGAGGATAGGAGTCGGAGGTGATGATTAAGAGGAGGGGAGGATAGGAGTTGGAGGTGATGATGAGGCGGCGGGGGGGGGGCTGGGGGGGCGCCCCCCCCTTCCCTTAGGCAAGCAGGTGACCAGGATGATGAGGATAGGGGTCGGTGATGGTGATGAGCCCGGGGTGTCAGACAGTAGAAGGAGTAGTGGGTAGATGGCCTAGAGTGACGACAGGTGGCTAGGACGATGACGGCCGGACCTAGGGCTGCAGCGGTGGGGTGTACGTCAGGCCAATGAGGACACCTGAGGGGGAGAGAGAGAAGAGAGCGGGGGAATCTGCGCAGAGGTGGAACTAACTCTATAGACAGCAATAAAAATTAGGTCAAATCAAAATTTATTAGGATTATTTAGGATGACTAATATTATACTGCTAATTCAGGTCTAGGTAGTCTAGGTCTAAGTTTATACTGATACTGCTGGCTTGAGATAGCCCGCTCAGCAGTTCAGGACTAAGTTTATTCACCAGCTATTTGATTTTATATCTGAGCTACTGGGTCGGCTGATGCCATATTATTAAATTAGGTCAAGTCTAAGTTTATACTGATACTGCTGGCTTGAGATAGCCCACTCAGCAGTTCAGGACTAAGTTTATTCATCAGCTATTTGATATTATATCCGAGCTACTGGATCGGCTGATGCCATATTATTAAATTAGGTCAAGTCTAAGTTTATATTGATACTGCTGGCTTGTGATAGCCCGCTCAGCAGTTCAGGACTAAGTTTATTCACCAGCTATTTGAATTTATATCTGAGCTATTGGATCGGCTGATGCCATATTATTAAATTAAATTAGGTCAAGTCTAAGTTTATACTGATACTGCTGGCTTGAGATAGCCCGCTCAGCAGTTCAGGACTAAGTTTATTCACCAGCTATTTGATTTTATATCTGAGCTACTGGATCGGCTGATGCCATATTATTAAATTAGGTCCAGTCTAAATTTATACTGATACTGCTGGCTTGAGATAGCCCGCTCAGCAGTTCAGGACTAAGTTTATTCACCAACTATTTGATTTTCTATCTAGGCTACTGGGTCGACTGATGCCATATTATTTAAATTAGGTCAAGTCTAAGTTTATACTGATATTGCTGGCTTGAGACAGCCCGCTCAGCAATTCAGGATTGTATGTACTCAAGAGCTAATAAATATTTCTAGAGAATGACATCATCAAACATAACCATCAAGCACAACCAAATGATTGGGAGAATAAATGGGTTTTGAGTCTAGTTTTGAAGATTTCAATGGAGCCAGCTTCCCTAACTGACAGAGGAAGCTGGTTCCAGAGGTGTGGAGCACGGTAAGAAAATGCTCTGCTACCTGCTGATTTTTTCTTAATTTTAGGGACGGTAAGATAATTACCGTCCTGTGAGCGGAGAGTACGCGTGGGAACATAAGGAATGATTAGCTCAGATAAGTACGGAGGTGCGAGCCCGTGCAAAGATTTATAGGTTAACAGAAGCACCTTAAAGTCTGATCTGGCCTGAATTGGGAGCCAGTGGAGGGAGATTAAGACCGGAGTTATATGATCAAACTTCTTAGTTCTAGTTAGAATTCTAGCAGCGGCGTTTTGCACGAGTTGTAATTTATTTGTGCTACAAAGTGGAAGGCCAGAGAATAGGACATTACAGTAATCGAGTCTAGATGAAACAAAGGCGTGTATTAAGGTTTCGGCATCCGTTGCATTTAGCAAGGGACGGATCTTTGAGATATTGCGAAGATGAAAGAAAGCTATTTTAGTGATGTCCTTAATGTGAGCATCGAATGACAGAGTAGGATCAAAGGTAACACCTAGGTTTTTCACCTTTGAGTTTGGAGTAATTACGCAGTTCTCAATGTTCAGACTAAGATCAGTGAGAAATGGAAGTTGGGTTTTTGGGCCAACAACTAGTAGTTCAGTTTTGTTGGCGTTTAGTCGTAAGAAATTATTTGACATCCAATCTGTAACAGCGATTAAGCAGGATTCAAGATTAGCGAGTTTAGAGCGATCGTCTGGTCTAATTGGTATATAAATTTGGGTATCGTCGGCATAACAGTGGAAGTTAATGCCATATCTACGGAAAATTTCGCCAAGAGGCAGTAAGTAAACTCCAAAGAGTAAGGGACCCAGGACTGATCCCTGCGGTACACCAAACTTCACTGAGGAGAATGTGGACATAATATTTTTATATGAGACACAGTGTGTCCTATCAGACAAATATGACTTTAGCCAGGATAGGGCAGTGCCCCGGATACCTACGTAGTTAGATAAGCGGTCTAGGAGGATCTTATGATCGATTGTATCGAAGGCTGCGCTTAAGTCTAATAAAATGAGAAGAGAGGAGAAATTAGAGTCGGACGCGAGGAGAAGGTCATTGGTTACTTTTGTAAGAGCAGTTTCAGTACTATGGAGTGATCTAAAACCAGATTGAAAGGGATCGAGAAGTTTATTATGCGAGAGGTAGTCAGTTAATTGTGTTGAGACTACTTTTTCAAGAACTTTAGAGAGGAAGGGGAGATTTGAGATTGGCCTGAAGTTGTTAAGAACCTCAGAATCAAGGTTTGGCTTTTTAAGTAGAGGTTTGATTACAGCAGATTTGAAGGAGGCAGGGACAATGCCAGAGGAGAGGGAGCTATTGATAATGTTAAGTAAGGGGGGGCCTAGTATTGGAAGGAGTTCCTTAATCAACTTTGCAGGGAGAGGGTCGAATAAACAGGTTGTGGATTTAGATGAAAGTACAATTTTTGAAAGTGCATTTAGGGAGATAGTCTCAAAATTCGAGAGTATAGTACTCTCGTCTAAGGTTCTAAGGACAGGGCTAGGAAAGGGGTTAGCACCCTTTGTGAGTAATAGAGAGTTGCTAATTTCATCTCTAATACAGATAATTTTACGGTTAAAGAAGTCAAGGAAATCATTAGCTGTAAATGGAGAGTTTGTATTGGGGGATGGTTTGCGAGTAAGATTTGCGACCGTGTCAAATAAAAATTTAGGATTATTTTTATTAGTGTTAATAAGATCTGATAGGTAGGAGGCTCTTGCAGCGGAGAGCATACATTTGTATTTTAATAGGCTATCACTCCAAGCTAGTCGATAGACTTCAAGCTTGGATGATCGCCATTTACGTTCTAGTTTTCTGCATATTAGTTTTTGTGCGCGTGTATCGTCAGTATACCAAGGCGAGGGTTTTTTAGGGCGACGGATTTTAGTACGTAGAGGTGCGATAGAATCAAGCGAGGCGAGTAGGATTGAATTAAATTGATTTGTGAATTCATTAATGGAGTCGATCCGCTCTGGGAGAGAGGAAAGCGGCCCCGATAACAAATCAGCGAGTTCAGTGGGAGTAGAACTATCGATACGCCGGGCGGTATAGGTATCAGCTAGGTTTGATTGCCGGAGGGGCAGGTCTATTTTAAATTGAATGAGATAATGATCTGACAGTGCTGGAGGGTAAATCATGACTGACAGATCTGAGACGTTAATCCCACGAGCAAGGACGAGATCAAGCGTGTTGCCGTTAGAATGCGTTTGTTCATGAACCAACTGAGCAAAGCCAAGGGTGTCGACTAAAGATAGAAAGGCTTTGCAGAGTGGGTCAGCTTTACGGTTAACATGAATATTGAAATCGCCAATGATAAGGATATTATCCGTGCGGGTTACGAGGTCAGAGAGAAAATTGGAAAATTCATCAAGAAAAGATGAATAGGGCCCAGGTGGGCGGTAGAGCATAACTAGGTAGAAGGCTCCGAGGCCAGCTATATTAGAGTGTCTCATAGTAAGTATCTCACAAGATAGGAGCTTATACTTTTGATCCTGTAGAAGACCTAGATTTGAGTTATAAATTAGGCCAACGCCCCCACCATTTCTTGACATTCTGGCAACATGCGAATTGTCAAAGTTAGGGGGGGAGGCTTCAATGAGTGGAAGAACAACGTCCGGTTTTAGCCAGGTTTCGCATAATCCCATAACGTCAATATTATGTTCAATGATTAAGTCATTGACGAGGAGGGCTTTATTGGTGATTGATCTGATATTAATGAATCCAAATCGAATAGATTTATCATCAATATTAGTTAATTTAGAGCATTCGATACCAAGAGTAGGTTTAATCTCAATGAGGTTGGTGTTTGACGTTTTGAGGGGTGGACGAGAGCGGCGTGAGGGGACGGAGCGACGAAGAGAAACTGTGCTAATTTGAGAGATCGTGGTATAATACGGAGACGGAGCGGCGGTGGTAATAGTCGGATTAATAACAATAAGGTTTGGGTTAGGATATTGCAGAGCGTTTATGGGTCGGTTACTAGTAATAGTGCGGCGCGGACGGAGCACAGTCTGTATTGGATAGACTAAGTTAATTGAACTAGCAGACTCCATAACCGCACAAGTAGAACTAACAGGCTGTCTAGCAGCCTGTGGCCCTGCATGTTGTGGGTGAAACTGTCATTCAAGGATAGTAGTCTGGGTTTGCCGTAGGCAACTATCCAGGTTTTTTGATAAGGTGCTAGCACCCAATGGGGTAGGGTGGATGCCATCCATCTTAAGCATGCCAGTCATGCTTCTAAAAGAGGGCCAGTTATCTAAGAATAGGTAGCCCTTATCAGCACAGTGTTTGGCCAGCCAGTTGTTGAGCCAAAACAGCCTGCTAAAAATGTCAGAGTTAAGTGTGACAGGGAGGGGACCAGAGACAATTAATGGATGCCGACTCATCTTGCTAGCAAAAGCACAGGTCCTAGTTATGCTGTGCTTTGTGATCTCCGATTGTTTAAACCTGGCATTGTTGGTGCCAACGTGTAGTATGATGTTATCATGGGTAGCCTGGGTAATTGTCTGTTTATGGCTGTTTGTTAGCACCCTAAGAGTAGCTTCAATGTCGGGTACTCTGGCCCCGGGCAGACAAACTATCTCGGCTGGTGTGTTAAGCTTGATATTGCGGGTTATAGAGTCTCCAATCAATAGAATAGAGGGTTTAATATTGTCGGGCGGAGCGGACGACACAGCATGCTGAACAGGAGAGTTAGCAAGCGGCGTGAATCTATTTCGGATCTCAACCGAAGTGGTTTGTTGGGAAACGGGCTGCACAGCGGCGGGCTGTGCACGTTTAACGCCACGGCAGTGTGAGACAACTGTAAACCCATCATCCACAGACTGTGGGGCCAACGAGACATTGGCCGGGTTGTTCTGCTCGTGCTGCGGAGTAGCATTAACGGGGGTACCAGCTGGACCGCAGCTAGCATCCTCGCTTAATTCACAATACACATCAGCTACTGAGGTACATTGTAAATGATCAGGGAAGCCAGTCTGGTTAAGTGTAACAAGACTATCATTAGGTGACTGGCGTTTATCGTTCTCTAGTTGGGAAACACGGTTTTCTAATAGATTAATCATATCTAAGAGAGAGTGGATAGTAAGAATTGGATCGATCTTACCCGATTCGGGAGGGAGATGGCTGGCGTTAGCCATGTCAGGAGCGTGTCGTAGTGCTGCGGCCAGAAGCAGCTCACGCCGTTGCGGTGCCCGGGGACCTGGGGCCTTGGGAGCAGAGGCTGGTAGCCTAGGTTGACGCCGGGCCAGTGCGGGCCAGTCCGGGGACCTGAGGCCATTAGGAGCAGAGGCTGGTAGCCTAGGTTGACGCCGGACCAGTCGCTCGGATGTTGTGGCTAGTTGTTGTGCGATGAGGACCCGGGATACTGAGGGAGCTGGTGTTGAAGTAGTATCAGGCAGCAGCTTGAAGATAACTTCATCATCCGAAGGAAATGAGCGTGATTCCACGGATCCACTAAGCGTAGTCGTATTGGATAGTCCCGTAGCATGGTGATTATCCGGGGGGGAGAGCGAGAGCATTGTAAACAGTTTAACGTTAGCTGTTAGCTGGTGGCTAGCAGCTCTTGTTTACGTTAGCCTAGCAGGCGGCTAGGCTAACGTTTAGCGATAGAACGGTTGTTTCAGATGTCCGCGGATTGAGAGAGAAGAGTTATTAAGTAGCGATGTGATATCGCAGGCAGAGAAAAGATAAGATAGCAAAAGGTAGGCGAGGAATTGGCAAAATAAGTCGTAATAGGCAGAGCTGAAAACACCGGTATCACACAGCGTCGCAGCGTTGTGACGTCACTTCTCTCGTCTTTTACCCTGTTTTAGATTTCCGCTTTGTCTGAGCTCCCTCTGTAGCCAAAACTAACGTCTCTTGTTTGAATATCAAAGCGACTGGTTTGATTGACTGTGGAGTGCAGACTGGTGAGAGTTGGAAGAGCATATACAGGCATTCAGTTTCAGCTCCATCAATCTGCCTCCTGCAGAGAGATGAAACTGGCTCCTATAGAGCCGGCATGGCAGACTGAGATGCCTCATACATCACATCAGCAGCATGCAGTTCTCTCTCTGTCTCTCTCTCTCTCTCTCTCTCTCTCTCTCTCTCTCTCATTTGTTCGTTTCTCTCTCATTCTCCAAATCCTTCCGTTTCTCCAACTGTCTGTCTGGCTCTCAATTCAGTTTTCTCCTTGAGTTAGATTTGGTTAAATCAGTGATTCTCAACCCTTTTCATATCAAGGACCCTGAACTTAGTCCCCATTAGGGCCACGGACCCCTATTTGAAGTATTTCTATAGTTAGATATGATTTTGTCCAGAATTCCACGACTATCTGTATTGTAGGTAGAGAGATAACCATGGAACTACTGTATGAACAAAACAATCCCCCCCCCCCCCCCCCCCCCGTTTTTTTTAGTGCTCATTTGATTTCTCAATCCTGGTTGCTACTCCATCCTCTGCCGATCTGGGGAGAGCCGAGACTGGCTCCATGCTTCCTCCGAGACATGGGCAGTCAGTCAGCCGCTTCTTTTCACCTGACAGAGGAAGCTTCACCGGTAGGACATAGCACGTGGGAGGTTCACGCTATTCCTTCATATAGGGTTCCTATATGAAGGAAACCACCGGGAGGCACGGGGAGAACATGCAAACTCCACACAGAAAGGCCCTTTTGCCGACCCCACCCGGGCGGTGGGCACTCGAGGACATGCAGACGGACACGCATTCCTTCAGCGTTCACCTCGTCCCCAGAACAAAACAATTCTTACACATTCTCCGTGTTAATTTCTGAAATAAATCGAATAATGCTCAAATTGAACAATTCATAAATTTGCTGGGGTCCCCTAGGAACCGTACTGTATTGCCAATATTTCTAAATGTACTGTAATTGAATACTAATAGCTAGTGAATAAAGGTCTGCCACTTGTATCACTTGGTCTGTGTGTGTGTGTGTGTGTGTGTGTGTGTGTGTGTGTGTGTGTGTGTGTGTGTGTGTGTGTGTGTGTGTGTGTGTGTGTGTGTGTGTGTGTGTGTGTGCGTGCGCGTGTGTGTGTGTTAATGGAGGATCTGGGTTGTATTGTGACCTAGTATTTAAGTTTTGTATGTGTATGGGCCAGTGTGTCATTTCACAATTAACAAGTAAGCAAAAATAAATGATTTCTGTCTCCTTCTCTCCCTCTCTCTTTCTCTCTCTGTCATGAGGTGCCCTGAGTGGAGATTATATTCATGACATCAGTCTGAGATAATGTCCTTAAAATGTAGAATATCACATCTTCCCACTTATTAAGCTTCATTGATAGTATTTAGTAGGGTTGTTTTAGTACTGCAGGTTGACTGGTGGAGAGCACTGCAAGGAAAGTAGTGACAACTAACATACGGGGTAAAGGTGACGTTTCTCCAGGCTGCGCACTGGCAGCCCTGGGATACAGTGAGACAGAGAGCCTGAACACGTTGGAGCCAACATGGCGCGGCTGCTATGAACTAATGCAAAAACTGACGAGTGTTTGTAGCACATGTGGAGCTGTTGCCAAGACTAGCCGCATGTATGGACATTGAGAATATATGCGGACTGGAGATTAATACAATACAATATGTCCAAGACAATACAACCGAATACATCTGAGTGGCTACAGTAGCCTAATGGACTATCAGACGGAGTTAGTTGGTGCGGAGCCACGAGCCACAGTGGACATTTTCATAGACCTGGACACCATTGGATTTTCCATAACACGCCACTGGACTTTAGCAACCACCCTCTGAACTGTAGAAGCACCACGGTGAAGCCTGAGTTGGTCCAAGTAAAGATGGGATAAGAGCCACGGAGCTGCCAGCGTCAGCGCACCGTGCCGAAGGCCAATGCCAAGGAGACAAGGAGATAAAGAATCCTGAGTTAATTAGTTAGGCAGTTACCCCCTGCCTAGACTGAAGATAACTTACCAACACATACAGTAAGTGAAGTCACACTATCAAGTCAACACGTAGGGACAGATAGTGTAGGAGCTAACGTGGAGCTAATTGTAGGCTAGCATGATTAGCAGCCATAAGAACAGACCCAGACATTCTTGCCTTTTGTTGTTTTGTAACACCCTCTCATATGTAACCTATGTAAGCTACAGTACAAGGTGGCATGCAAGATTTGAAATTAAAACCTGCCAAATGTCATGTAAAAATTGCCTGTGGTTGATAACTCTTGTCAGTTGCTCTGCAGCCACTTTGTTTGAGACAGGTAGGTTGTACATTTAGAAAGACAATGAGCCGTTCATAGTCACTGCTGCACAAGAACTGAAGACCTCCAACATGGTCGCCAGCGCGCACTTCGTCACCGGAAAGCAACTTGCATAAACTGTGAGCAGGCTGTTGTCATCAGGTTGAATGAAGTGGTGATGCTAGACAGATAAATTAGGCAACATTTCATTTGTAAAAAGGAAATAAGCTGGGATGTGGCGCTAAAAGACCACAGGAAACTGAAGCAGCAGCTTTTCTGAGAAGGGAAGAGAGAAAAATGACTGTTGGTGACCAAGGGGAAGGGAAATACCAGACAGAGAAATACTAAGTGAATAAAAACACATGAACATGGCTGGCTTGTATTTGACCTAGAAAACAAGTTATATTTGGTTAAATTAACAGATTTAAGTTGAGGAGATGTTTTGAATTGTTTTGTTTTTGGGAAAAGTAACCCTGGATAATTACAGGTAAAATTGCCTCTAGGTAATTCATTGATACAGAAAATGCACTATGATACTCAAATCATGTAAAGAGAAAAAAAAAGATGATTAATGAAAATGGTAACTCTGAAATCCACTAGCCAACCTGGCTAATGAGCCAAAAGGTAAATTTCAAGCCTGCACGCTTGCACACAAGCAAATACAGTCAGTACGTACACTGCAAACACACACTGCACTGATTGAGCCAAGCAGTCTGTCTGTCAGGACGCCAAGTCATCAAGCGTCTCATTCAGAGGACGAACGTGACCCTCCAAACCAGACAGAGATTTACTGTTCGGTTAACAGCTTAGATCTGGGATCACATGTTTTGTATTTCGATCTGAAAGTGGTTTTCATTATTTCCATCATTAAAAGCGAAAATGGGAAACATTTCAACATAAAGTGCCCCTGACCCCGGCCTTCATCATGCGCAATAGAGGGATTGAGTGAAGTGGGTCTGAAATTTCAGCCGCTGGTGTTTTGCAGCAGCGGTGTTTTGCAGCAGCGGTGTTGCGCTGCGGCTGGCAGAGTGGAGGGTCGGCTCGGGCCAAACGTCCCCGTTCGCTTCTCCACAGCTGTGTCAACGTGTTAGAAGACACGGGAGACAGTCAGCACAATGAATGAGCTGCTAAGCCATTAGCTGCTCATCCCTCACCTGACCTCTCTGTCTCTCTCTCTGTACAGCACTGATCCATCACCACCAGTGTCTGTGAGCTCACTATACTGGGCCACACAAATACACTCCACAGCATCAGATCCTACTACTATAATTGACAAGTGTGTCTGTCTGTCCGGAGTTGCTCCGATCACCTCCAAAATTGCACAAAATACTGTTCAGGGGTCTGGCATGAGTTTGGTCGCAAAAAAAAAGCGCACAGTGGGGGATGGGGGTGCTACAGCAATATTCCTATCAATCCACATTCCCAATGTGATGAGTTGGGGAGAGGAGGGAGAGGCGGTCGAAGGAGAGGAACACAAGATCCTGGAAACAAGCAACGATTCAGAAATCAGTAAAGAATCTAAAGAACAGTGAAGGATCTAGAGAACAGTGAAAGATCTAGAGAACAGTGAAGGATCTAGAGAACAGTGAAGGATCTAGATATTGTGAAGAGGACAGTGGAGAATCTACTGTGAAGAATCTGGAACTGTGAAGGATCTAGAGCAGTGTTCTCCACATGGGGAAACCGATGAATTGCTAACGTTAACTTATCTTAATGCCCGCCAGCATTAAGAAAAGTTGCCAGTCAGTCACTGCCAGCGTCTTTGATCATTTTCACTAATCCTCCAGGACCCACAGAATATGCTATGAATATGTAAACACTGAATATCCCAAAAGAAAGAAGAAAGACTCTACTTTCTTAAAAAAAGATCTGTTCTTTAGTAATCAACACGTGAATGTAGGTAGAGTTCATCGAAAACGTCCGTCTGTCCAACAAAAATGTCTGAAGAATGCATTTTTCTAAATGATAAGTCATGTTCATGGGTCCTGAATCAAATCTCTGAGGGCGGATAGTGACTGGTGTTACACCCAACTATGCAGCCATATGATTTGGCTTCCCTTTCCGGCCAAACATGTCACGGCTTTCACTGTAACACCAATGCGCGAGGCAGATTCACCCCGCTCTCAGGGGAGGGGAGGCAGGTTCACGCTCTTGTCTTGCCGGGGGTTGACTGGTTGTCCGTGTCTGGAGGTCTGGAGCTCATCTACCTGGTGAAATTTAGACAGTGTGAGAGCTCATGAACTGGAATACTAAGGTACCAGAGAGGAGAAGTGACTTGTGTACGTTTGCCAGCGCCTGGTGAAATAAATCCTTCAGCTTTCTTTCAGTGACAGGCTGCCCTGCTGTCATGGAGTCCGTGTTATCAGTGCGTCGGCTGGGTTAAAGCTGTGGTAGGTAACACTTTGAGCAGCAAGCCTGGAGCTTCTGATGGGAGATTGTTGCTTTTCCTCTGCTTCCTGGTTTTGGTGGACCATCATTTGGAACTCTGGAAGTGCTGTCCTATTTCACAAGGTGACTAACAGCGCCATCTATCATATGACAGAAAACACGGATTGCTGTGGAGTCACGTGATTGGCGGGGAAGTGTCGTCTCGGAAATGGCGTTAGATAACGTCAATGACAGGAAGCGTTAAATGAGCTATTCACATATTCCATGACAGTACAATTGAGGATGACTGACTGATTCCTAAGTAGCCTGGTTGAAGTCATGCGAGTGTATGGAAAAAGGCTCCTATCTAATTCTGAAGTGACATGGGCCATGGGTCTTCTGAAGTGACATGGGCCATGGGTCTTCTGAAGTGACAGAGTGCCATGGGTCTTCTGAAGTGACATGGGCCATGGGTCTTCTGAAGTGACATGGGCCATGGGTCTTCTGAAGTGACAGAGTGCCATGGGTCTTCTGAAGTGACATGGGCCATGGGTCTTCTGAAGTGACATGGGCCATGGGTCTTCTGAAGTGACAGAGTGCCATGGGTCTTCTGAAGTGACAGAGTGCCATGGGTCTTCTGAAGTGACAGAGTGCAATGGGTCGGCCACAACAGCTCTTCTGTGGGATCGTTTATAAGATGCAGATGTCCCCGAAATCCAGGATCACTCAACAAAGTGCTTACCCAACAGTCTGTTCCTCTGGATTCTACAAAAACTAGAAGGGCAACCAATCACAAGATGCTCTCTATACCAGCTGATTTCAAGGAGCAAAAATCTAAATAATGATTAATAATGAATGATTAACTAATGATTCGTTACTCTACTCACAAACTGACCATTAACTAATTAGTTACTCCTTTGGGGGACCAATGATAGGGGGGCGGAGGGGTTACTTCCACCCCCCTTGCTCAGACCACAACCATTTTTGAACTCAGCCTTCATCATGATCTCTACTCCACATCTATAAAGTTTTGTGACTGCATCTTGCACGGTTGTTGACAAGATCTGTCCACAGACAGACACAATAAACACCTGGCAAAGTACTCCTGTGCTAGTTCCCACAACAGTAGGTGTCTCTACGACCACAAATGGGTCTCGAGAAGTGAGTTCATGGACGATTTATCCAGTCTGATCAAACAGCTCATCTCTCTGGCAACCCCCCCCCCTGCCACATCAGGGCGTGTCCCAGCACATTCTCCATCACATTCCTCAAAAATGTCACTTCAGTACCTGCGAGGAGCAATTTCTACCCATGCAAATCAAAATATCCACAACGGACAAGACTGTGAAGCTGCGTGTGATGTCCGGATCCGGTCGACTTCCTGTAATGTGCACGTCCGCCGTAATCAAACCCACTGCTGTCATCGCACACCTCGAGCCGGGCACTGCTGATATCTGTATGCCGAGGAGAGTGGAGGTGTCAGGGCTGATGGAGGGTGAAGAAGTGTGAGCGCGGAGAGACGTGGTGAGTGAGGACTCCATGTTTATTCCTCCATGGGGAGAGGGCTGTCGTTGCTGAATTCCAGTAAATGAAGTACGGCCGCCAATCCCTGTGAGCCGGATAATTCACCTTTATAGGTCCGACGTGGACGTGACACTTCCACAATGGCGGTGAGAATTCACACCGGACCCGACCACCGACTCCCGCCGAGCAAATAATACCGTCCGTTTCAGGAGGGGCAATCAGCAGCAGATTGGACTGCCAGCCAGCAGAGGTGTGGAGTTATTTACATGCCTAATCCCATCCGTAACAATAGCAGAGGAGATGAGGATGGACTGTCTCGGCGGGGGAGCTTTCACTACCAATTAACATGGGAGGAATACAAAATGGCCGCCGCAGTATAGATATCAGGGCAGGTGTGACCTGAAGGAGAGGATGAAGATATCAATGTCACATGAAACATTTTTTCCTGTGTTTTCTATTTACACAATATAATATTTAACAATAAACACCAAAAACTTGGGGGGGGGGGGGGGAATCGTGTATTTTTAACCTGGGAAACTGTATTGTTTGTGGTTGTTACTTCATGGCATACCAGTTTTGGCACAGATGAAAATTCCAACCAATAACACCATCACAGATTGATCAATGCCCAACCATGCCCACTGTCAAACAGTCCCATCCCAATAGGTTACAACCAAAAATAAATACAGGAGCAAAAAACTATCAAAATGTCCTTGTAACTTTGCAGGTGTAATACGTATGATCCATACTGGCTGATAGCCTACTGGCTAGTGGCTAATAGAACTAAATGACCACAATATCTTGGGGTTGTCAATTATCACCAGCTCTTAGATAGAAAGTGTTAATTTGATTGGTTGGTTGATCGGTTGGTTGATTGATTCATTCATTCATTCATTCATTGATTAAATTATTCATTGATGACATACTGTACATGTACTGTAAGTAAATGAGTGATTTGGTTGGTTACATCAGTTGTGTGCTTGATCAAGAAAGAAGAATCATGGTAAGCTACAGTGGATGAAATAAATATTGTGACCAAGCAGCAGTGACAGACTGCAGTGTGTCTTTACACTTGAATCAGTTGTTAATAAAGAAACCATACACACACACACGCGCGCTCACACGCGAGCGTGCACGCACCATTGGCACGCATGCACGCAGGCACACGCACACACACACACACACACACACACACACACACACACACACACACGCAGGAGAGAGTGAACGTGCAGGGAGGAGAGGAGGTGACGGTCTGACATGGTGACAGGCTGCTTCACACAGCCTCTCTCTTATTTACAACCTGCCGACAGCCAAGGTCCTCACAAAGTCACTCAGCCAACCCCCAAACTAAACACCTTGTCTGGGTTACACTCTGATGTTGTTGCATAGGGTCAGACTCCACCCCTGTTTCTAGCTCATCCCAAAATGAGATATTCAATTAACAAAACAAACAAACAAAAAGTCTGAGTGTTTTTTTTAATGACTGCTGTCATTAAAGTAAAACTCACTGTTGAGCGTTACTGATGTTATTTGTTAGTTTAAGCCCTTTACTCACAAATAGGGATGGGACGATAAAATGAAATTCAATGTATCGCAATACAATAATGTGGCAATCTGTATTGTGGGGCAGAAAAATGTATTGTGATATTAGCTCCATGTTATTCTGCTGTAGTAATCATCACAAATGAGATGCTTGACCATCACAATTTTACAAGCACTCCATGCAAATCATTTTCTTGTCACTTTGTGATGACATTGAACAATTTTGCACAGTCGTTGGCCTTTTATTTATGCCATTGTATCGTGGTTGTGTTGAATCATGAAATCCATATCTCATATCAAATCTTATTGGGAGATAAGCAGATAGTCCCATCCCTACTTACACAATAGAAACATTTGAGATAATTGATGAAAGTAATGGACATAATTTAACACTTGATTTTGATTTGGTTTAATTCCAAATTAGCCGACATATAGAAATTTCTCTGTATATGTTTGAAAATAGAAAATGAATTGCAAGGTGACAGCCGTGGACAGCCTCGGCACATATGAACAGTCTTTAAAGTAGAGACGCCACATGCAACATTGCCATTTTTTCCCAAGACTTTTGAAACATATGCTACTTGAATTCTGTTTTGTTTCAGTCTCCCTACAGGGAACCCCTCCACCCGTCTTCCCCCCCACATCTCACTGACATTATGAAACCAAATTGTATTCCTGATAGGATTTCATGCGTGCAGTTATCATGTCCTGTACCCTCCCAAGGAACCACCTGAGGCTGGGGTTGGCATCCTGCCCACTTGGGTTTGTTTTATATGTAGGAGGCGCGCCTCCCTCCTCCCTCATCACATTCAGATATTCCGTATCAGATATCTGCTCAGTTATCTCTGCTGGACTTCCTGGGGTTTCCTTGGCTCGGAGGCAGAGCGGAGGCCGAATTCCTCCTCGCCGCAGCCCCCTCCTGAAGGCCGACCCTGGGGTTTCAGTGGCCCTGCATGCTCCCCCTACATTGGCTCCGGTTCTCTAAGTGATTATAAACCTGCTCAGGTTTTTCACCTGCTGCGACCATGAAACTCAAACTGGCTATAAAAACATACAAAAAAATAAAAAGGTTTTGCCTAGTTTTGCCTCGCCTGCTAGCTGGTTGGATCATGTATTTGAGCATGCTTCTCAGTGATATATATGCTCTGAAACAGGCTCCAGAAATTCTTCCCTTCTGGTTTTGGTCTTGTGTGGGAGGAAGTTTGGGCCAGAACTACCTCTGAAACGGGAAATTAGGAGAAATGAGGACAGCCCGCCTCCCACCTCCTCCACCTCACTGTACCTCTGGATATCCATCAGTGTTGTGTTTTTATGAGGAGAGAGAAGGATAGAGCTGTACTCTATAAAAGTTATTTTAAAAGGCCTCCATCCACCCCATCACCCCCCACCACCAACACCCCTTCATCCCTGGCATGTCGGACCTGCAGTGGAGCGTGTAATCGTAACACCATGTCCAAGGCTGGAGAGAACTCACAGGCCAAATTGTCCATGTCATCGCCCGCTTCTGGCTGTGAAATACTGGGCCTGACATCATCGGCCCTCATGGAGGACTGGGAGAGGAGGATGGTGGGGGAGAGGAGAGGAGAGGATACGACGAGAGGTTGCTGGGAATGCTGTATCTGCTCAGATCGTTACGCTGAATCCCCCTGGTAGACATCTAAAATTATTACCTGGTTCCTTTTCCCCTTTAAATGTTGTTTCCGCTCCCCCCCCCCCCTCCGCCCCCTCCTGTGATCGCTCCCTCTCTCTTCCCACTCCTCTTTCTTCATCTGTCACTTCCTGCCTCGTTCGTTCTCTTCGCTCGGATGAGTTGCAGCGCGAGGAGGCGAGAGGGGTCGGAGTCGGACACGTCTGCCTGACTCGGTAGCTCTTCCTTCCCCGGCACTTCTCCATCACACACAGGGATATTGTGTTACAGCCGCTGTCAGGGCGCTGTGGCTCTGACCGGCCGACATTTAGTTATTGGTCATTCGAAATGTTGGTGAAGTAGGAATTTCAGTTTATTCCACTGCTGCACTCGCTGTAAGCCAGTGTGGATGTGGGCTGGATGTGGGAATGCTCAGCAAAATGCCAAGGCTTAGACACTGACATCACAGTCAGGTTTCTGTGAATTTGTCATTTTGATATTTCCTCAACCTCAGTCCAACTTCCCCTAACCTTTGAATATAATATAATAGAACATTTTCTTCCAGGGATGCACAACAGTCAGTACACAGCACGTAATGCACATTGAAACATCATGCTACCCTAAAAGCATCACAAAACGGCATGTAAGCAGATCAGCAGCCTGCTAGAAGTAATGCAACTCCAGTAAAATGTGCAGTGGGACGCCAGTGTGAACCTGTGGATTAACACCACATCATTAACACCACCAATGTTCTGCTCATTCCATTGCTCATTGTAATGCTGGTTGTTATGTTTTCTGGCTATTTTGTGTTTGGATGCCTTGCTGCAAATCACATTTCCCATTAGGGACAATGATGTCTGGAGCTTGAACCTGGGAGTCGAGGAGGTTGATTGCAGCTGGAATGAATGAATGACTTCCTACAGACATTCTCTTGGTTGTCCTTGGTATCGTAACAGCTGGCCTTGGCTGTTATGGATGCAGACTCGCTGTGGAGAATTCCCCCTGGAAGAATCAGAGAGGGAGGCCACATGGCTGAAGCTCTGTGAGGAACCTGCTCACAGACAGCCTGCTGGCCTCCAGTCAGGTCTGACACCCCCTGAAATTTCACGATCCTTGAAAAGCGCAGCTAAATAACCGCTGCTGGAACCAAATGTTTATGACATCCAATATGACCGTACACATCTGCTGGTGATGCCCGCTTTGACCTGTTTTGCTCATGCTGCACCCACCCTGCCCTGTGGACTGAGATTGAAGGCCAATACCAGTACCACTACTTTTAGATCAAAGTCGCTGATTATGCCGATATTCAGTGTTTTTAATTTGACCCTTATCATCTAAAAAAGCCAGTGTCTAATAACCCAAGTATGGTTTGACTGATATGGGTTTTTGAAGGTCAACATGTCATGGCCCAGGTCGATCAAAAGACATTCGTCCTTCGGTGGCAGCTCGTCATTATATGCTCTGAGTCTACAGTCTGTATCAGGTCCACCGTCTAGGCCCATTCAATCACGAGAACCTCTTCCAATCCTCATTATGAAAGTACTGTCTTTCAGAGGCTGTAGCAGGCTCATTCTTAAAGTGAGCAGTGAGGATAGTGGTATCATCTGAAGCTAGATGAAGACCTACGGTATCCATTGGTACAACCATGTAATGCTAGCTTGTTGGGAAGGGGGCTAAATAATGCTCCATAGGCAAGATTTTGGTGAGGGAAAAACTGGCATGGCCCTTTCCAAAGGGATCCCTTGACCTCTCACCTCAAGATATCTGAATGAGAATCGGGTCCCTAAACAGTCTTGGAATTGCATAAATTGGATATGACTGGAAAGCTGAGACTCGTGTGGATTCAATATACAATTGAATTTGTGTGGGATGATGTTAGTCACCATTTCATTGTAGTGAGACCATTTTCTTGAAACTTGACCTCACTGTATAAAATGACATGCAACCTCTAGGATAATCACAGCCTCATGAAACTTTACAACCACAAACTTTTGTGGTGTGTGTGACGTTATTTGGCAGCTGTGCTGGAATGTTATGACATTCTGATACGCACATGTGTTTGCATATGAATATACTCACCAAGCATTATTTATTCAAATAATTGTGTGGTCCATCCACTTTTATTCAGGCCCACCTGCAATTTCATTTCTGGCTATGATCACTGTGTCCATTGCATTTGGGGCAGGTCCTAGCCAGGAAGATCCATAGGGTTATTGATGTAGCAGTGAGCGGTGAGCCTCTTTAGGGCATTGGTTCTCAAATGGGGGTCCGGGGACCCAACAGGGGTCCGTGGCACTTTGCAAGGGGGTCCACGAAAAGTTTTCAGGAAAATAAATGTTTTTTTTTGTTGTTGCAAAAGCTTCATAGTTCAACGAAAACATTTTATGCTTTAAATCTAAAATGGTTCATGGATTGCAATCTAATCTAACAAACCCATCAATTTAAAATTCAAGGGGAGTCGAGTCAAGTGATATAGTTTATCCTGTGTTGAAGTCTCCAATAGATTTTTGGGGGGGTTAATTTATTTTTATTGTTTCTATCAGTCTTTTATTTGTTATAGTTTTATTGTCTGAAAAATATTTGGGAATTCTGTTTTTGAATTTTGTGGCAGTAAGAGTTCAGTTTTACTTCGTTTCGAACTCAAGCTCTCACTAGTGCCTACTTCGCTGCGTACGCAGCATTATGGAAGACTGTCATTTTTGCTCCAAAAATTACTTTACATTCAAACCTGACCACGCCCCTTTAGGTGACGTGGTGCCCCCCTAGGGCTGACTGGGCCTCCCACCTCGCCCCCGTGACTACGTCACGGCCAGTCAGCCCAGGGGCCGTCACTCTTCGCTTCTTCCAGCCAGTGTGAGGACGTCGTTTTCTTAAGCTCCGCGGTTAGCTCGAAAGTCAGCGCTCTTCATAGCTTGGACAAATAGACTCGCTCCAGTTAATTTGCCCACCGTCGAGAGGTTCGCGTGGACGAGATAAATCAGGATTCGGGGACCCGTTCCTGTTCTCTTCACCAGCGGCATCGGATCAAGTCATCCAAGCTAAGAGTATCTTCTTGCTAACTGTTGTATTACTGCCGCCGTGCAGTGCATGTATTACTGCCGGCGTGCAGTGCATGTATTAACGTTTCCCCGGCTGGGTTAACGTTTGTTAGGCTCGAGCGCAAGACTCAGGTCTGCACTCATAACTTTTAGCTAGGTTGCACACGTGCAGAATAGCTTGTACCGTTAAGCACTAGAACAACAGGCTAATTAGCACAGTTGTCACAGTTAGCTAGCTTGCATCCGTGCGGTTGCTTCTGTTGCTAGGTACTGTAGGCGCCAGCTACTAGCGTTAGCGCGCGCACGTTTCTCCGGCTGGAGTAACGTTAGATAGATAGCTAGCTAGTCGTCTCGTGCAGCTAGCAGCAAGCTTAGCACTCCAGCATCTTCACCGTTGCAAGCAACTGTAGACAGTCAGCTTACACGGTTAACTCCCGCTAATTCTGGTACAGTCGGCGGGGCTTGTTGGCGGGTTAGCTTCTGCTCACGCGCACAATGAACCGGGCGGCTGACATGAGACAGAGGGAGACAGCCAAGAGCTGTGTTAGCTGTGAGGCTACTTTGGCGATCCAGGACCGCCACAGCCAGTGTGTGTTTTGCCTCGGGCACAACCATGCTAGCGACGCCCTGTTGAAGTCAGACTTCTGCCGGGCATGCGAAGGCTTTACCCTGGCCGTTTTACGGGAGAGAGCGATGCTCTTTGTCCAGGTGGGCCCGCGGCTTAGCCACGCACCTCCCGAGGGAGGCGCGTGCGGTGGGTCTGACCGCTCGGAGCAAGAGGAGTTACCTGAAGAGCAGGGCTCCCCGGTCCTAACCGAACGGCAGAGTTTGAACTGGGGGGACGAGCCCATCGACCTTGTGTTAGAACAGGGGGGTTTTTCCCCTATGACCCCATCATTCCCCCCCAGGACGCCCCCCAAGAGGAGTTGTCTGGCGGGGAGGAATGGGACCGCGCGACCGCGGCCACCTCTCTGTTAGGGACCCGTTCGGAGGCTAGCCTCAACGAGCCCTATCAGAAGCAGTTTCTGGGGGTAATGTCTAGGGCTGCAGCTAAGCTTGGCATCGCTCGGGCCGAAACACCTCCGCCCCTCGAATCAGTGCTGCGGGGTTGCTATTACCAGCCACTCCAGGCACCACAGGCACCCCGCCCGAAGCCCCGGCTGCCGGTCTGTATAGACGTGGTTCGCGCGGTGCAGTCAGGATGGGAAAGGCCTCAGGAGGCCAAGCCGCTCTGCGCGGGCATGGCTCCGTGGTCGGCCTTAGAGGGGGTGGATAAACTCGCGTTAACCGCGATGCCTCCTATCGAGGACATGGTGGCCAGACACCTGGCCCCTAACTCCGCGAGGCCTGCTTTGCCCTCTAAAGCGTGCCAACTTACAGCCAAGTTGGCCGAAAAGGCGTACTTGGCGGCGGGGCAGTCCGCCGCCATGACCAACAACCTGGCCATTCTGCAGGGCTACCAGGCGGTGCTCCTGCGGGACATGCAAGGTGACCCTGCCCCCGAGCTGTTTACAGAGCTCAGGATGGCCACGGATTACGCCATGCGTATGGTAGACTGCCTGGCGCAGAACAGTGGGAAGGTCATGGCCTTCTCCGTTCTCACCCACCGCCACCTGTGGCTAAATCTTACCCAGCTCCCTGAGCAGGATAAGAGGAGGCTGCTGGGGGCTCAGATCTCCCCGGGGGGCCTGTTCGGCTCCTCCGTGGAAGACTTGGCCCAGCGGTTGGAGACGCGTCAGAGGGACTCGGCGGCGGTCAGCTCCTTCTTGCCCAAGCGGGCGAAGGGGGAGGACCGCCGGTTCCAGGTCCAAGCGCGCGCGCAGAGTCGTCCTCCGGGGCCTCCGCCGCCGCGGACCGCCCCGCGTCAGCGGGTACGAGTCTCACCGGCTAGGGCGCCCCCAGTGGATGCGCCCCACCCAGTCGCGGTGGGCCCATCATGGGTCCCACGGCAGGCCAGGGTACGCGGCCCCCGCCCCCCAAAACGAGGAGGTGCGCGGGGAGCGGGTAACCAGTCCCGTACTTAGTCACCTCCCTGGGGAAGGGGGGGGGCTATGAGCCCACCGTCGTTGGAGCTCAGCGCTCAACTTCGGTCTGGGACTCAGCAGGGGCCTACCCAACCCAGCTCGCCAGGGCTTGGCTTCAGGGCCAGCCTTCGGCTTGTAGCTTTAGGGACAAGCCCACCGTCCTCGGTGCCCAGCGCCCGAGCCCGGTCGGGAGCTCTCCTTGGATCGCTTATCCGCCGTCAGGAGGCCCCCGGGACAAGCTCACCATCGATGGTGCCATGGGCCCATCGTTGGTCGGGAGCTCTCCTGGGGACCGCGCGAGCGGACGAGCCCGCATCCCGCGGTCAAAAGAGAGGCTTGCCTCCTTACTCCCCCCAGCCGGCGAAAGCCGCACGGCTGGGGGGTTTCGCCGGTTCAACACGCTCACAGGGCACGTCAGTAGGCGGAGCCCGCGTAAGAAACCGGCAGGGGGGCTTAGCCTCGTTTGTCCCGCCCCCCCATTTTTCTTCCCCAACCAAAGCACCGGGTCCCCCGGTGCCCAACAATATACTAAACAGACCATCGTTGCCCGACAGGCTCGAGGCCTGGGAGCGTCTGTGTTCCCCGTCCCCGTGGCTGCGGCGCACCCTTCGGAAGGGTTACGCCATGCAGTTTGCCAGGGCCCCACCCAGGTTCGACGGGACCCACGATACGGTCGTGGAGGGGGAGTTCATAGACATACTCCACAAGGAGGTAATTTCGCTCCTCGCCAAGGGGGCGATCCGCTCGGTCCCCAAGGCAGAGGTGCGCTCGGGGTTCTACCACAGGTACTTCGTCGTGCCCAAGAAGGACGGCTCCATGCGTCCAATTCTGGACCTCCGGCGCCTCAACAAGACGCTGAGGAAGCTCCCGTTCCGAATGCTCTCTTTTCCCCACCTCTTCAACGCGTTGAGACAGGGGGATTTCTTTACTTCCGTGGACCTAAAAGATGCGTTCTTCCATGTCCACGTGGTCAAGAGACACAGGAAATACCTGAGGTTCTCCTTCCTAGGGAAGGCTTACGAGTTCTGTGTCTTGCCTTTCGGCATGTCATTGAGCCCGCGAACCTTCACGGCTTTCGTGGAGACGGCCTTGGCCCCCCTCCGCGCGAGAGGGGTTCGCATCTTCCTTTACCTCGACGACGCTCTTATTGTGGCCGGCTCGAGGATCGATGCCATGAAACATACCAAAGTGGTGACCGATCACCTGCAAACCTTAGGTTTTCTGGTGAACTGGAAAAAGAGCTGCCTCGCCCCAGAACAGACGGCGATCTTCCTGGGGCTCGAGTTGAACTCCCAGGCTATGCGAGCCCGCCTTTCGCGGGAGCGACAGGCGCGCACAGTGCGGACAGCGACGACATTAAGTCGATGCTCCTCGGTGTCAGTGCTTCAGTGCACAGTCATGTTGGGCCTGATGGCCTCGGCGCTGCATGTGCTCCCCCTGGGGAGGCTACACATGCGTCCGTTCCAGATCTGGTTCCTTGCGTTGCGCTTGGATCCAGCCAGGGACCGTCATCGCAGGGTGCCTATGACAGGTCAGGCCCGCCTGGCTTTGGCCATGTGGGCAGACCCCCGTTACCTATCGAGGGGCACTCGATTGGGCCCGGTCCCGCTCAGGCTAGTGATTCGCACCGACGCCTCCCTCTGGGGTTGGGGTGCGGTGTGCGGGTTTCTGTCGGCGAACGGCCGGTGGGAAGCTCAGGAGCATCGCCACATAAACGTCTTGGAGCTGGAGGCGATCCGCCTCGCTCTGCTTCATTTCCAGCGAGTCATACATGGACGCCATGTGCTGATTCGCTCGGACAATATGGCGGCGATCGCCCACCTGAACAAACAGGGCGGTGTGCGGTCGAAGACTTTGAACCGGTTAGCGGCGGAGATTCACCTGTGGGCGTATCCCCGTCTCCTGTCAGTGTCGGCGGTCTATCTGCCGGGACGGCTGAATTACGGCGCCGACCTGCTGTCTCGAGGCTACCCCCGTCACACGGAGTGGTGCCTCCACCCTCAGGTGGTGGAACAGATTTGGGCCAGGTTCGGTCGTGCCCGCGTCGATCTCTTCGCATCGCGGCGCGCAACGCACTGCCCATTGTGGTTCTCAATCCAGGAGGACAGCCCCCCGTTGGGACACGACGCGTTGGCGAACGCGTGGCCACGGGAGGGGCTCTATGCGTTTCCACCGATCCCCCTGATCCGTCAGGTGTTGGACAGGGTGAGGGAACAGCGTCTCCGGCTCGTTCTAGTGGCCCCGTTCTGGCCCAGGCAGACGTGGTTTGCGGACCTGGTCTCCCTGGCGCAGGGCCCGCCGTGGGCATTGCCGGTGCGGGCCGATCTCCTGTCCCAGGCGGAGGGGGAGGTGTTCCACCCCTCCCCAGGCAGGTGGAAGCTAGCAGTCTGGCTCCTGAACGGGACCAGTTGCTAGCACAGGGCTTGCCTGACAATGTGGTGCGCACTATTCAGAGTGCTAGGGCCGCTTCGACCCGCACTCAGTATGCGTACAAGTGGCGGGTTTTTTCGCGATGGTGCACAAGTAAGGGTGTGGATCCAGTGAACTGCAGCGTGCGTCCAGTTCTCTGTTTCCTTCAAAGCTTGCTTGACGCGGGGCAGTCCCCGCAGTCGCTTAAGGTGTACGTAGCCGCGATTTCGGCTTGCCACATGGGGATTGAAGGGACCCCCGTGGGGGTGTGCCCTTTGGTCTCGCGCTTCATGAAGGGGGCGCGTAAACTGCGCCCGCCGTTGCGGTGCGTTTTTCCCAAATGGGACCTGGTTACGGTGCTGGACGGGCTAACGGGTCATCCGTTTGAGCCCTTGGACTCCGCCGATTTAAAGGTTCTGTCCTTAAAGACTGCGCTGCTGCTGGCCTTATCGTCAGGGAAGAGAGTCAGTGACCTGATTGCCCTCTCGGTACAGCAGGCCTGTATGGTTTTTGGGGACGATGGGCGCAGGGTTACGTTGCGACCTAACCCGGCGTACCAGCCCAAGAATATTAATGCCAGCTATAGGTCTATGGTAATAGACTTATCGGCATTCTGTCCCCCGCCGTTCAGTTCCGGTGAGGAGAGACGTTTGCACATGCTGTGCCCCGTAAGGGCGCTCTCGACCTATGTGGCTAGGACGCGCTCATTACGCATTACAGATCAGCTGTTGGTTTGCTTTGGGCAAAGGGCCCAGGGCGGACCCCTTTCCAAGGATCGCTTATCACACTGGATAGTGGAGGCGATCGCGTTGGCATACTCTGCCGTGGGCAAGGTTCCCCCGGAGGGTATCAAGGCGCATTCTACGCGAGGTGTTGCGACATCCTCTGCGTTGTTGCGTGGTGTGTCGGTGAAGGACATGTGTGCCGCGGCCTCATGGTCCTCTCATCACACTTTCGTCAGGTACTACAGTCTCGACGTGTCCGGTTCGCAGTTTGCGCACGCGGTGCTGTCGGTGGCAAGAAAGTAGTATCGTTGCCACTCTAATATGTCAGACGGTTAGGCATAAACGTTGCCATATGGCCGTGGTTCACCGGTGCCTTTCGGGTCGCCCTGTGGGGTGCTCCCGGCACCAAGGTCGGTTGAATGGAGGCACTAGTGAGAGCTTGAGTTCGAAACGAAGTAAAACGTTAGGGTTGTGCTACAACCCAGGTTTTACGAGTGAGAACGAGAGCTCTCACTACCCAGCCTTGCTGCGTCGATGCGTCTCTGGGTGCGTCGGATCTCAGCTGGCTGGAAGAAATGAGTGGCGGCCCCTGGGCTGACTGGCCGTGACGTAGTCACGGGGGCGAGGTGGGAGGCCCAGTCAGCCCTAGGGGGGCACCACGTCACCTAAAGGGGCGTGGTCAGGTTTTAATGTAAAGTAATTTTTGGAGCAAAAATGACAGTCTTCCATAATGCTGCGTACGCAGCGAAGTAGGCACTAGTGAGAGCTCTCGTTCTCACTCGTAAAACCTGGGTTGTAGCACAACCCTAACGTTTGTTTTATATTAAACAATTGAACTGAGCATTTTTTTTGCCTGCCTAATTGTTTGGTGGAAAGTTTTTCTTGATCACTGAGATAACATTGATTTTGCATAAAGGTGATTCAATGTTTAAAAAAAAAGTTTAAAAAAGAAAGTACTGTAGCTTCGATGTAGCAAGCTACTTTTGCCATGTTGCTCGTAGCTTAGCTTGCTACATTTCTCTGGGGATAGCTTCAAGGTAGTGAAGCTATATTTAATCTAGAGTAACTCGTAGCTTAGCTTACTATATTTTCCAAGTAGCTTGCCCATCACTTGATATGAGTGTGTGTCAAATCAAATGTTCACATATATGTTAAGATGCTAAACAAATTGCCTCAATGAGGACAGTAAATATTTTCATAATCAAATTTAATACAATTTAACACATTCACTGCCAGCCGTTTTTTTTTTACTGTAGGTAGGTTCTGCCAGAGGGTTTTTTTGAGAATTCTGGCTCATCTTTCAAGACCCGAGGATTCTTTTCTGCTAAGATTTTGTGAACACACAATATCTCAAAAGAACTAATAGAATGTGTGCTTTCTCTGTCTAAAAGAGTTAGTTTGTAGAGTTAGTAGTTACGTAAGCATTAGCAGTTGAATACAGCATGGTTTCAGCGTCAGAAAAATGATTCTGAGATAAACGGCTTTTTGTGAAATTCGATAGAACAGTCACTTTAACCATTCATTTTTGGCATCAGTAAGACGTCAGACATCTAAACAATAGTTTTGAACAGTAATTTCCTCCATAACAGCAGGAAACCCCCCTCTGCTTCCAACTCCTCCCTCCGTGTGTATCTTCTTGGCTGCAGCGGCCGTGTCACAAGCTCGTTGCTGCTGCTGTAACCTCGCGTCACCAGGCTCATTGCTTTGCTGCTGCTGTGCCTGTCTGCGCGGCCGCTCTTTGAGGAAGTCTGGATGGACTCGCTCGTTACTTGGAGTTTTGGTTGAGAGCTTTGATGAAGCTTTTGCGATTCTGGTCATATTTATGCTGCGTGTTTCAAAGTGTGTTCCACCCGTAATCTATTATGCAAATTTGCAATCCCGCACCGCCAGCAATCAGCGCGAAAACGAAAGCGTTTTCGCCAATCCATTTTCATGAGAATGGCTTGATCACACTGCTTTTTGCTTGCCTTCCTCTAGTCAGGAGAGCACTGTCGCCACTTAGTGGGTCGGTGGAATGGGTTGTACACGTTCGGTAGCTCCAATAATTTTATAGGAGACGTGGGGGGCATTGATCCACGTAGCACCGTCAAAAATTTTTTTTTTTTTTTTTTTACGTCTCAACTCGTCATTGGCAGTGAACCGTTGGAATTTTTTTGACGAGTCAACTCGCCATTGGCAGTGAACGTGTTAATCTAATCTATTTACGATTATATGCATAAATAAAATGTGGAAAAACAACATTTAACTGCACGTTTATGTTTTCTTGTGTTCAGACATAGGTTTATAGATGTTTTTTATTTACCTTGACAGTTTCGACGAGTCACTCTCGTCTTCTTCAGAAGCAGTCGCACTGACAGCTGGGTATGACGTATCAACCAGTTGCTTTTCAGCATCTATAAACCTATGTCTGAACACAAGAAAACATAAATGTCTAATTATAAATGAAGACATGATGAACATCATTGAAACATTTAACTGCAGCTTTTCCAGACTGCATTTCTGTACAGTAGCTGTGGTCAGGGAAGACGCTTCACCTCAATCATAGGAGGGGGGGGGGGGGGGGGGGGACTTGTTGTTTATATTATAATTTATATTGTCAGAATCTGCGTTGTTCCCTTTTCTTTATGTGCTACAAGTGTGATTTTCAGACTGTTCCTCCATACAATGACAGTGAATGGAGAGAGACCACGTTCTCCACCATGTAGCAGAATGACAGATTCTAGGCTGATATCCTGTCCAGGAAGCTGCACAACCCAAGGTACTACTAAAGTTCATCATCACTTTAATACAAGGCCAGTATCGTCCCAATCTATCAGAGTAACCCCACCCGCCCCTCCATAGCTGTATAGATGTGAGGTGGGCAGCTGAGACCTCAGGAGACCCAGCGGCTAGCAGGCAGCGCTGACCGGCCCTCGGTGCTCCTTTTTAAGTGTATGACAGACAGGTGAAATATGACGACCTAATCTCCCTGCACCCCCCCCCCCCACACACACACACATACAAACCCCCACCCAAGGGACACAGCCAGAGAGAAAAGCATTAGCTTTGACCTTGGAGTTTCAGATGCAAATACATTCTAGAGGAGACATCTAGTCGACCCGCAGGTGACCCCCATAGTTTACTATGGACATGTACTAAGACCTACACACACACGCGCACGCACGCACACACACACACACACACACACACACACACACACACACACACACACACACACACACACACACACACACACAGAGAGGTAATTTCTCACAAGCAAACAATCATTCATTTCTGTTGAGAAAAGGCATGAACACAAAGCAGTAAAACACAGCCACACTTGCACACATGTTAATACTCATTCATGGCTGTTGAGAAGAAGCACGCACACAAACCATCATTAACAAAACACACAGAGGTGGTACAAGTGCAAACATTCAAGTAAAATGGCAAGTGCACTAAAAATATCATCTGGCAAAAGTTGAAGCATCATTTGCAATCCTTTAGACAAGTCAAACTATAAAAGTACACACTTGAATTTATGTAAAGAATAAAAGTTAAAGTTTTGTCTGTTGTTAGTTGTTGTCGAAAAAAAAGACTAAAAAAAAGTAATTTCTAATATTCTGAACTGTTTTGTTGTTGTTGTTCCTCTGAATCCCAGATAGAAAAGTATAGATTTCTATTTTGAAATGCAGTGAGTAAAAATAGTCATAAGTGAAAGAAAAACTTGAGCAAAGTGCAGATACTTGAGCGAGGCCTTGTCTACACATAAACACCTGACATACATTATACATAGGCGAGAACATGTTAGTGAACAAATACACACATCTCTCATCTATTTATAAGGTGTCTGCTTTATATTTATTTGAATGAGTATGACTCACACAAAGGAGCTTCTCAGCTTGCAGGTTTAAATTGAGCCTGTGGATCCAGAGAGAGAGAGAGAGAGCGAGCGAGCGAGCGAACACACACACACACACACACACACACACACACACACACACACACACACACACACACACACACACACACACACACACACAAATCACGCTCTGTAGCTGTGAAGATGGGGTGTTACATTCTGTGTCACCCCAACCCCATGAAATCATACCTCTCTTTAAGTGAGGGAAAGGTAAACCTAAATCACTAATCCTGTTCTCATGCAGACTATGAATACACTGTAGCTCAGCCTTGTGCAGTGTAAATATGAATACACTGTAGATCAGCCTTGTGCAGTGTAAATATGAATACACTGTAGCTCAGCCTTGTGCAGTGTAAATATGAATACACTGTAGCCCAGCCTTGTGCAGTGTAAATATGAATACACTGTAGGTCAGCCTTGTGCAGTGTAAATATGAATACACTGTAGCCCAGCCTTGTGCAGTGTAAATATGAATACACTGTAGCCCAGCCTTGTGCAGTGTAAATATGAATACACTGTAGCCCAGCCTTGTGCAGTGTAAATATGAATACACTGTAGCCCAGCCTTGTGCAGTGTAAATATGAATACACTGTAGCTCAGCCTTGTGCAGTGTAAATATGAATACACTGTAGCCCAGCCTTGTGCAGTGTAAACATGAATACACTGTAGCCCAGCCTTGTGCAGTGTAAATGATTATTACGTTCCAGCGACACAGACGGACAAGAAGTTTGTTGTGATTGCTCTCGTTCCATCTGCTATCTTTGCAGCAGTTCAAAATAGAGTCATGAAACAAAAGCCACAGCGGCTCAGAGGGCCGTGCATCCAAATCCACGACCTTGACCTACTGAAGAAGGGCTGGGGCAAGTGGGATGACTGCCTTGTCCTCACATCAGCGTTTCTCTTAAAGGAGCACACCGACATTTTGGGAGATTCGCCTATTTGCCATCTTCCCGATAGTAAGACGAGAAAGATAGACGCCCCTCTCTTCTCCGTGCGTGTAGTAGAAAAATAGCGGCCCGCCCCCTCCCGCTAGTTAGTTTAGTACAATGAATGGTAGTCATTGGTACTGGCTAGCACACCCCTGTTAACATGAGCAAAAATGTAAAAAACAAAACAAAAAAAAACTGTGTAGCTGAAATCATCACTTTACGACGATGGTTGACAGTGTCCTTAAGTGTTCCAGTGCTGGGGTCTTAATAAATGAGTTGGTTTCACCTGTGTTTACCCTGCCTTTTAGACACAAAATGGCATCTGTGAAAAAGGCCAATTGAGTTGATTGAGCGCAGGTGAATGAATTTGTGAGGTGCAGGTGATTACATGGTGGGGACTCGGGAGTAGCAGGTGTGGTCTTGTGTTCCTGAACTTCAGTTATCACAATAACTCCATTACATGACTGTCTGTATTGCACTGTAGGTACAGTAGAGAGATACCAGTGGAAGTTTAACACATCAGTTGGGGACCCCCTGGAATCCCCTCAAGGACTCCTGGTGGTCTCCGGACCCCACGTTGACAACCACTGCACCACAGGACCTGTTTGAAGACTGATGAAAGGAGCGTTGTGGAGGAATGTCTGTTGTAAGTCCTGCTTCACCCCTTAACCCCATACCCCTCTGTCTGCGCCGCTACACCCCCCCCCCCCCCCCCCGCCCCGCCCCGCAGACCAGTTTTTGTGGGTCTGTAAAGTCCATTGACAGGAGCCGAGGGACAGAGGGCCGACGGGCCAAGTCACCAGGGCGCTGGGGGGCTTGTTAACACAGTTTCCCTTTAACCCACAACACTAAAACCGGCAGAAAAAAGCAAGATACATGGCCTCAAATTGACATTTTTACATTTCAGGGAGTTTCACTGACACCCTGATCCAGGCACGTGAGAGCAGACAGGAGCCATTGCAGGTTAGGGAACTTCAGCTAGTGCGGGGATTGAACCTGTGACCTTCTGGTTACAGGATGGTCTCTCTGCCCACCAGGCCATCCTGCTGTAAATATACTAACTGTCTGCAGTTTAAATTACAGACAAACTTCCAGAGCAGAGTCAAGGCTCAGCAGCGCTGTTCATAGTGTTATTTGTCACTTTAGAGAGAGACACAAAGCAGGAATAAAACTCAATGTGAGTCCCGAGTGGGAGCGAGTCAGTTGGTCAAACTCACTCCCCAGTATAAAGGCAATTAACCAGCTCCGCCAAGGCCGGTGCTAGCTCTCTTCGGCTTGTGGTTAGCTTGTACGCTTTGCAAGCGGAAGATCGATGGATAGAATCCCGCCTCCACCGCTGGGTAAGCTTAGCCTGGTAAACCAGCCGGTCACGTGAACTCACATTTAATTTCGTTCTTCGGGATCCGTCTGGCCCCAAGCTTTCCCACGCTGTCTGCAGTGGGCAGAAGTTGGGCGGGTGTAATTGCCTTGACGGACAACTCCTTCAGCCAATCAGCGTTCGATCCAGTCAAACCCAAATCCACTCGGGAGAACGGCAAAAACATATTTTCCGCAGAGAAACTCTGCGGTTGCGGCGATACTTGTTATTGAGTCTACAGTAATTCTGCAATAATTGCACTTTATGGCTGTTTAAACTAGACGAATGCTGACATTACTCCTCGAGGTGGACAGGCAAGGAGGCAGCCATTACTGTTTTGCTAGTGGCGTTCCTGATTGGCCAGACGAGGCGGGTCGCTGATTGGCTCGTCTGCTTTGCAGTTTCTGCTAGGATCCCACCCAGGGCATGGGGCCAGACGGAAACGACGAACGAAATGACCGTGACCGGCTGGTTTACCAGGCTAGGGCAAGCATGGGTTGCTGCAGAGAACTGTCAACACAACGCAGGCTTACATTGATGCCGTGACCCGGATGCCCAGTGGGTGGGCGTGAGTGTAACCAAGTGAATGGGAGTGGTAGAGAGTAAGTTGGTCAAACTCACTCCCCAGTATAAAGGCCCATGCATTAACCAGGGGAGCTAACTCTCATGGGATTGCGGTTAGCACGTGCGTTTTGCAAGCGGGAGATTGATGGATTGAATCCCTCCACCCCTGGGTAAGCCCTTAACATGGGTTGCTGCCAGAACTGTCAACACAATGCAGGCTACAGATGCATACCAACAAATGCATAGAAATGCAATCAAAGGTCCAGTCACAGACCCACAAACTGCATGAAGAGAAGATACAAGCTCCACCCACACTGTTTGATTGACAGCGTGGACCCCAGGAAGACTACCTTCAATAAACCAATTTGACAAGTAAAGATCAAAGATGTCAGCAAAATAAGGATGAAGAAAAACAAGGATATGATATTCATATATACCGTATATGATATATGAGTGGATTGCCACGTGAAGTAAACACAGCGAAGGAGAGCGAAAAATGGGATTGTTTAGGAAGAGACGCATGTGTGTGAACGGTGTATCACGTTGCCCTCAGCGGCCCAAACAGTCAGCAGCCATTAGAAACGCTATGCATTACGGGCTGCAGGAGAGAGACAGGAGAAGGCTGCAGCCGGGTGTGTATCGGGTGTGTGACGACGCAGGGTGTGATAGTGTTACACCCCGGCCGGGCAGACGGGCGCAACACAGAGACGCCTTTTATAAAAACCCTCTGTGATTTCAGGTGGAGCCTGTTAGTAGAACAGGTGGTCCACACGTGCTGCTGCGGAGAACCTCCACGCTCACATTCCTCATTATGAGCACATCTCTGTCATCGGAGGACTTTATAGGGGCGTTTAAAGGGAGAAACCTGGATGGCGTATGAAGGGAAAGGAAGTTCTGCTATAGGATTTCAGCCTCCCATCTTCTCGTCTTCATCAACAACAAAAACCAGGCAAGATGATTATTGTACATCTTTTATGTCTAGAAGTGCTTGGATAAAATGGAGCGAGAGTGAACGAGATTGAAGAGATTGAAGCAAGAACATGCAAGAGAGGGACTAAAGGAAATAGCAAAGTAAAAGAGTGAAAGAATGTACAGTAAAGAAAGAGGGTGCATAAGACAGAGTGATGGAGAGAAACTGATCATGTTGAACAAATCCCAGCACTCCTCTCGTCCCAACGAGTGAGAGAGCAGTGGCATCTGAGCAGAGAGAGAGAGAGAGAGAGAGAGAGAGAGAGAGAGAGAGGGAAAAGGTTAGGGCCACACAAAACCTTCTTGCTCTGATTCTCCAGGGAAGCCTTAGCCTTACAGGGAGGTAATTCAGACCATCTGCAGGGAGATTGGGGTGAAGAGGGGCCCTCCATTTTAGCAGGCCTCTATAAAACATGTTTGGCTGGTGGACAGGGTCCCACACCAGCCTCCTACAGCACCAAGCCTGTGACAAAAGCCGCCATTGCCTTCCAGAGCATGCTGGCATACCTGGTGGCGGATGACAGCGACGAGATGAGGGGCCAAATTCAACTCGACCAATTCAAAATGGAAAGACACAATGTAATGGCGGGGACACACACCGTATTTCTTATACAGTCTATGGTAGTTTACTAATGTAACCTTCTAACCTTCAAAAATTCCAACCGTTTTCTTCCGCTGCCACTCGGGGCCGCCACAGTGCGAACCTGCCCACCCAGTGTCTCCATTTCAGCCATGGCAAATATCTATGTTCACATATTATCTCCCTCCCTCTGTGTCTGTCTCTCTCCCTAACATGCACACATGCACTGTAGCATGAACACACACACACACACACGCACACACACACACACACACACACACACACACACACACACACACACACACACACACACACGTAGTCATGCTCACTTGATCTCAGAGTCGATCAGTGCGCCTCATATAGAATGTCCCCCACCGCAGACAGAAGTCACATTCAATTTCATAACGACCCCTCGCCCGTGGGTATTCTTGGAAAAGAACCTATAGTGAATATGTGCATACCTGGTGAAATGCTAGGCGAAGCCCTAATCTCATTTTCAGGGGGGGGGGATTAGTGGTAAAGTTAGCCATGTCAGATTATCAGCCAGCCTTTTACAGCATCACTTCACAGTAATGGCTTCTTGTGCTGTGGATGCAGGATCTTGGCAGGCACAAAAATACATGAGCGCCCCAGCAGCTCGCGGGGGTGGGTGGGTAGACAGGGTGTGGGTCGAACAGACACTCACTGTCACATAAAAATAGTCGGTGCACTGACTGGGGTAGGTTGTGGCCGTTCTTGATTTATTAGTATTTAGAAATAACGCAGCAACCGTTTCATGAGGTGGCCAGGTTAAGCACAATATGGCTCTGAATAGCTTCACTGTTTTGAACTCATATCAGAAAGATATTTACATCGTCTCAATTTTCATCTGGTCTGATAATTTGGAGACCTGGCCAAACTGAGGACCCTGCTGCAGGAAGACTACGTCAGAAGGCGGATCAATGAGAGAAGGTTGGTGAGGTACTACAATCAGAGCACGAGCATCCCTCTGGGACATGCAGCCAGCCAGGGGCATGCTGCCTGTTTGGCATACCTGATCACCCAGGGAGCCCAGGTAGAGCTAGCTGATGGACCAGCGTGCATCCCTCTCTATGAGGCCATGTACCACGGTCACTAGGGCTGTGTCCGGATCCTCCTGGAAGCCGGAGCCGACCCTAACAGAAGAAGTGGCCCAGATGCTATTCTACTGTGCTGCCTGGGCGGGAAGGCTGGAGATACTGCAGGAACTCATCACGTTCCGTACCGCTGTTGACATGAACAGCATTGACACCCTCTGGTCTCCTCTCTACATCGGCGGCACCTTCCTCCGCCTGGACTGCTTCTGCCTGCTGCTCCAGGCCGGCGTTCTAACCTGTGACGTGTCTTCGCTCGTGCTGGATGAGGTGCTGTGGTTCGGGTGCGATGCGGCCTTCGTCCAGCTGCTCCTGGACCACGGCGCCGACCCGGCCCTGGTGACCTCGGAGCAGCCACAGCTGGAGGAGAAGGCGGATCCTGAGGCTCTCAGGGTGTTTCTGGAGACCAAAACAGGTCCTCGCAGTCTGGCCCACGTGTGCCGGCTCTGGATCCGACAAGCGCTGGGCAGACATGAATCTAGTCCACTCCCTACCACTAACACAAGTGATGACAAGTGACATTGTGCTTTATCAAAACTGACTTGAAGGACTGTCAGTTTATTTATTTTCATTTCCTAGATTTAGTTCTTCAGTGACTGTTTCAAACAAATGCAGGACCACAGATTAAATACCATCAGCAATGCATACACCACCTGTAGCCAATCCTCCTACTTTAATTGGAGAGCTGTGTCCGTGTGTGTGTGTGTGTGTGTGTGTGTGTGTGTGTGTGTGTGTGTGTGTGTGTGTGTGTGTGTGTGTGTGTGTGTGTGTGTGTGTGTGTGTGTGTGTGTGTGTGTGTGTGTGCACGGTTCTCCAGACTCCCCACCATAGAATTGAGCATGCAAGAATTCTACTTATTTGTTGATGTAAGGTTCAGTTTGCACAGAAGCAGCTGGTAGAAATACGTTTTACTTGTATTAGATACTTTGCTTAGATTTCAGAGCCTGTACTTTTTTTTACTTTTACTTGAGTAAACAAGTTGAATCGGTACCTCTACTTTTATCTTCTTCTTTTTTTACACAAGTAACTGTATACTTCTTTAAGTAAAGAATGTGTGTACTTTTCCCACCTCTGTAAATAAACGATAGCAAACAAAGTTGGTTTGCTATGAAGTATTCAAGTCAAGGGCAGCAAAACATGAATGAAATTAATGTCATCTTTAATTTTTCAATCACAAGCTAATCGTGTCCTATTTTCTACCACTGAACCCTACTGTTTCATAAGAAGCAAAACCACTACCATCTATCACAGCAGGTCCTTTCCAATGCCGTCTGCATCCCATTTCCATCAGGCCTGATTCAGAAATGTCTGAAATGTCTACATTTCCTCCTAATTCATCTCCATGTTATCAAGCTGTGAAATCACTTCCCACTCTCTCCTCTCAGTTCAGGTATCTCAACCATCCACCTCAACAACTGCATCTCGACGACGACAATAATGAGGGGGAAAAGAGAACAAGGATGGTTAAATTGAGTCAGATCCAAGCGCTTTAGCACCTGAACCCTAGCGAGTACAATAAACGTCACGGGGATATTTATAGCGCAGTATATGGAGAATGTCCAATTCCCCGCTCCACAATAATGCGCGTGCATCTGCTAACAGCATCAGAGCGAAGGCCCTATCGCTCCTCGCTGATCGGGGGGGTAGAAAAGTGTGTCGCGTCAGCCCTCCCTGTGCCACTGTACACTTTCTATTAACTTACACTTTAAGCCCCCAGTAACCCAAACCCCGGCCAACTGCAGGCCACGCTGCCCTGTAGGGCCGCGGGACGCAGAGCTATATATATCTGATAAAAACACTCACCTTTACAGCCGCCATGCAAGCGCACCACACAGCGAGCTATAACGCCATCACGCCCGACCCGACCCGGCCGGTCAGCGCTCCCACCTCCAGCACAACAACTGCCATAAAACTGCCCATGTCACTCAAACACCAGCCTTATTCCTGCCAGGGAAACCCACATAGCAAGGAAGCCAGCGACTCCCAAGGATAAACTGCCACCACATTCTTCATTCTTCAAAGGCTATAACGCTAAAGGGATTCTTTAAAACTGTAATCTTTTTTTCATTTTGCATGCAGATTTGACAATAAAAGGGCTTTTAATGATGACTCCAAGCTTACCGTATTTGTACTTGTGGCCGGTAGACAATTGAAAGCCGATAATGGCCGGGGGCGTGGTCGGCAACCAACCACTGAGGTAGCCCTCTAAGATCAAAAGTTAGAGTATTTTAATGTGTCATGTGACTAAAAGTAAAACGTGAGAGAAAAATGGCTTTAAAGAATCCACAACATTCCCTTTTCGGGGTCATCCCTATGTTCCCCGGGTCCTATGTTCCCCGTTTTTCCCAAATGGTGTCCACCCGCTATGCCGACCACTCGCAATGCCGACCTTAGGTTTAGGCGTGGGGGTGGGAGAGGTTAGGTTTTGGGTTAGGGTCTGGGGGAGGTTAGGTTTAGGCATGGGGGGAGGTTAGGTTTGGCGTGGGGGCTGGGAGAGGTTAGTGAAAAACGGGGAATATAGAACCCGGGGAACATAGAACCCGGGGAACATAGACATGATCCCTTGTACTATACGCCATAGTAACTACGGAGATGAAACTAACCAAATCACTCAAAATCTCAAAATACCTGCAATACTAGTTTTCAACCTACTTTGGCTAAAATACTTTGGCTTATTGTTAACAATGTGTAGCAGTGACATGTGAAGGGATCTCCCAGACCACTACACATCACTTTTTGGTCCACATCTTGAGCTGGCAGACTTTTTTGAGAAGCCATGCACCGCTCCATATTCAGCCACTTTATTGCAGTAGTTAGCTAGCTAGCTAGCTAGCTAGCTAGTAATCACCTGTCATTGTGCCACAGTCTGTGCTGGAGGAAACCACTTCCCACACTGATTTCACTCACTGAAATCTGTTTTATACCATTTATATATTATAGTTTATATTGCTTTATAATACAGTAAATCATTGGTATGGGAGATGTAATCGTCATGGGATATTTTTCTTCTTCTATACAATAATATATAAGCCTGCTTCCAATAAAGGCCTGGTACCCTCTGCAGTTGGGGTAAATAAAGGCACAGGCCAATATTAGAGGAAAGACAGTATTTATTTTCGCTTCAGGCTCACAAACCTACATTTACATTTTATGCATTTTGCTGACACAAGTTTCTGAGTGCATTAATCAACTTCAAATTGATCGTGTAAGACTTCACTTTTCCCCACATTACAAGTCACCCGACAACAGAGGTAACAAAATATTCCTGTGACTGTAGAATAAGCATGTAAGAGACATATGAGAGTGGAGGAGAATCATTTATTTTGTCACTTCCAAACAGCTAGCGACATAATTTATATTAGAACAAGTGGAGGACGATGTGGGAGAGAAGAATATGATTCATGGGGGAAAGGAGTTTATTAGCTTGGAGAGGAAATGCTCATCAGCTACAGTAGATGTGTGCACTGCAGGCTCTTAAAAATTATGTAGTTTGATGTAATATTGGAGCAAGTCAGTTATTACCTGAGGAAAGAATGCATAGGCTATACTGTAGTGGCAGACAGGTAGGAGTGTACATTTGTACCTCCGCCAAGGAGGTTATGTTTTCGGTGCCGTTTGTCCGTCTGTCAGCCCGTCTTATTTACTGCTTGTTGTATCGAGAGCCGCCCTCACTGTTTTGCCAATCTGGGAACCCATCGGTAAAAAAAAGTATATCTTTTTCTCTCTAACCTCTGGGGGCAGCGCAGCCTCGTTTCAATGCTGTGTAACAGGAACTCGAGGGGCTCCGCCGGCAGCGGAAGAAAATCCCTTTCCGCTCCCTGGCTGCAAGCTCTGCCATTGGCTCCAACCGACCGCGTGTCGCCCTCCATCGCTATGAAACAACAACAACATCGCTACAGTAGCTCGTTGCTAATAGCAAGAAGCAACTTGCTACACGCTGAAAATGGTACGTCTTGACTACACACCGGTCACGTTCACTCCATTTTGATCGGGTAAAGCGCATCATGCAAGCCTGCACCCTGCGAGCACTGTTACACAGCTTTTCACGGAGCTTGCCGACAGATTTTCGATGCAAGTCAAAAGTCTGTCTTGAGAGATTACGCTTTTGCCAGCGGCATCCATGATTGGCCGGTTACATTATCAACTACGACGCAGGTCCCCAGGCCCGGCGTTAGGGGCGGGCCTGACCGGGCCGGGCCCCCCCATTCAACAAACTGGCCCCCCCATTCCATTTTTTTTTTTGCTAAAAAACGTTTTTCCGTTTTTCTGTTTTAAAGTTTAACATGGAATCTGGCTGTCATTAGGCATTGATTAACTGAATGCTATTGCTAACTGTTACTTTGAACATCCATTTGCAATGATTCTGGCTGGATATTAACTATTGTAAATTTGTCACAATGAATGCAATTTGTGCACAATGTGTAAATACACTTAATATTAATTGTTTAGGCCTAATTATTTGTAAAGTCACAACACATTAGAGATGTGTGTAGTTCTTCACAGATTTAGCCTCTTCATTTTGCTCTCAAATGCACCAGGTTGACGAATTTTACTTTAAAATGTACAAAATCTTCTTCCGGGGGAGAATACCCCCGGACCCCCCTTGGGTAGCTTGGCCCCCCCAAGCTAGGGGCAGGCCCCCTCTGTAACTTGGGTCTGGAGCCGGGCCTGCAGGTCCCTGATTGGCCCGTGGACTTCTCAAAATCACTGGGGGTGGGCTGAAGGCCAGACTAATCGGCAGAACGAAACAGAATGTGAGTTCACATGATCAGGCTATTGTTTTGCTCAGGAGCCCAAAAAAAACGAATTCACGGTTTGTTGGCTGCACAACAAACAATGGCATGTTCAGTTTGGGAAATAATGACATCTCTACTACAGCGACTTTGTCTCGCTAACTGAATTTTTATTTGGGAGTCAAACAGGGGTCAATGGCGTCAACACAACAGTGACACCACTGCAAGTCGTGGCTACAGAGCCGCTAACTTAAGACCTTCGCTAACACTATGGTGACATTTTTCGGGGTAAAATCGGTTAAAATCGGTCTTTGAAATCTTAAGCGGTGAACATCTGGAGATAAAGAGAGAGACAGTCAATGTCTCTCGCCCATACTGTGACGAACCAAAGGTACTAATGTACTTACACCATTCAGATTCCGTCACAGACAAATGTGCAAATTGATTTCACAGTGTAAGTGTTTGTGTCATACGCAATTCTACTGGATGAGTGTGTGTGTGTGTGTGTGTGTGTGCGCGTGCGTGTGTGTGTGTGTGTGTGTGTGTGTGTGTGTGTGTCTGTCTGTCTGTGCATGTGTGTGTGTGTGTGTGTGTGTGCGTGTGCGTGTGCGTGTGCGTGTGTGTGTGTGTGTGTGTGTGTGTGTGTGTGTGTGTGTGTGTACGGGCTTGAGAAAGTGTGAGTGAGAGAGCATGTGTGGTTTTCTGCCCATATAAATCATTTCAGCACAGCTGCAGCTCACTCCTCTATCTATCCTTAGATAAGCCTTCTCAAATCTCCCTCCAACATCATGTGGCCTCGCACTGCGGCCGTCTGGCCAGCTATCAAACTTCTCAAGTTTGTGTGTGAACGTGTGTGTGTGTTCTTGACAGCATGTGTCTGTCCCTGTGTGTGTGTGTGTGTGTGTGTGTGTGTGTGTGTGTGTGTGTGTGTGTGTGTGTGTGTGTGCGTGTGCGTGTGCGTGTGCGTGTGAGAGAGAGAGAGAGAATGTGCTAGTGTATGCGTGTGAGCAAATGTGTGTTTGAGAGAATGTGTTAGTGTAAGCGACTGTGTGATTATGAGTTCCTACTAAACCTTCCAAGGTGATGACTAAGCCTGCGTCTCTTCCTCGTGACCCGAGCAGCTTGTGTGAGGCGCGCTTTCTGACATCACAAACACTTTTCAAACATTTGAAAGCTGTTAAGCAAGATTTGTATGGGAAAATTTCAGAGCTGGCAGCAGAGACAAATTCCTAGGTGGGCATTACGGTAAATCTGATTGAGGGGGCATGATTTTTCTTCAACGTAATGGCCGCACCCATAGCCCCACTATTTAACCATCAACACATAACTGCTATTAGAAATGTGATGTTTTTCACTCACTTCTTTAGGAGGAAAGTATTAGTAGCCTACTCCTTGCAGTCGTATGCTTCATGAATTCATCTGCGATCACATCCAGGTTCCTATTTTGTGACATTGCACTCTGTCAGGTCCCCCTAAGCGCACTCCAAGTTTGGAGGCAATCCGAGCAATGGTGTGTGAGTTATGGCCATTTAAAATCTAAACCATTGCCATAGCACCGCCCCCTATGGGCACAATTGTTTAGCTTTTTCCTCGTCAGTCTCATGCCAGACCCCTGAAAAGTGGTTCGGCAAAGTTTAGAGGCGATCGGAGCAACGGTGCGCCTTGCAACTCTGGACAGAAATAATGTTAAGGTCATAATGTTAAGGTCATAATGTTAAGGTCATAATGTTAAGGTCATAATGTTAAGGTCATAGTCATAATGTTAAGGTCATAATGTTAAGGACATAGTCATAATGTTAAGGTCATAATGTTAAGGTCATAATGTTAAGGTTAAGGTCATAATGTTAAGGTCATAATGTTAAGGTCATAATGTTAAGGTCATAATGTTAAGGACATAGTCATAATGTTAAGGTCATAATGTTAAGGTCATAATGTTAAGGTCATAATGTTAAGGTCATAGTCATAATGTTAAGGTCATAATGTTAAGGACATAGTCATAATGTTAAGGTCATAATGTTAAGGTCATAATGTTAAGGTCATAATGTTAAGGTCATAATGTTAAGGTCATAATGTTATGGTCATAATGTTAAGGTCATAATGTTAAGGTCATAATGATAATGGCTGTAGTAAGTGTCACGGCTGGCCCCCCGTTAGTTGGTCCTAGTAATCCGCGTTGGGTGATTCTGGGATGGAAAAATGGCTGAAATGCCCTGCTGATCCATCAATAATGAGATACCCGTTTCAAGTGTATTTAGGAGGATTTATTCTACATTAACATTACCTTTATACTGCAGTTTTAGACGCTAAGCATACCTTTCAGCTCGCGTCTTACTGTTGTCCGTCGACAAACAGGCTGTTTTTTTTCTCTAAACCTTGCATAAAACGAGTCGGCTCTAGTAAGCTCCCCTTACGCGTGCGTCCCCTCCTAACGCAACGCCTCACCCTCTAGGCAGTGATTATATCCGTATCTCGCACCACCCTCTAAGGCAAAAGATTGCCCAGGCAGTGGCTACATCTGTTACAGAATCAGAATCAGAATCAGAAAGACTTTAATGATCCCCGGGGGGAAATTGGGACAAGTTACAGTAGCTCGCTCACAGAACACACATAGCATA
>NC_139627.1:20270802-20278302 GCF_964638095.1 Poromitra crassiceps | reverse complement strand
CTGTACCGTATACAGTAGTGCCATTGTAGAACTCACTAGCAGTGAGGAGTGAAACGCATGTTATAATGTACACACAGGGAAGAGAAAGGCATCTACATTCTAGTTTTACTATCGGGAATATGGCAAATATGCGTATCTCCCAAAATGTTGGCGCATCCCTTTAAGGGATAGTTTGGATTATTTGATGTGGGGTTGTATGAGGTAGTTAATGTTGCAATAAGATGCATCATATTGTTTTCTAATGGGTTGCCATGGTGAAGTAGGCAGTAGGAGCTTTTACACCAGTACGGAATGCAAAACATTTCCAGGTTAAGGCGGTCTCTCGGCTCTCAGTCTGGGACGCTCGTCAGACAGCATGGACAATGCCGTTCTGAGCCATGAGACGGACAAATGGATTGTGTATTTCCCCCTTTAAGGAGTTTGTCGTGGCCCACACGAGGAAAGATTGGCCGGAGAAAAGCGGTCAGACCGGTGCTACATGCTAACGCGACCAGGCTAGGAGGTCAGCTTTAACTCACCAGTCTTGGCAACCCTTCTCTTTCTTAACTCAAGTGACCAAAGCTCATAGTGACCAAAGCCGCTGATAGACCCCTAGAATAATGGCTGTAGTGTCACGGCTGGCCCCCCGTTAGTTGGTCCTAGTAATCCGCGTTGGGTGATTCTGGGATGGAAAAATGGCTGAAATGCCCTGCTGATCCATCAATAATGAGATACCCGTTTCAAGTGTATTTAGGAGGATTTATTCTACATTAACATTACCTTTATACTGCAGTTTTAGACGCTAAGCATACCTTTCAGCTCGCGTCTTACTGTTGTCCGTCGACAAACAGGCTGTTTTTTTTCTCTAAACCTTGCATAAAACGAGTCGGCTCTAGTAAGCTCCCCTTACGCGTGCGTCCCCTCCTAACGCAACGCCTCACCCTCTAGGCAGTGATTATATCCGTATCTCGCACCACCCTCTAAGGCAAAAGATTGCCCAGGCAGTGGCTACATCTGTTACAGAATCAGAATCAGAATCAGAAAGACTTTAATGATCCCCGGGGGGAAATTGGGACAAGTTACAGTAGCTCGCTCACAGAACACACATAGCATAAAATAAACAGTAGTAAATGCGATAGTAAGCAAAATAAGTAGAATAAGAAGAATAAGAACACAACATAGCATAGAATAAACAGTAGTAAATGCGATAGAAGCAAAAATAAGTAGAATACGTCTAAAGTAAGCAAAATACGTAGAGTAAGTATACATTACGTGCCAATTATCTTTATTGTACACTGGACTTATATTAAGTCGGCTTGCCCTATACGTTACACGTGGCTCAGCCAGGCACAGTTAACCTATCGGCTGGTTCAGTCTCAGGGAGACTGAGCATCTCCGAGGTGCTCTTTTAAGAGAGGCATTAAATAGACCAATGGCCACAGGCAGGAATGATTTCCTGTGCCTCTCCGTGTTGCATCTAGGTGGAATCAGTCTCTCACTGAACGTGCTCCTGTGTTTGACTAGCACGCTGTGGAGTGGGTGCGAGTCATTGCTCATGATGGAGCGTAGCACACACATCTCCCATACCTGTAGCTTTTAGCAGTAGTTACAATCCTCTATATTTTATCCCCAATTGTATAACATTATTGACATAAAATTGATCAATCAACATTGCATTCAGTGTGTATTTGCCTCACCAGGTTCTGCAGATCACAGTGCTGGGCTACGTTCCTCCACATGTCGACCCCTCCTCTCTTAGAACTAAGCGAGGTTTGAGGTCCCACTCTGGCAGGAGGTTATCACCAGTCGACATGCCAGAGGTCCACATTAAGTGTACGCAACATTTTCAGCGCTTTACCTTGCCGTGGAACAGCTGCTCTTATTTCTAGAGGCATTTTGGTCATTTACAGAGGCAATTCTAATGAAGTACAAAATACTACATTATATATTGGAAAATTAACTCACTAATCACTAAGATTTGTTTTAACTTAATGACAAAAACATTGGATGGATTGCTGAAACGTACAATGCCAAAATTTTATTTTGACTGTGCCGCTTGGTGTGTATTTGTGCAATGCAGATTTTGTGCACTAAATTGAATATTATAGGGGCGGCTGTAGCTCAGGAGGTAGAGCAGATCGTCCAATAATCGCTTTGGATAAAAGAGGTCGGTGGTTCGATTCCCGGCTCCTCCAGTCTGCATGTCGAAGTGTCCTTGGGCAAGATACTGAACCCCAAATTGCTCCCGTTGGTGTGCCAGCACCCTGCGTGGTAACCTGCCGACATCGGTGTGTGAATGGGTGAATGTACCTACTGACTGTAAAGCGCTTTGGATAAAAGCGCTATATAAATGCAGGCCATTTACCATTTACCACACAATGCACACACAATACACACACGCACGTCTACACACATAGACAGGGTTTAAACTTCTGCAGTGGTATCCAGTTCATCTCATTGGCGAATCCCCTCTCTGTTGGGGGCTATAATGGTGTTTCCAGAGTACTAAATTAAAAAACATGTCTCCAAACATGGAAAAGAGAGCGTGAGAGATGGAATGAAACAGAAACAGAGAAAAAAAAAGACAGAGAGAGAGAGAGAGAGAGAGAGAGAGAGAGAGAGAGAGAGAGAGAGAGAGAGAGAGAGAGATCCCAGCTTGGAGAAAGCAGCAGGACGAGCGAGGTGTTGGGAGGTTAAGAGCCGGAAGACAGAGGTGTCTCCTCTCTCTCTCTCTCTGGCCTGTAAAGGAGCTCTGATGCTGGGCAGGATCCACAGGCCGCAGCCAGCCAGGACATCACGCACACACACGCGTGCATGCTGCACGCACATACACACACACACATGCGCATGCGCACACACACACACACACACACACACACGTGCATGCGCATACACATGCATACACATACATACACACATATGCGTGTGCGCACATGGGGAGAGAGGACATCTGGATGCACACACACTTTACAGCATAAAGTGACATCTCAGGCCAGCAGCACCTACAGTATGAAACAGATCATTTTGGCCGATGGATGGATGGATGGGATAGCCTACTCTACTCTATTGTATTTTTGTTTACCTGTTTTACCCCTAATTGTTTTATTCTAATTCTCTGTTAGCTTTATTAGGTGTCTTTTTATGCTTGATTGCATGGTTTCATTTTGGTGTTCAGCACTTTGTAACAGTAAAGAAAAGGAAATTTAAATATATGTACTGTATATATTAGAAGGATTCCTGCAGCTCGCCGAGCTGGCCCTGCTGCCCGGCCTTGCCCACAGCCTGGCTGCTGTGTGGCCTTGCCTGCCCTATTGGCGCGCGCACAATATCTCCCTCTCTCTCTCCCCCTCAGTCTCTCCCCCCTCTCTCTCCCTCTCGTCTCTCCCTCAGTCTCTCTCGTGACTTTGTGTGTGTGTGTGTGTGTGTGTGTGTGTGTGTGTGTGTGTGAATTTATGACACCACTGATGATGTCATCAGTGGGATATATGACATCACTGATGATGTCATCAGTGGGACAGACAGAGAAACAAACAGAGCCCTAGCTCCCAATTCTATACTGATAGATTGAAATAATCGTACTAAAACTGACCCTCTATAGGCACAGCCAGTACACTGACCTGCTGCAGTTGAGACCACCTTGGTCAAGTCCGAGTCGAGACCGAGACCAGGGGAAGTTGAGACGGTCAAGATAGATTCAAGTCTGAGTCTGAGTTATATTAACTATGAGATGAGATGAGAGCAAAACGGTCAAAAATCAGTGAACGGACTTGAGTACTACAGTACAGCCCTGGGAGATGAATAGATACATGGATACAAAACATAAAAACAAATCATGTACAGAAACAGACACTACTGTATAAGTAGGGCTATTGTGTAAGATTTCTACACACTGATGTGAGAGGAGAGAGTTGCTTCAGCCTTGAAATGAACTGCTTGGCAGATCCTGTAATAGTAGCTCCAGCAGGGTAGATGCAGGGTGGGGGTTCAACTCCTTAGCTCCAGCAGGGTAGATGCAGGGTGGGGGTTCGACTCCTTAGCTCCAGCAGGGTAGATGCAGGGTGGGGGTTCGACTCCTTAGCTCCAGCAGGGTAGATGCAGGGTGGGGGTTCGACTCCTTAGCTCCAGCAGGGTAGATGCAGGGTGGGGGTTCGACTCCTTAGCTCCAGCAGGGTAGATGCAGGGTGGGGGTGCGACTCCTTAGCTCCAGCAGGGTAGATGCAGGGTGGGGGTTCGACTCCTTAGCTCCAGCAGGGTAGATGCAGGGTGGGGGTTCAACTCCTTAACACCACTGTGAGGCTTGTGTAAGAGGGACAACACAAATGCATCCCTGATGTGCTGCTGTGGGGACCTTGAGATAAAGCCAGGCTGCCGGGTCGTCATGCAGCATGTTTAGGGATAAACATGGGCTTCACAAGCAGGGAACTGATCCAGGACCAGGCTACAGAGGCTATGGAGGTCCCACACAAGTATGTATGAATATGTTTTAGCAGGCCCTCCTCACAAGGAAAAGGACAACATTCGGTAGATTTTCAAGGGGGTTCAAACGACCGATGGTTACGAATGCAACCTCTTGCGGTCGTGTGAGTAAACAAAGTGCATGTGTGCAGTGCATATACAAAGACGAGGGGATTCAGGTAGGTAGGTAGATACTTTATTGATCCGGAAGGATTCAAGGAAGACGGCTCAACTTCAACTCACTTCCTGTCATTTTTTCACGTGGGTTTTGCCCATGGTTTTCTACGGATACTCCCACTTAGGAGACTTTCGGCAGGTCTGAGTCAATGGTTGACCACGCCCATTTAGGAGACTTGCTGCTACCATTTGTTAGAATTGGCGGAGCCTGCGGTGACCCATCTATAGTAATATAATATCTATGGTGCATACGGCACGTTTATTTGAGTAAACAAGTTGAATCAGTACTTCTACTTTGACCAGTCTTTTTTTTTACATAAGCAACCATACTTCTACTTCAGTAAATAATATGTGTAGTCTTCCCATCTCAAGATAGCTACGCTATAGGCTAGTGTGGCTCGTTTAAACTTGAAGGTCAGCTAGGAGCTAATCTACTAGATAACTAGATGTCTTTTTTCGGTTAGTATTAAAAGAGTTACTCCGCCCATTGAGATTTAACCCAACAATTATTTCTGCCTTCAGAGCAGCTCTGCCTCCGGAAAAAAAAAGAAGAAGAAAAAAGTTGTTTTAATGTGTCGATCAAATGATGAAACTCAGAGATTATTTTCCTCCGAAATGGAAAAGTGCATATATCGCATTTTGGAATCAAAGTCCTCTGCAGCTGCAACACACTAACGGGAGCAGAGGAGACAAAGAGAGCGATGAAGAGAAAGCAGCAGAGGAGGAGAGCTATGGCAGTAACATATATATCTTAATAGTAAGGAATGAGAATGCTTACAACATGTACCGGCCCTAAATAGCATGCGAGGCTCCAGAGGTGATGTATATGTAGCTACTGGTTCAAACCCATTAACACATGCAAAGCCCCACCTGTCTGTCCCAGCACATGAAGGACTCCTGCACTCAGATCTGGTGTCTTGTATATTAGACTTGATCGTTTTTTCCAATGCTGCACAAATCTCTCCGGGTGGTGGAGAAGAATAGCTGACATTGTGACTGTAGCCCATTGTATTGCATGTTCTGTGACATTGGCATTGAGCATTGGCATAGGCAGGGTCTGACGTTATTTTTGGCAAGTCTGCATGGTGTTGTGGTGGGCGTCCACCCGCTATGCCGACCACCCGCAATGCCGACCTTAGGTTTAGGCGTGGGGGTGGGAGAGGTTAGGTTTTGGGTTAGGGTCTGGGGGAGGTTAGGTTTAGGCATGGGGGGAGGTTAGGTTTGGCGTGGGGGCTGGGAGAGGTTAGCTCCACCGACACGCTGCACGCCGCCTCGCTCAGCTGGTTCTGCTTGTGGGCTATCGGCATTGCGACCTGTCGGCACTGCGGCCTGTCGGCACATAGACACCGTTGTGGTGCATGCATCTCATTTGGACTAGTATAAATGTCTGTTTTGCTACTGATAACACAAAAGTAATTCAGTCTATATCCACTTCATAAAGCTTCGCCATAGTCTGTTCTAAACAGACGTAGTCTGGTAGCTCTTTCGTGGGAAACCTCCTCTGCCACACAGGAAGTGAGGCGTTTGTTTGGAATAAATACAGTAGAAGAAGAATTGTGTTGTAGCAGTAAAAGCCACCATGACTGCAAAAACACTGAGTAGCCTATTGACAGCTTAGCACTAATAAAGGGAACCTGAGGGTTTACTGACTGGCAAAGGACAGTGTTGTGTGTGTGTGTGTGTGTGTGTGTGTGCGTGCGTGCGTGCGTGCGTGCGTGTGTGCGTGTGCGTGCATGTGTGTGTGTGCGTGCGTGCGTGCGTGTGTGTGTGTGTGTGCGTGCGTGCGTGTGTGTGCATGTGTGTGTGTTCTTGCACAGCTATCTTAGTGAGAACCAATTTGAGTTGTATACCTGGGAAGTGGGGACATTTTAAGAAAGTGAGGACATTTTGACCGGTCCTCACTTTCTCACACACCTTCAAAGGGCTGTTTGAAGGTTAAGACTTGGTTTTAAGGGTTAGTTTAGAATTGGCTTTAGATTAGGGTTTGGGTTAGGCATTAAGTTGTGATGGTTAAGGTTAGGTTTTGGGGCTCGGCGGGAATGCATAAATGAATCTCCTCACTGTGTGTGTGTGTGTGTGTGTGTGTGTGTGTGTGTGTGTGTGTGTGTGTGTGTGTGTGTGTGTGTGTTGTGTGTGTGTGTGTGTGTGTGTGTGTGTTGTGTGTCTGTGTCTGTGTGTGTGTGTGTGTGTGTGTGTGTGTGTGTGTGTGTGTGTGTGTGTGTGTGTGTGTGTGTGTGTGTGTGTGTGTGTGTGTGTGTGTGTGTGTGTGCGGCATGTGTGCGGCGTGTTTGTGCATGTGAGAGAGAGAGAGAGAGACAGATGCACTCTCACAGCCAGAGTAATAACAGTGAGAGGATCTGCATGAGCAGAAACACAAACTCCAGGGGGATTCCTTCATGTTAGATCTGTCAGTGGCAGATCGTCTTGTGTAAGAGGGAGGCTCTCTGGCCTTCTGCCTCTACATAACAACAACCAGGGGAATTGTGGGAGTTGATGTTCGCTGGCAGAGAGCTGTTCATTTGGTGTCAATAAGCAAACACACACAGGCCACAGTGAAAGGAGGCTGTGTCTCTTATTGTGACACAGACTTTAATTGAGGATGATTATTTTCGTGCGTGCGTGCGTGCGTGCGTGCGTGCGTGCGTGTCTGTCTGTCTTCTGGGGGAATTGAAAAGGAGGAAAACTGCTTTAAAAAGGATTATTTAAACAACATATTTCATAGAAACGTTGGATACCTTTTTATAAAGTGTTGCAATACTCTATTATACTAGATTACTTTAGTAGCCAAATAAACAGCAACGCTGTGATACATTGTGGGCTTTTTCAGGCGAAGCAGACAGTCTATATACAGTAGGTCTGTGTGGGAACGGCCACAAAATGTTACTACGG
>NC_139627.1:20253302-20265802 GCF_964638095.1 Poromitra crassiceps | reverse complement strand
CCAGCTTAAATCATTACAATCATTAGATAGTCAATGTCACACATCTGCTAGCCACCCGCCGGCCTGCTGTGAGTTCTCTTAATGTTGCTTGAAAGCTGTGAAAAGTGAGACAGCTGTCAGTCACTGGTGTTGAATAACTGGGGGCTGATATTTCCCTTATAAATGTCTGCAATGATTTGTGAACACACTCTGAACACACGGCACACCGTGACTGTAGCATGTGCATCAGAATGTATGTGCTATATATGCTATCTATATGCTACCAGTCAAAAGTCCAATTTTTCTTTTTCTTTTCTTCTTCTTTTTTTTTTTTTACAATTTTCCACATTTCAGAGGGAAGAGACGTCGTGACAAAAAAAGTCATCGGATCAACTTCACTATTTACATTTGTCTAATTTAATTAAGCAGATCGATCACAATGGCTTTAAGAGAATGAAAAACATAGAACATTCAATCAGGTGAATTGACTATTCAATTACAATCAAGTGATTTTTTGCTGTGAAATTAATTAAAAACGACCCCGTGCTTCTGAGAAATCATCCCATATGCCAGTAAACACATGCGAGCGCTCTGTGTTTTGAATGGAAGTTTTAAGGCGGTCAGTACAATGGCGCAACAGTTTGAAATCCAAGCATAACTATTTCTAGTGTGATACCGACGCGTAAGTCAGCGTGCAAAATGAGACAAATGCCGCCCCACATTTGGTACGCGGCAATATTTCCGAGGAAACACGACACTCATCCTAGAGTAAACCGTGTCGTTAAAGGTATTACAAAGTCATTCTTTTCCCCCGTTTCTCACACTTCATTTGGGCATTACTCAGGTTTACAGAGGCTTTCTGTGGTTATGGCGGATTTGTGTGGTTTATCGAGTTTTCCTGGCGTTTCTCCCGACACCCACAACACTAAATCACACATTTGTCTAAACAGATGTGGTTTTCTACCCAACGTGACATGCAACATGTACCAAGCATTTTTATTATTTTTTATTTTTTTACACGTGAGGTCCCGGCCGGCAGCTTGATCGTTTCATTACTGCGACACGGTACACCTCGGCCCATGGGAAGTGTACAACTGTATAATCTGTGATCATATTTCACAGCAAAGACATTTTTCATGCAGAAAACGCTCAAACAAAACCGGCCTAACTGCTGGCCTCTGGCCTCCACAAACAGGCAAGTCGCTGCTCACTTTGTTTCACTCCGTTCTGAATTAGAACTATGCATTCACAAGAGCCCGATGGTGTCTAAATTTAGCTGTAAACAGATCAACACTGTCGACTTGACAAGGCAGTGAAACTGTGATGTGGGAATGAACCGAAATTCAAATGAGGTTAGTGAGAAAAGAAAAAAAAGAAAAGAAGAAGAAGCAAAAAACAAAACATTATTTTGGTGCGGTTTGATTGACAAGTTTGTGTGGGGAGACCTTTACCATAGCAACATAACTTTGGTTGCTAGGATAACAGAGGCAGATGGATGGAGTGTCTAATTTTCCGCACTGACCGACAGTAAGAGAGGGCATCTGGTAGTTTGTTTGTTTGTGTGTGTGCGCGTGCGTGTGTGTGTGTGTGTGTGTGTGTGTGTGCGCGCGTTTTTATGTACGAGTGTGTGTGTGCACGTGGATCTGAATCTGTGTGCATGCATCTATATATGAGTCAGTGTGTGTGTGTGTGTGTGTGAGAGAGAGTGAGTGTGTGCATGTGCATCTGAGTCTGTGTGCGTGCGTCTATATATATGAGGAGTCTGTGTGTGTGTGTGTGTGTGTGTGTGTGTGTGTGTGTGTGTGTGTGTGTGTGTGTGTGTGTGTGTGTGTGTGCGTGCGTGCGTGCGTGCGTGCGTGCGTGCGTGCGTGCGTGCGTGCGTGCGTGTGTGGATCTTGATTTTCCATGCCAACAGTACAAGCCCAAAGTCTTGGCACAAGGGAAAAGTATTAGATTCAGGGGACAAATAATTAACTGACATCAGCTGGTGGGGTCCGGGGGAAAGGTTGCGGCTACAAATATAGCACCTTTTTGTCCCAATAAATCGTGGGGGGTGCAGGCAGAGGCCTCTGGATTGACAGAAAACACTGCCTGGAATCCGCTGTGGTCCTGATTAATGTGACACGCAGCCCTCTTTCAAGTCTGCGCTCAAATAGAACATCAAACGACTCGGACAACGGCTGCAACAAGAGATTTCATCTGGCCTGCTGCCACGCTGAGGACACACGCTCCAGCTCTTCACTCAACAAAGCCTGCACCAAACCCCCACTTTCCCTCTCAATAAGGGATTATGGTCCCACTGATACTTTATTAAATATCAAACATCGGCCGCTCAGTGTCCTATGATGGAGATCTGCACACAGATACAGGAAAAACAGACTGGAAAACATCAGATTTTCTTTGCATATTACTTGTTCATTTAATTGTTCAGCAATGTTTTTGGACAAGTTCAAGTTTTAAAGGGAGACTTCACCAAAAAATAATGTTGCTTTAATTTTGCACATGATCTCATACACAGCCGAAAACTGTGAAGAGTTTTGTAGACATTAATTTAGTTTTGCAGTTGATGTCATCTATATACTATATCATTGTTTGGCATGATTAATGAAAATACAAAAATGAGAAATCCAAACTTCCAAAAACGTTACTGTCCTCAGGCAGTTTGTTTTGCATCTTAAAAGTACTTGCTTCAACATTCTGCGCACTCTCATATCGCATGGTCAAAGTGGAATCACCTGTTGAAATAAGATGCAGACTGTGCACAAATATCAGCTATCAATACCTTTGATACAAAGTATTCGTATATCCCATATCAGTCAAACCATACTTTGGGTTTTAGGCGGTTGCTTTCTGCACTATGGACAAGATGATGTGTTTTTGCTCAGTGCATGCAGGTGAAAGTTGTGTGTTCATCGTAGGAGTGCTGCTACATTGGGCTGTTGGGCTGCAGCAGTGTCCTACTGTAATACACGTGTGAAGGCGGTCAGTAAACACCTTGGTCAAATATGCATCAGGGTGTTGAGAGGCCTGGGCGCTCCCTCCGCTGTCTCTCAGTAACAATAACAGGCTGGTGGTGGTGGCCCGTCCCTGTCGGGGGTCAGTGGGACCAGAATGACCCGCCGGCCAGAAAGAAAAGAGGCGAAAAACCTCCCACTTTTCCCAGTCGGGCCTATTGGCGCTGAAGCCGTTTAGCGTATCTGCGGGTAGAGGCGTTCCGGTGTCATAAAATTATCGCCTTTGTAAAAAGATGGCCGGTGATGCCTGGAGAGGAGCGGGCCAACATGTCGGGGGATATTTGGGCAGCTGCCCGCGGGCACGGTTAATGACAAAGCTGATGATATTTGGGCTTTTATTGACCTGTCAGTTCTTATCAGAGACTTTCTCTGAAAACAGCCGCGAGAGACGAGGAGGCGCGCGGCGCTGACACTGCCTGACTGGAGGTGTGAACAGGAGATGGGGGGGGGGGGGGGGGGGGGGGGGCTCAAGGTGCAGCCATGTCAACCCTCTGCAGGAGGAACGCAAACTATTATGTCGTTAACACACTTTCCAGCTTCATAGCTGTGAGCGAAATCAGACAAAGCTAAATATTATAATGGCTAATTCTATTACTCCTTTTAAAAGTAAGAGAAAATACTTTACTTATTACTTGGTATCAAAAGTAATTAGTTACCTTACTTGTTACATTACTATATTACTTTTGCTTCCCCCCTTCCGAAAAAGTGAAGTACAACCTGTTTAGCCATGCAGGTCTTTTTAGAACTTTATTGGAACAATAATTGACATTACAAGAGGAGTCAACAATCAGCCAAACTACATACTTTTGATCTATTTACGTATCTCCACACTTTGTTTCAGCACTGTGCCAGCGCTGGAGAAAGTAATGCAGTGACTTGAAGTTACTTGGATTAGTAACTGTAATATAATTATCGTTTTGGAAATTATAAACCCTTACACTACTTGTTACCAGGGCCGCGGGAAGTACGGGTGCTGCAGGTGCTGCAGCACCCCCTAGTGGTGAGATAAAAAAAACAAAAACAAAAAAAACTAATGTAATTAAAAATATTTTCCAGTGCACTATGTTCCTTTCTTATTTGGGAATGTTTCGGGAAATTATTGCATTATTGATATACTGAAAATGTAGCCTATTTAAATAGAATTATCAACAATAACAATCAAGGAAGTTACATGCTTGTAGGCTAGAGAAGAAGAAGAAGCACGCATGCGCGCACATGTTGTGTTGAACCAACCAACAACCAATACGAATTGTTTAATCTGGCAATAAAGAAACGTGAACTTGACATGCTATTTTAATAGCCTACTCAAAAATGCACCTCCCACTATACAGCAAAGAGAGGAGTCAATGTTTCTGATATAATCATTGCCATTCAGATCAGAATAATTGGTCTAGTCATTATGTTTGCTGATAATATTTCTATCATGTTAACTCTGTGTCATGTTAACTAGTGTATTCAGAGCAAATAGGGAGATATAGAGCATTATCATCATGCTATATATCTCCCTCTTTGCTCTGAATGAGTGAGATGTTAATGTTAATTTAAAATTAGATATTCCTCTAAATATGGCTAAAAAATGTAAAAAAAAAAAAAAAAAAAAAAAACATCAATTTCCTTCCTCCCAGCACCCCCTGCTTAAAGTGACTTCCAGCGGTCCAGCAGCCCTGCTTGTTACTGGGAAAAGTAATACAATTACAGTAAGGCGTTAATCTATTTTACTGCCCAAAACTGCTCACTACTGAATCCAAGCTTGGGAAACATTGAATAATGTATCAACTGGAAGGCTTTTCTGTTCAGATTCAGAAACACATCCATCATCCAGACACAATCCAGACAGATCCACGATTCACGAAATATGCTCTTATCTACAAAAATCCTTCGTAAAGGATAACATACAGCGCAATATCTGCTCACATAGGCAAGTGCTGACACAAACAGCAGTAACGACACACACACACACGCACACACACACACACACACACACACACACACACACACACACACACACACACACACACACACACACACACAGAGACAAGTTCACAAACGGGTTATGCTCTGTACACAAGGTACAAATCCCGACAACTTTGCACACAAAGTTGAGCTCAATTTGAGCCTCCAAAGTAAACCATGGTTGCTGGGCCGGCGCTCAGGCTTCACAAAGGCCCACTGTAGTTATCACCTAAAGTGTGAACGGACTGCTCTCTCTGCTTCTTTATAAACAATGTGGACGGCCAAGAAAAACATCATAATTCCATTTATTTACTTTGAAAAGATGTAATCTCTGGCGCTGGATATCTCCGAGTATATCTTTGGCCAAAACAGGCTGAGCTCTGGTGCTGGCCAGTTGTACGCATGCGCCTCCTCCCTCTCTGATGCCTCTGCTCTGTTATTTGAATTTCACATTCCTGTGCCGAGGAGAAGCCTGGAGGTGACAGCAGCTCACTGAGGCGGAGGAGAAGCCTGGAGGTCACATCAGCTCACTGAGGTGGAGGAGAAGCCTGGAGGTCACAGCAGCTCTCTGAGGCTGATGAGAAGCCTGGAGGTCACATCAGCTCACTGAGGTGGAGGAGAAGCCTGGAGTTCACAGCAGCTCACTAAGGCTGAGGAGAAGCCTGGAGGTCACAGCAGCTCACTCAGGCTGAGGAGAAGCCTGGAGGTCACAGCAGCTCTCTGAGGCTGAGGAGAAGCCTGGAGGTCACAGCAGCTCACTGAGGCTGAGGAGAAGCCTGGAGGTCACAGCAGCTCACTGAGGCTGAGGAGAAGCCTGGAGGTCACCGCAGCTCTCTGAGGCAGAGGAGAAGCCTGGAGGTCACAGCAGCTCTCTGCAGCTCTCTGAGGCTGAGGAGAAGCCTGGAGGTCACAGCAGCTCTCTGAGGCAGAGGAGAAGCCTGGAGGTCACAGCAGCTCACTGAGGCTGAGGAGAAGCCTGGAGGTCACAGCAGCTCTCTGAGGCAGAGGAGAAGCCTGGAGGTCACAGCAGCTCACTGAGGCTGAGGAGAAGCCTGGAGGTCACAGCAGCTCTCTGCAGCTCTCTGAGGCTGAGGAGAAGCCTGGAGGTCACAGCAGCTATATCTGCAGCTCTCTGAGGCTGAGGAGAAGCCTGGAGGTCACAGCAGCTCTCTGAGGCGGGGCTTGTGAATGAGAATATATTGTGGCAATTCATTATTCACTTTGTGTCAATGAAATAATGCTGAAGTTTTTACAATTGATCGTTTGACTGGAGACCCCCTGGAACCCCCTCGACGACTGCTGGTGGTCTCCAGACCCCCATGTTGAGAACCTCTGGTTCAGGAGACAGTGTGGATTTCACTGTCCAAGTTTGGATTCCTCACTTTCTGTGTGTGGGCATACCGACATCAGAAATATGGTGTCTCAATTAGTATGGATCATGGGACACTTTTCTCTATTGCCACCTTGGTGATTTAGGCTGAAGAGACATGCATTCTTACTCAGAAATTAGTCCAGCTTAGGTCAGAAAATACTGTAAGTGTATTTATTACTAAAGAGACATCAGACAGTAGTATAGTCTGATATCTCAAGATGTGTAGTAGTATAGTCTGAGATCTCAAGATGTGTTCTTGTTGTCTGTTGCTCGGACTGAACTAGGAAAGAAAGCATGTCTTTGCTCTGTTCCCCTCAGTTGGAACTGCCTTCAAAATGACTTGAAGATGAGGGACTTGACCTCTTTGGCTGTTTTTAAAGCACATAGTACAATGGTGAATGAATCATGTGTACTTGTCTATGTCCTATAGGTAGGCCATTTCTTAATTAATTTCATGGACTCCAGGGTCTTGTTATTTGTATTTTGTACTTGTATTTGGTAGTACTGGCACTTTTGCCACTTGTCTGTCTCCGTAGGTAGGCTTTTTTCTTCTTTTTTTTCAGCACTGTCTTGGCCAGGTCTCCCTTGTAAAAGAGATTCTTGATCTCAAAGGGACTAACCTGGTTAAAAATGGGTTAAAAAAGTTAAAAAATTAACTACCCCTTAATTAACAGTTAACTACTGTAATGTGTCTAGCAAACACTTACTAATGCTGTTCATAAGGTATTGTGGTATTAAGGTTAGAGCAAACTTACATCAAGGCTGTTAATTAATGTACCCTCTTATCTCAACAGTCATGTGACTTTCCGTGAAGCTTCCAGCGAAAGTTTATCCCCCCAACCCCCAATATTTTTACTTTTTGTTTTTGCTCCAACTGAAATGTTTTCTGGTCACGATTCAGTAGGTCACGGGTTAGCTTGGTTCCAGCCTTAAAACATGTTAAACAAGGATTTTTGTTCAAAATGACTATGGAGAAAATAAATGGGGAACTCACTTCCAGGGCAAAAAATGTCACGTGACTGTTCAGCTCTGTTGTAAGGTGTAAACAGCAAAAAGGCTTTGGTTTTTGTCTGGTTTTTAAATGTGACCTGTATCTGGATAGGTTATCTGGATACAGGTCACATTTAAAAACCAGGTGTAAATGGAGTGACAGTGTACATTCTTGTTCATCAGTCAGTGAGCCATACCAATCCAGAATACACACATAGATGGTCCCTTTAGTCTAGTGTATACGCATTCTACCACCCAATGTAGGAACACACACACACACACACCATGGAGTGGGTCCCTTGCGGTTTGGGTAGCGGTGCGTGGTCCCACTGGTCCCGGTGATAGATTGATGCGTGCGGTGGGGAATGTTGATGCGATGTGACGATATCATTCTGGACCCTGCGGAGGGTGCCCACCCACACGCCTGCTTTTAGGTGCCCACCCACACGCCTGCTTTTAAGTGTCCAGCCGTCCGGCTTGTCTGTGATGTTAAAGTCCTCCATGTTGTAATGTTAAAGTCCTCCATGCTGTAATGTTAAAGCCCTCCATGCTGTAATTTTCAGTCTGCTCAAACCGTGAAGAGACTCAATGACGTGAAACGGTTGCCGTGACCCGGGCGGGTGTCCAAGTGTTAAAACGCAACTGACCCGGAATGTAGCAACATAAACTGTTCCCACCCGGCCATGTGCTAAATCATGACGCTTATCTTTCCTCAGTTTACTGATTGCTTCACTAAATATAATGTGAAATTCAATAACAGCGTTATTATTTTAATGATCTGAATCAATTATAGAGGTATCTCTATCTCAGCATATGAGTTAGGTTTTAAAACAATGTGCTTTTACACCTATTTAACTCTGTACAGTGAGATTAATAATGATGAATAGTCTTTGTTCGTACAGCAAAAAATAAAGTTGCAAAGTAGGCTACTTCACAATCATATCAGAGATAAAAGAACAAAAGACAGAACAATAGATCAGTGAGGTAAAAGTACTTAAAAAAAATATTATAACCGTAAATAAGCAGATTATGTGCAATTAAATAGTCAGTAAGTAAGTGATTTAATATCATATCATCATGGAGCCAATTCCCGATGTGGTGCAAAGGTTGTATTTTATGCTAAATATAACAGAAATGATCAGATATATGAAATTATCTTCACCTTCCACTTATATGCCAGCTGTATTTCCATGCATGGGGTGTATTGTATATACCGGTAGTCTATGCCTTGTACCTTGTAGTCTATGTATAACTCCATCTGGCAGAACAGGTGCAACCTTAGACGCAGCCCAGGCGCTCTGGAAATTTAGCCCCGTAAATCAATTTAGATATAATTACAGACACCACTATTCATCAGTCAGCATGGGCTCATATCATGTCTTCCGAAATGATTAGCATAGCAAGCTATTTTCACTGATGGAGCAAGCTTCTTCCCTTTCATCTGGGATGAAACAAAAGACGAGTGCATGTTCACATCTGAAAGTTATTAGCTGATGCTGTATGTGTTGCTCTGTCGCTCAATGTGTGGACCACAACTCTCGCAGGGTTAGGGGTTCTCTAACTAATAATGCAGTCATATATAGTGTATAGGTGCTTTGGATGAAAGTGTCCAACAAATGCTGTTTGTTATGTAAGATGCTGAGTCCGCACACTGTAGCTCCCATTTTGCTTAATTTATTTTACCCGTGATGTTTCGAGCTCTCGCTCTTCTTCAGACATAAAACATACATAGAAAGGTGCCATCTTAAATCACCCTTCCCCTCGGTCACATGACTCACATGGTCATCACATGACCTCGGTGTAAGTAAGTTTGACCCAGTGTTAGAAAATAATAGAAAACTACACTTAAATCAATACATGTCAATAAATATGCACAAATATAATACAGTCAAATATAGAAAAAAGCCCTCACATAAGAAAATCACATCAGGCCAGAAGGCCGTCATACCTAAAAATGGCCATATATATATATATATATATATATACACTGTATAATATATATATATACACGTGTGTGTGTGTGTGTGTGTGTGTGTGTGTGTGTGTGTGTGTGTGTGTGTGTGTGTGTGTGTGTGTGTGTGTGTGTGTGTGTGTGTGTGTGTGTGTGTGTGTGTGTGTGTAAAAAGAGAGAGGCGCCATATCACTGAATATGGACAGCATAGGAATCAGGAACCACAGCCAAAGAAAGCATCCCAGTGTTTTTATTAGGTCCAGCACCTGCTTTGAAGAGCGGTTGTTGGAATGTACGCGTCTCCTTCACTGTTCTATATTATGTAAGATGCTAGTCATAACGCCAATAACTCCATCACGCCCATAGGTGTAGTCCCGGTGTAACGCGAGGGAACGGCGTTCCCATACTTCTCCAAGGGGTGTTTTGTGTGTGTCAGTGTGTGTGTGCATGTCAAGCCAATAAAACGAGTGAAACTTGACAACGTTGTCATTCGTCCAATATTTAAGGTGGGCTGAATTATTCACACAGCATCAACTCGCGGCTTGAAGAAAGAAGGAAACATTCCACCTTAACTATATTTAAGGTGGGCTGAATTATTCACACAGCATCAACTCGCGGCTTGAAGAAAGAAGGAAACATTCCACCTTAACTATATTTAAGGTGGGCTGAATGATTCACACAGCATCAACTCGTGGCTTGAAGGAAAAGGAAACATTCCACCTTAACTATATTTAAGGTGGGCTGAATTATTCACACAGCATCAACTCGCGGCTTGAAGAAAGAAGGAAACATTCCACCTTAACTATATTTAAGGTGGGCTGAATGATTCACACAGCATCAACTCGTGGCTTGAAGGAAAAGGAAACATTCCACCTTACGTTTACAAGCATGAAGAAACAATGTTAAAAGCGTGTTTCTTTTCAACGCGGTTGAATCAAAAGTTAGCGTTAATCACCCCATTTCAATTTGCATCGCCAGATGGGTCCAGTTGGGACCTGTGCGTGTGCAGGTGTTCCCCATATAGGTGCGTTCCCCCACTTCTCTAGATAGCACTACACCTCTGATCACGCCAAACGTCAGAAAGACGATGCATCCCATAACCAGTTTATACTATAGCTAAGAAAAGCTAGCTGCCACATCTGTTCGTCTTGTAACGAGTTTGGTAGTGTGTTAGCTTACATTAGCTTTATGTTGCTCCTCCTGGATAGCATCAGCATGGCACGACAGACTCAGACAACGGCTGTATTGGGATTTCACACACACACACACACACACACACACACACACACACACACACACACACACACACACACACACACACACACACCACTGTATTCACCTATGTGTCAGCCACACTATGCCTGGTCCCTACGGCACTATAGTCTCTACATTATGTTGATCCATATAGTGTAGTTTGACACACGTACCAAGTTGTTATACTGAAGAGACAAGCCACTTGTCCGGAGACAAACTGGGAGTGGCATGACCATAAATCAACCTGTTGCTGTGACTCAATATAAATAAGAAGCACCACCCAGTGGCAAATAAATAAATAAATTGTGAAGGGTGACTTTATCTATCAACATCAATGAGGCCCCTGGCACTGGAACACCTAAATGGACTGGAACCATCATTAATGATATTGGTTACACCTGCTTTCCCTTCTGCTTTACCACCACAAAACGGTTGCTGTGAAAAGGGTCTATAGCATTGCTACCCAGCTGGCCCGTGCAGGCCACCGTCCAAACAAATAAGGATGGAGCAGACGCTCTGGACAATCATGCAGCCTCTGGCCGGCTGCAGCCTGCTGAGGGATTGAATTTGTGTGACATGTGGAAGGAGGCATAGTGCTGACTAATTAGAAGGCAGCTAATTGGTGGCCGTCTGAAATAAACGTAACGACCTGGTGACACACAGTATGAACAGTGTAAACTATCAGGCCCATGGCTGCATGACAGCAGGGAGAGGGGGTCTGTGCATATACTATTACATCAGTATCAGTCCAACAGGCCTACAGTGTTTTATATGCACATGATCCATTATCAGGCAGGCCGGCGGGATGTGTCTGCATGTGCCATGGATATGTGTGACATGGATCTGTCTGCATGTGCCATGGGACCTTGATCTGTCTGCATGTGCCATGGGACCTTATTGTGCTTTGATAGGTTGAGCAGAACATGGGAACACTGGCCGCTTTTCAACAGCAAGGCCAAGCAGGGCTAAAGGCTTAGCTGTTCGTATTGCTGTGTGTGTATGTGTATACATACGGTACTGTATATTTTTCAACGTATAAATAGATGCATGTAAATACATGTAGTTAATAAATAAATTGTGAGGGGTGACTTCTCTCAAGTGATTGGCTGACTTTTTCAACAGATTTTCTTTTACTCTATTGCAGATGTTAATTTATTAGGTGTTTTCATTATTAACTAGGAACCAAATTTAACTTCCTGGACAGTAAAAAGTTAAAGTGAATTGATAAGCAGTATGAATACAGTATGCCCAACCCTTTCCTTGTAGTGCAGTGGTTCCCAACTTGGGGTCTGCAGACCACCAGGGGTCCTTGAGGGAGTTCCATGGGGTCCACAGCAATACTTGTTAAACGTCAACATTTAAACATCAACATTATTTAATTTACAAGAACTTAACACAATTAGATAATGTAGAAAAAGTATTGTTCTGATCATAGTTGCACTGTTATCTCTCTACCTACAATACAGTCACATGGAAGTAGTCTGGACAAATAATATAACAATAAATAACATTCTCAATTTTGAGTGCGAGAGACAAAATGGCTTCAAACGGGGGTCCGTGGCCCCAATACGGACTAACTGCTGTAGTGGAAAAGTAGGCTGCTCTCTCTCTCTCTCTCTCCCTCCCTCCATCTCCCTCCCTCCCTCCCTCCATTTCTCTCCCACTCTCTCTCTCCATCCCTCCATTTCTCTCCCTCTCTCTCTCCCTCCCTCCCTCCTTCTCTCCCTCCCTCCCTCCGATTTCTCTCCCTCTCTCCCTCCCTCCATTTCTCTCTCCCTCCCTCTCTCTCCCTCTCTCTCCATCTCCCTCGCTCTCCCTCCATCTCTCCCTCCCTCCCTCCCTCCTTCTCTCTCCCTCCCTCCCTCCATTTCTCTCCCTCTCTCCCTCCATTTCTCTCTCCCTCCCTCTCTCTCTCTCTCCATCTCCCTCCCTCTCCCCCCATCTCTCTCTCCCTCCCTCTCTCTCTCTCTCTCTCTCTCTGGTATAC
>NC_139627.1:20183302-20248302 GCF_964638095.1 Poromitra crassiceps | reverse complement strand
GCCTTCATGTCGAGCGTTTGTTTTCTTTGGTCCAAACCAGAGTCTCTTGGTCGTTCAGGTTCGCACTTCACACTGCCTGATTACAAGTGAAGCAGGGCTTGTAAAACTGAAGTCACATGACTCACACGTAGCTTGTTTACTGGACGGAGCTTTGCTATCATATTCTGGACAGAGTTTGGGTATCAGATTTTGGCGACGAGGGAAGTCAAAACAAATTTGATTCCAGTTCCTGTAACTTTAACTAACTGTAGCATGATTGAGTTGTCTGTTTTCTTTGCTGTAATTTACCTCCTCTGGTGTTCATATCGTTGTCGGAGTGCTCTGCATATAACTGCATCAGCTTAGTGTTCAAGTCCTGATTCAAGACCCATTTATTCAGCACAACCTGCCACCTACCTTAGGAGAATTTCGGGTTTTTTCAACCTGGACCCTATTTTCCACACTGTAGCCTATGTGTCTAAGGGACTCATCGTGACATTTTTTTCAAATTGGTTGAGTATCAGAATCAGAATCAGAATCAGAAAGACTTACCAAAAGACTCACCGAGATAGCCTTGTTTACAACTTGAGCAATGTGCTCAAACAACTACACAGTGTACTTACACAGGCCAATCCCGTACTGCATCGTCAATACACGTTCGCTAATAAAACTGCTTGGTTTGCCAAGATACATACAGTGTGGAAAATAGGGTTGAAAAAAACCGAAATTCTCCTTTAACTCTTCCTCCTTCTCCAGCCATTTTCACAGTTGCCATTTTGTGTCTAAAAGGCAGGGTAAACACAGCTGAAATCAAATCATTAATTAGGGGCCCAGCACTGGAACACCTAAAAGGATTGGAAGTTGGAAACCCTTGGTGGGTTGCACCTGTGTTACTTCCTGCCTTTTAGACACAAATTGGCTGCTGTCAAAAATGCCTGTTGTTTAATGTATTTCTCCTGCAGGCTGCACTGGAAAATGCCCAGTGCTCTAACACACACACACACACACACACACACACACACACACACACACACACACACACACACACACACACACACACACACACACACACACACACACACACACACACACACGTAGTATACTGTATGTTTCAATAGTGCAAATATTGCTACATGAGTGAAGTCTGCGGTCGATGATGCAGCCTCCAGTTCTCATAATGCAGCAGACTCAGTGTAGTTTCCAGTAGATACCAGATGAGACTGAAGTACCACCCGGCTTGGCCTGGCTTGGCTTCAGAACACAAAGACAGTCGTGGAAGCTACATTCTAAAGACAATTAACTTTGATAAATATGAATGGCAGGCAGGCAGTTCCTCTGTGTGAAACAGTTGGAATGATCTGACCTCATGTTTCACCTGCTGTAAGGGAACCGTCACTTTAAGAGTCAGAAGCAACTAAATCGACTCGTTAAGATGGACATTTTTTCCATGCAGTGCGGTCTCCCGCATGGGGATCCATCTCACCCCCTTGCTCCTCTCTTCTCCTGTCCAAACTCAACAGGGTACAAGTGTCAGCATCCCCCCCTTCCCACCAGCTCGGGCCTAGGTTTGGAATAGCACCAATGACCCCTGGGGCGAAAGTCTGCAGATCCCGTTACGGGCTGCCCTAAGCCCACTGTGCCCTCTGTGATTTATATATCTGTTGTGAATTTACAGCTTGTGAAATAGTCTCAGTTAACAGCAGAGAGGGAGGGAGGACGCACAACGCTGCTACAATGGACCTGTCGCCCAGGGACCGGGATTAGAGAGAGAGAGAGTGTGTGTGTGTGTGTGTGTGTGTGTGTGTGTGTGTGTGTGTGTGTGTGTGTGTGTGTGTGTGTCTGTGTCTGTGTGTGTGTGTGTGTGTGTGTGTGTGTGTGTATGTGTTTGTTTGTTTGTTTGTGTGTGTGTGTGTGTGTGTGTTTGTGTGTGTGTGTGTGTGTGTGTGTGTGTGTGTGTGTGTGTATGTGTTTGTTTGTTTGTTTGTCTGTGTGTGTGTGTGTGTGTGTGTGTGTGTGTGTGTGTGTGTGTGTGTGTGTGTGTGTGTGTGTGTGTGTGTTCATACATTATGTAGATGTGTACTGTAGGTGTGCATGAGGCTGTACATATGTGTCACACCATGCATCGGAAAGTGTGTGTGTGTGTGTGTGTGTGTGTGTGTGTGTGTGTGTGTGCGTCTGTAGACATTCCCTGCAAAAAAATTGCTAAGTATTGCTCTATCTCAGCCACTATAGGCGCCTTTTCATCTGGAGAAGACGTTGCTTTGTATACCCTTGAGTGCTAATGTTTACATATGTCTGCTTGTATCCATTATATATGAGCTAAAGCTACCATTCCGCTACACTGTTTCTCCTGTGTTTACAAGCACATGCATCCAGTGTCTGGTTCTATATACTGTACTGTACTGTACTGTACTGTACTGTACTGTACTGCAACCTTCTTCCAAAATATTTGGATCTCTAATATTTGCCCTACTTTGGATCAAAATAAATGTATTTAAATGTGTGCATTTTTGTATGTAATATGTAGGTGTGTCTGAAGCTGTACATATGCGCTTGAATGTGCCTGTCATGTGAATGACGTGTGTCCGAACTGTAAGTGTGCATCTGTAACGTGTGTGTGTGTGTGTGTGTGTGTGTGTGTGTGCGCGTGCGTGCGTTTGTGTGTGTGCGCGTGCGTGTGTTTGTGTGTGTGTGTGTGTGTGTGTGTGTGTGTGTGCGCGTGTGTGTGTGTGTGTGTGTGTGTGTGTGTGTGTGTGTGTGTGTGTGTGCGCGCGTGTGTGTAGACATTCCCCAGTCGAAGCACCTGGCGCAGAGGAGAGCTTATAAATTCCCACGATAAGGAGAAGGGAAGTGTCACATAGCTGGGTGTCATTTTTTTAAGATGTGAGGAAATGCCGCCCGGCTTGATTTCCTTTTTGAAATACAGCAATAATGAAAATGACGATATGTTTTCCCATGCTGTGTAAACTTGTATTCAAAAAAAAACACAAAAACATCTTTCCGGCAAGTGGCATTCAGTCTCCTTTCCACTGTAAAGGATTTTCCCCCTCTTTATTTTGCGGTTTTCCTCATTAAATCAAGTTCAATTGAATGTTTGTGTTTTCTTTTTTACCCTCTTTATTTATCTATATTTACTGTTTTGTATATTTAATTTTTCAATTTTTCAGAAAAACAAAACCAAACTATCTCTTCATCTCAGTCATCTCACTCATATTAAAGGGTCCATATGTTAAAAAAAACTCATTGTTTATCTTGTTCTGGCTCTCACGCGCCCCCTTCAGTTCATCCTCGGTCTGAAACGCTCTTTTATTCTTCTGCGTTTGTGTCGGATGCGCCCAGCCATCACAGCGCTCCACAGCACCCCTCTGGTGGGAAGCTATATAGGCCCATTGCAACAACAAACACGAGGTGGAACCCAGAGACCAGAGGGGCGCTGTGGAAGACTAGTTCTGAAAAATAACATCAAAGAGCTACTTCTTAGCAGCATCGAGCTTTCAAACCCTGGCGGATCTAATCAATGGTAGGTGGCTTTAGAATGTCTCTGCAACACTTGTACGACGAGCGGATTGGCATGTTCTGCTGCTTGGGATTTTAGCGTTTAGACAGGAATGTGGAGCCTAACTGTAACTGATAACTCAGTCAGTTACAGTTAGGCTCCATGACTGACACACACGTTAAACATATTTTTTTCTGCTGTGAAGGAAAGACAAACAAAGTTACCTTTCCTTGCCAGCCGAAAACACAACGTCACAACATCAGGCATAACATAAGAAAAATGAAAACCTGAAGACGGGAGTATGCTAGGCGAGGCTAACACAAGTAGCCTAACAGAAAACACATCCGAACAGACAGCACACAAACCAAGACGGAAGAAACTTGCTGACTTTAAACGCCTAGACACTGCTTACAGTTACAGCTTTTAACCCGGACTGCTATCAGGAACTACTGAATACTCGAATAAACGCAGATAAAGTCAGATGCGGCCGAGATTAAACGACTTTTGTTCTCTCGTAAACGTGAGTCGGCCGGAGTCAGCAGTCTGTAGTAATGGAACTGGCTGAGGTAATAAAAAAATCACCTTGGTAATAAGGACTGTCTACGTCAGCTAGATCCGTGGCTCTCGTGCAAATCCCGTGCCCTCCTGTGGAATCTCGCAATTTTTTCTCATGGGGGCAACTTTCGAACACTTTCACCTATTTATGTGAAGCTTAGGCCACATTTAATATGACCATCCAACATTGTAACAGCTATATCTGATACAAAATAAAGAAAAGCATAATATGGCCCCTTTAAATGGATGCTTAGGAATACGGAAGTGCAACGGTAGACAAGGTGTAGTGCCAAAGGAAAGGGTTTGTTTTTTATGGTAAAGCCCTGAAAATGTTGTTGATATAACGTACACTTAAACGGATATTAATTTTTTAGGTGGACCTCTCCGGAAACATTTCGGTAGACTAATCTTGTGTTTGCCTATTTCATTTCCAATAGAGATGAGCGACCAGGGAAACTCAGCTGATGTGCGGACGGTCAAGCAAGACCTTTTCGTGATCAACAGCCAATCCGATTTCTGGGATGCAAAATGGGTCGTGGCTCGTGGCACTGTTTCTACCTGAAACCTAAACTACACAAACAGTGGGTACCTGCTGGTCGTGGCACACTGTTTCCTGTGGGTGTTCACATGACAAAAGTACCTGAAACCTAAACTACACAAACAGTGGGTACCTGCTGGTCGTGGCACACTGTTTCCTGTGGGTGTTCACATGACAAAAGTACCTGAAACCTAAACTACACAAACAGTGGGTACCTGCTGGTCGTGGCACACTGTTTCCTGTGGGTGTTCACATGACAAAAGTACCTGAAACCTAAACTACACAAACAGTGGGTACCTGCTGGTCGTTGCACACTGTTTCCTGTGGGTGTTCACATGACAAAAGTACCTGAAACCTAAACTACACAAACAGTGGGTACCTGCTTGGGCAATTGCTGAAGAAAATGTCCACAAACCCCCACTGTTGAACTTGTACTGTAGATTAGAGATTGGCTGCCGAGATCTTGACTCGGACCAGACGTATTTATTTATGAATTTTTACCTTCACAGTGAACAGAAAGATCTACTCTGATATAACCCATTCCCATGTAATAGATGTATGATTGTATGTGATTTTATTTTTACAGGGACAGATGAAGGACATATTGGAAGCAGATGTCTGGTAATTTATCAGAGGATCTTCAGCTAAAGCTTCCAGTATGTCTTCAGCGCAGGTTGGTACACACACACACACACACACACACACACACACACACACACACACACACACACACACACACACACACACAGGGGTTAGATGGATTTTTTTCAGCCGTATGGTTCTTTGGTTTTAACGTCGTTTAATTTCAAGGGCGTTTATCTCTTGAAAGGACGGTATGTATGTATGTATGTATGTATGTATGATGTATGTATGTAGTATGTATTTATTTATGTATGTACAGTATGTATGTATTTATGTATGTATATATGTATGTATGTATGTATTAGGGCATTCACGACTAGTGAATTTTACTAGTCGACTAGTCGTCCCTAAAGGTAGTCGACTAGTCGATTAACCGTTTTTAATTGTTTTTAATTAAAAAAAATAAAAATAAAATAAAAAAAAATAATCTTTAAGAAAGAACATGAGGTATTTACACGACATACATGGACTATCATATCCCATATCCCATATCCCCCACAAAGAACATCAAAACACAACAAAACAAAACAAGAAGACTGCATAAGATACACAATAATCCAAGAACAAACAAGACTATTGGACAAACAACCAAACAAAAACAATGCATTCAGCTCCTATCCTGATAAGCCTAATGACACTGGGGTAAAAAGTTCTTAAAGTCAAACTCTGTATGTGGTTGCCATATTTGGGGGATGTCTAAGAATCTGCCTTTGCTCTTGTAGTAAATGTTATCCAACGTATGGTAGCTTGAGAGTTCATTCTACCAGTGAACTACAGCTGGGGGATTGGATGCTTTCCAATTTAAAGCTATCATTTCCTAGCTGCCAACAGGGCAAGATCTATGTATTTACTTTGAATGCATTGTTTTTGTTTGGTTGTTTGTCCAATAGTCTTGTTTGTTCTGGGATTATTGTGTATCTTATGCAGTTTTCTTGTTTTGTTGTGTTTTGATGTTCTTTGTGGGGGATATGGGATATGATAGTCCATGTATGTCGTGTAAATACCTCATGTTCTTTCTTAAAGATAATAAAAAAAAAAAAAAAAAAAAAAAAAAAATCTAAAACGACTAGTCGACTACTAAGCACAGTGTCGACTAGTGGTTTTACTAGTCGACTAGTCGACTAGTCGACTAGTCTGTGAATGCCCTAGTATGTATGTATATATGTGTATATCTGTATATATGGATGTATATATGGATGGATGATGTCAAAGTCCGAGTCAGTCGGACAAACCCATCTTTATTATCACACGACAACCCAACACACACATGCTGCCAGCCACACACACACATGCTGCCAGCCACACACACACACATGCTGCCAGCCACACACACACATGCTGCCAGCCACACACACACACATGCTGACGGTGGCCGGTGAAATATTGTCTCTGCTTTTAACTCATCCAGGCTTGTCCTTCCTCCGAGGGGCAGGCCAGGAGCAGTGGGCAGCTTTCTTGTGTACAGCAACGGGGACCAACTTCAGATATTGTCGTCACTGGTCAAATGACGATCTTCTGCATGTTTTTAGTGGGGGTCCATATCAATGTTGTATATGCAGTAACCCCAGGAGCACGGGGAGAACATGCAAACTCCACACAAAAAGCCCATTTTGACGAGACAGCCCACCTCGGCCGTAGGCACTGAAGACATGGGGGGGACACACCCTCAGCGCCCACAGCTTTTGTATTGCGAAGCCAAATATTTCACAGTTATTTCCAAAATGCTTCTTCCCAAATACCCCCGCCCCCCTCCCCCCCTCCCCATCACCCGCTGTGTCTCTTGTAAAACAGCCTCCCTGCATAGCTGCACTGCCTCTTTCCCCCCCTGGGGTATCGCTGACACACTGCTATTAAAAGAGATGCACCACACGTAATCTTCTTCATTAATTGGATGTCAGGCGAGATATTTTATTTGCCATCATTTAGTGCTTTACTTGTGATCTCTAAATCAGCTGTACACGAGAGGTTGGGCTAATCTCTCTTAATTGAATGGCCCGGGGGATTCAGAGAGATTAGGGGCTGATGAGGAGGAAACTTTGTCCTGAGATCACCCTAGGTCCTATAGGGTGATCCTAGGGCCTATGTCATCGCGGCTACAGTAGGCGTTACTCGTGGCATGGCACACAGGGAGAATGGGAAGAGACTCGTGCAGTTGATCAGATATGCCACACTCAGTTCATGTCATGTTTGAGCTGGATCATATCAGACTCGGAATCCTGCGCTATTTTCGTTATCAACATATCGTGGTGTCTAAAAGTGACAGTTTTCTTTTACAGTTTTTCTGTAGGACAGTTTCACGTAATTTCACTCAACGTGAGTGAAATGAAGACTGAATGCCTCGACCTGCTTTGCCATCAGAGCCACATTAGCTTATTAATGCTTGCCTCTGAATTTTCTCCTGTGTAAATCCTATAATAAGAATGCAAAGAGTGTGTGTGTGTGACGCGTTTTGTTTCCGTTTCTGTTTTGGCTTTACGACACTGCCAGAAAATGTTTATGTTGCATTCAGGTGCTGTCAGTAACATAGGAAAAACAATCCAACCGATTACACACAGACAGTAGGTCTATCAATGTGACCGAGCCCAGCCCGTGACTGAACGTACCTTCTAATTCTACTTCTAATTAAAGGTCCGTCGGTAGGCTACTCGACAAGTTGACGGGCTTGGGTCGGGTAACCGAACAATGAGCAAGTATGTCTTGAAGAGAAACTCCTTATTTAGGTCTGGTGTGTTGCAGGCAGGCATCATGGAAGGTCTGGTGTGTTGCAGGCAGGCAGCATGGAAGGTCTGCCTCATAAAGTTCTCCCACATCAACGCAGGTCACACTCTCATTAAAAAGAAACTCCGACACCACACACAACGTTAACTTCAATGACCTCTGACAAATACTTCTTCCGCCCTGCACAGAGAGGTGAAGCAGGTTAGAGGTCCTTCCAGTTTGACACATTGTAGTTTTACTTCTACAAACATTTCCTGCAGGCAGAAATAATCTGGTGGTAATAATAATAATCCAGTTGATTTAAACCTCAGTGTGTGGAGCCAAAGAAGCAGAGTTGAGTTAGCTACCTGGCAATGTAGACTCTGACGAGACCACTGGCTTTTCTCTTTTCTTGTTGTGCAGGGAATCAATTCCCCAGAAGATCAATTTCCAAAAGAAAAAAGTAAAGTCAGACATATCCAAGACATTATCAAAAATATCTCTTGAGAAAGCATTTTTCGACAAGGCAGCATAACAGAACAACAGATCACAACACAGCGTTTCAACGGACCTGCATTTGTCGATATATATATATATATATATATATAATACCCCACAGGTGTAATTTTGGCAGGTACGGCTAACGTTCTGAATGGTTCACTCATTCCCTCACTCACTATTCCCCATGTACTGTAATGTTCATTATGGTCAACGACAACAACTGAACGACTTTTCGGACACTAATATAAGCATCAAAAAATGTGCCGGTGATTTTATTTCCCGAACGCGGCATTCTAATCATGTGCTTAATGTGGTTTTGTTAACTTTGGTGCTCTTTGCTAGACAGGTTTGTGAGCTAATAATCTCTCAAGACAGATTTTCGATTTGCATGAAAATCTGTCGGCATGGTCAAAGAAAATCCGGGTAATATCGCTCCTAATAATAGCGTGAGCGGTTGGTCAAATTAGCATGGGGCGCAGCTCGGCGAGTTGAGTTCCAAGTAGGCTATTTAACTGGCCTGTAATGATGATTCCTGCAGTTTTGCTGCTCTTGGTTCAAAACGGAGGCAGCTAAATGAGGTGTCTAATATCTTTTGTTGATTTGCCAATGTTGCCGATCGGTAAATAGCCTACTTTATTAGCTAACATGATAGCTATAGCTGCTTAGTTTTTCTTCAGTAAGACACAAACACATTGCCTTGTGGTATACAGGAGAAATTGTATGGCTACTGTCTCACTAGTAGCCAGGGGGTACGGTGGCGCAGTAGGGAACGCTGTCGCCTCACAGCTAGAAGGTCCTGAGTTCGATTCTCGCCTGGGACGCTGTGGGCGCTGGAGTTGTGACCCCCCCATATCTTCAGTGCGTATACTGCCCAGGTGGGCTATCTCGTCGAAAGGGCCTTTCTGTGTGGAGTTTGCATGTTCTCCCCGTACCCCCCAGGGGGTTCCTCCGTACATAACCCCCACTAAAAACATGCAGAAGATCATCATCCGACCAGTGACGACAACATCTGAAGTTGGTCCAATGATGGTCCAATGATGGTCCCCGGGCGCTGGAAAGAAAAAGCGACCACTGCTCCTGGCCTGCCCCCCGGAGGAAAGGACAAGCCTGGATGGGTCAAATGCAGAGGACATATTTCACCGGCCACCGTCAGCATGAGTGTGTGTTGTGGCCGCATGCATGTGTTGTAGGCTAGTGTGTTCGTGTGACAATAAAGACGGGCTTCCGTCTGAAATCATGTTTAATCACTACAATTATTTGTGTGCATTGTAGGTAGATTATAGTGGAGTAGTGAGTCAGATTAACCGTTGAGAATTCAGGCACTAGTGAAAATGGCAGATACACTATACACTATTTTGGGTAATAGGGAACTTAGATAACTTATGGTAAATCCCCCCCCCCCCCCCCCCCCCCATCTTAAAGCAGCAGATCGCTAGGCTTGCTTTTTACTTCAGACTTCAGCCTAACATTAACTATCTGTGGCTCTGTGGCTCCGCCCTCTGAGGCATAACCCAATGAAATTATTTCTGCCTCTGAGAAATGTTTGTGTAGCTCCATCAGGGAACAACAAAAACCAGCATCAGACCAAGACTCGGCAAACCGTAAAATTCTACTGTGAAAATACTGTAAATGAAGGGGCTTTGGTGCCACATCGCCCCAGAGACTCTTGGTGCACAGGTTCAACTGATCTCATGGAAACGGTCGGTGGTGACATTGAGCAGATCCAGGGCTTCATGCTGATTTTCAATGAAGTTTTCCCTTCATTTCCTTATCCATAGCAAGAAACCGCTCAATTTATTTTCAATCAGTCCAGAAATAAAACAGAGACATTAATCAAGCCTTTGAATGAAAGTTTTCTGTTTCGGAAAGTGCCATGAGACGGGATGTAAAAATCATTCTGTTCAATATTCTTTCCATATTAAATCTTAGAAAATTATCTAAAATTCACATCATGGATAGACTAAACTGGCTTACACCATCTACAGTAAATCCACATACATACAGTACATCTCAAACACACTTTTAGCACATTTCTTTTATTGGAGAGAATAAAGCAAACAAACTAGGAATCGTATTCATACACCTTTTACAGTATTGGCAATGTTTGGATCAGATGTGGATCAAAGACTGAATAAATCGTATATTCTAGTAGTGAATGGACTTTGATAGTTCCATCAGTGTTTCTACTGTAACTTACCCAGCTCACTGCATACATAGGCATACAGTACAACAGTCAATGTAATTAACTTTTTATTAATATAAAAAAAAACTCGCAAGCTATAAAAGACAGTCCCAATATATCCCAAGTCTCTTAAAGACAGAGCAGTTTGTAACAGGTGCTAAGGAGGAAAACAAACTTGAGGTTGTTAATCTAAAAATAGGTTTGCTTTCAAAGTCTGGCTTTCAAAGTAAAGGAGCAACACAACCTCACAAAAAAACCTGAATGACCAAAAAAGGGGGGGGAGGGGGGGGGGGGGGTATCAACAACATATAATAAATCAACACATGATCACTAAGCTACGCGGCTTTCTTCACCTCCAACAAAGCAACACAGCAAGAGCGGGTAAGCGATCCTTTGTGGTGAAAGTAAGAGGTAAACAAACAAACAATTGTGGCGAATGTCACAGTGCCCCCGCTGGGCGTCTGTTGGCGGGGGTCAAAGGGGTAGAGGGGAAAACAGCAGTGGAAACGTCATAAATCAGACGGATTTTAGAATCTGATGACAAACCTAATTCCTGTCTGAAAAGAGCCCAGCCATCCCCTCCTGACTGTCATCGAAGCTGGCCTATAAACATGGCAGCTGTCAGCCAGGCGCGCACGGCCCGCGAAGGACATGCCATCGTGCCTCTCGCATGCTCTTTCCCCGGGCCAATTCTGGACTGGAGGGGGGGGGCCCGGCGAATTCCACTTTGCATTTTGTCACATTCGGCCACAGTGGGGGCTGGAGCGAGTCCCCCGCCCCCGCGCCCCCCGGTCCCTGTCAAGTCGGACCATCTGCTGAAGGGCATTTACTCCTGCAAAATCACTTTATCCTTCTATCACTCCTAAAACAGGTTGTGAAACCGTGGAAATATGGGTGAAGGGGGAGAGCGGGCAGGGTGCAGAGAGGGTGGGGAAGAGAGTGGTGAGTGGGTGGGAGTGTAGGGGCTGTGGGGGCAGGTGGCGGCGGGGGGGGGGGTCGGCACACTGTGCTAAATGTTGTCACTGCGAAAGGTGAGTAGAGGAGCTTTAGAGGCCATTTTCCACTCAACAAACGCTCTGCTTGCCCATCCCCTCCCGTCCCACCGCCCCCCCAACACACACACACACACACACACACACACACACACACACACACACCCCAACACACACACCCCAACACACACACACACACACACACACAACCAGTAGTAACTAGATAGGCCAGCAGCGTGCCTGCTCTGTAACCCATACAACCAAAGCTGGCAACTCACTCACTGGTGAGAGAGAGAAAAAAAAAGAAATATAAAATGACAGCGGGACGTCCAGGCATCTGAGGAGCATCTGAGGAGCATGTCTCAATGTTCCAAAACTGTTGCATTAACTTTAACCTATAGGAGCAAGATGAGACATCTACTGCTTTAATACTGCAGACTGGCATGTCGGCGAAAATGTCAGATCAGGTCAATCTCACATGCTAAATCTTCCGAACTAAATATGCAAAGGAGAAAGGGATGCTGCCAAATATAAGATGCCAGAGTCAATAGATGTTCTCCTTCTACTGTAATCCATTTGCATGTTTGACCTCTTCCAGTGGTTTATCGATGGTTTGGCTTGATCCGCCTCGGGTGTCATGGAACATTTCGACGATATTCAGCTGATGATGGTTAAAGAAGAACGAACATGGTAGAAACTGCATTTAGCCGTAGGGTACTGAATGTCAAATGCATTTACCTTAGTCTATGGCTCTACTTGGTTTATGTAGGCTGTCTTCATGGCTGTGGCTGTTGGACAGGGTTAGGGGTTACGATTAGGGTTAGGGTAGGGTTAGGGTTAGATCAAAAAAGACAACAAAGTGCTTATCTGAAAATTGGAGAATTATACAGGTATGTAAAGTGAATGTGCATTGTTTTTGTTGAACACTGCAAAACTGGGGATAAGGGGGCAGGACTCTTAAAGAATGTTTTTGCCGCTGTGAATATGAAGGTCTATTCAAACTAGGTCACCTATGTAGTAGAGATTTGTTGACATTTTTGAAACCAGTGCTGTTTAGCGTTGTAGAATGTGTGTCACTGACTTGAGTGTTACGTTCACGGCCCTCTGAAAAATTCACAGAGACAACGTAGCTTTGTGCTACTGTTTACCGGTGCCTATAGGCAAGGACACGAGGGCGAACACTACAGCCACCAAGAACGTTTACAGATCGGTACGGCCTGCATAGAACACTATTTCAATACAGAAACCGCCAGAGATCCTTAGACTACCGGGACTAACGGGGAGCCATAGCCTCGCATGGAGCGAGACAGACAGCGCAGATAGCTAGCAGATTGCTAGCTCGTCTAACAGCTGCTCCATACAAAATGGACGAGCTCAGATCACTACACAGGGTACATCGCACCCGTTTTCTGAAAACAAATCAAAGCACTGGAGTCAGTTACATTGTGAATCAACTTACATCAATGTACTGTATCGATTGCTGGCTGGCTGCTGGATCTGTAACGTTATCCACAACAAATTCCAGGTACATTAAGAAGGTGGATAGCGCAACACTGTCACCCCTCATCACGGGAAGGTCTGGAGTTCAATTCCCACCGTGGTTGCCGTTGGCAAGTGCGGGCCAAATGGCCCATAACGTTCCGACCAATGTTCTGGACCTTCCGACATCATGATGTCACAATGTAGTCACAGATGACCTCATCAGTGGTCCACAACCGGCCTTAGCCAGGGGTCTGGTGATGTCATAACTCCTAGACCTCAGGCCTCCTCTGTGTCCTGTGTTCCAACTGACACGTGGGGGCGAGCACCAGCTAGATAACAATGAACCAACCAACCAGTCCTTTCCAGTCCCCAAAGGACTTCTGCCATACCTTACAGTCAGGTCCTGGCGGATCTTCTCTAAGTTCAGTGTTCTATATTCAGAGTTGGCCTTCTGATTTCTGTAAGAAAACATCAGGTTTCCCCACAAGCACTGTGAAGGGTGTTGCACCGTGCAGTTTTCTGTCTGTTACCCTGACGCCGATCATAACTGGGAACCTGTGTCCGTGGTATGTTGCATTCAAGTGCATACCACCACGTCCGTGGAACAGGTTATGGTGAATACTGCCCATACAGTTCTCTACATTCCCACATTTTACCATTCTTGAAGGCACCACTAGGTGCTTCCTGGCATTTGCAGCAGGAAGCAGCCAGCAAACGAACCACTGCAAGCAACTTGCAGAGATGTTAAACATTGTTAATTTGCATATATATATATATATATATATATATATATATATATATATATATATATATATATATATATATATATATATATATATATATTCATATATAAACTGACATTGTAATGATACAACGCTGGTTAAAAATCGGCAAAGTGGCCCTTTAACCTTTATGTGTTCTATTTATTGGCCTAGAACTTCTCTCTTACATGATAATTTTACTCCGAGAAATATTGAGAGAGAAATCTAATCCCACACAGTGTCTACTTTATTCCTTCAGTCAAGAGAGGGACTGTAAGTTCATTGTCTTCAACTCCTTACTGTGCTGCTGAACACGTTTCTCCTAAATGCATCAAATGTAAATGTAGGATGACAATATCGTTTTAGTAGCCTACTTGTATTACACCCTCCGTTAACACTGCCCCGTTGTGCTCCGGTGGCCTGTAACTGACACAACCAATAACATTGCCACATTTTCACAATAGAGTTGAGCTAGCTAACTATAGAGCATCCAACAGAGATGTCTAGTGAAGAATGAATATATACGTTATAGCACCATGCAAAGTACTGGACAATAAAACGTGGGCGTTGACTTTTTGGCTTGAGAACTAAGTTTTTTTTTAGCTGCTGGAGCCTGGAGCTGACATGTGGTGCGATGCAGGCCAGTAGGTCGTATAGGTCTGTCCTTCATCAATGAGCAGTTGTGTGAGTGCCCTGTTCACATTCACAGACATTCACACCTGGAAGTTGACCAGTACAACCATAGTCTGACCTGCTCTCATGCACTGAGCAGCTCCACTGGAGCGGTTGGGATTAAGGGCCTTGCTCAAGGGCACCTCAGTGGTGGTAATGAGGGTGGGGCAAGCACTGTCTGCCGCCTTGCAAATGTAGATCCATTGACATTCCAATGGATGAGAGGTTTTTGCTCCAAAACGGTATAGGCCAGAAGTACGTTTTAAAAGCCAGCTGGTTGAGTCACTGGTATCGATCCACAACACCATCAACTCAAATGATATATTATGATAAATACAGTAGTTATTATCATAATCTGAAATATTAAATTCTGATACACCCATACAGTGCATTTGTTGTTGTTTTGCTGGTGAGCGTTTACTGTAACTGAGTGCTTTCCACACAGAAGTGGTTTAAATTCCTGACTAACTGCTGCCCTTACAATATTTGGCTGAACATAAATGTGGCCGAGAGTTATGGCTCCGTATGCATATGCAACAAACTCTGGAAAGCGGGGTTTCCCCCTCTTGGTTTGGACGTACAAATGCCCGCAACACATCATAAATAAGAGGAAGAATGTCACAGGGCCCACTTCCTGTGTAATTAAGTCAACGTGCTGTGTGTGATGCTGGAGGACGCCTGGTGCTGTGTGTGTGCACACCATATGTATGACGCACACACACGATAGACTCACACACACTCTGTCTCTGTCTGCCGTCCTCACACACACAAACACACACTCTTGAATGTGTTGTATGAGGGAACATAAACCAGTTTCCGTATCTCTTAATAAGGACAGCCGCAGGCGAGCATCCAGCCGCACGATTTATGAACCGCCAGTGACTATTTTGGGAAGAAAGAGGCTCTGCTGCTGATTGCAGTGTCTTGGTTTCAGGGAAGCTGATCTTAATTTTGACAATTTTGTAGTGTGATCTCACACATGGGTGACGTCACACATGGTGATGTCACTCATGTGTGACATCACCATGTGTGACATCACCCATTGGTTTGTGGACTCCCGTTTCGAAGCCTCCAGTTTGGCGTTTTGGCCGCTGCCGTCATGTCTCGCGCAGGTCGTGCGAGAAGGGTTTCCCACAGAGCCGCAGCGCCGCCTGCTATTACTCTGCGATCGGCGAGCTGTGCGATCACTGGACAGGCGACCTGTCAATCACCCCCCAAAACATAGTCTGCTTTATCATTATCATTTGACTCTAAATGGGACCATAACTTATAATGAACATCATGCTGTATTGAAGAAGACTTGAAACTGGTGATTGAGACCATAGACTCATTAGGAAAGTGCTTACTGAGGTCATAAATCAAGTGAGAAGTACGGTCATTTTGAAAAGGGGTCAGCACGCACATCCAAAGGCAAAAAGGGCAGGTGCTGCCGAAGGTGAACACAACGCAAAAAGAATAAAACGGCTTGTAGGCTACACTGCAGGTAATACATCAAGGTGAGAAGTCGGGTCATTTTCCCATTCACTTATACAATCAGAATTATTTTTGCAGCCATAGACTGTATAAACGGGTGTGTTATATAAAAATGCACCTCCTGTACAGTTGTTATGAATGGTGAAATTAGCTATAGAGACCAAAACCAAACTTTTTGTTTGTTTGCACAGCAGAAGATAAGTGCAGGTTTTTAAAGTCCCAATATAGAAAATAATAAAACTACTAAGATAAGTGCATTAAAACATTTTTTTTATGTACTATGGCACATACAATGTTTTATGTACAGTACTGTGCTGTGTAGGCTACATAAAACATGTTATTTTCGTTTCTTTTTATTTTCTTTTACAGTTGCTGTTACAATCCCGGTATTTTTACAGTACTGTCACAAATTCAACATGGATCTCACAAATTATTACTACCACCATCAATACATACAAGTAAAGATAGAAAGGCAGAATACACTCAAACACGTGAGTTTTATTTAGCTGTGCTTTGCTCAACTCCTGTATTAAAAATCAGGATGCTTATACATTCAATGAAATGAGTTTAGCCTACAGGATCAAGCAGGATAAGGGTCCAACGCTTTCTGATGTGTTTAAAATGAATTAAAGTGCCACATGGTGGGGGGGTAGTGTGTCTAGCTTTATGACCCTTGACCTTAAAACGAACCCCAAAAACACTTTCTAAATCCCTGAGCTCATTCAGCAGCCAGAAACCCGTCAGTCAGCACCTTCCGCCTCTCTCGCCAAAACACCAATTATATCAGTCGTCGCCGCTGCAAGTAATTGAGATAACAGCCCATTTTTAAAGACACGAGACAAAGAGAATAAAGGCAATGAATGCTGCTATACAGAGAGAGAGACAGACAGACAGACACACACACACACACACACACACACACACACACACACACACACACACACACACACACACACACACACACAGACAGACAGCCAGGCAGGCAGAAAGTCAGACAGACAGACAGGCAGAAAGTCAGACAGACACACAGGCAGAAAGTCAGACAAACAGACAGACATAGAGAGAGAGACAGACAGGAAGAAAGTCAGACAGACAGAAAGACAGGCAGGCAGAAAGTCAGACAGACAGACAGACAGACAGAGAGAGAGAGAGAGAAGCAGCGCTGCAGGCCAGGCTTGTTCTCTCGCCCCCTCCACCTCAGCACATTGTCATGTTGTGCAGGGCGATCACAGTAATAGTCTTGTAATTGGCTTTAAGTGGATTAAGCGTGTGGCCGGCCGGCGGGCAGAGCTTCCCGGGCCGAGAGTGAGCTCTCAATCTGCAGCCTGCAGACATGGCCGCCTGCCCGCCTGCAGCGCCAGTCAGCTCTGATTGACTGTCACATTCAATGCCACTGTATATATATATATATATATATATATATATATATATATATATATATATATATATATATATATATATATATATATATATATATATATAAAGGAAAAAGAAGGAAAAACAATAAGCACACGCCTGTGACCGCTGAAAGCTGAAGTGATTTTTTTTTAAATAAGTGTTAAGTAGCTCTATATTCTCACAGCAATCACTGATATAGATCACTGCTATAGATCACTGATATAGAGTGTTTGGTCAGTAACATGCTCCCACTCGCTCTGCTTTGTGGTAAACAGAAGATAATTTCTTCTGGTGTTCCACTTTATCCAATCAGGAGAGAGAACTCCACAAAGAGGATTGAGTCAACACGGTTCTCATTCCCATGTAGTCAAATACTGACGCTTTGGGTTGGTGTTTCTGAACCGTGAGAATGAGAATCATGTTGACTCAATCATCCGATCCTTATTATCCTTCCTTATTAGATGCATTTATTCACATTCATTTGCACTGTTACTTAGAGTTTTATATTTATGTACATTACCTTTGATCTTATTACCTGTATGAATATGAATGAGCCAACCGGGAATCACCGCTCATACTGCTATCCATGTGACACTTTGTTTCGCTATATGTTCAGGAACTATCCTTGCGGAAGAGTATAACATTTTGGCTGAATTTCCCAAAAGCTTCTTTGTGCTAAGAAGCTAATTTAACCCTTCTTAAGGCCCCCTTAAGAAGCAAACGCGTTTCCCAATTGCTTCTTTACGATGGCATGCGTTTCCCAAAAGCTTCTTAGCGCTAAGAAGCTTCTTTGACCCTTCTTAAGGCTCCCGTAAGAAGCCAACGAAGCCAACGTGTTTCCCGATTGCTTCTTAGCCTAAAATTATCTTCCAATTATCTTCCATTAAGAAGGCTGCGTTTCCCAAAAGCTTCTTAGCGCTAAGATGATCTTTCGTTAAGAAGGTTTTGTAAGAAGGGTCTGGGGCATTCTTAACACCTTCTTAATGACAAAACACTGGCAGATCCAGCCGCGTCAGGCAAAAGGAGATACTTGTGTCCACTGTTCCTCTTGTGTTTTTCCCTTTTTCCTTTCTTTCATGCACCCTTTAGTGTTTAAAATTGGGGAACACTTGAAAATCTCCCCTCTATGTATGGTTACTTGTGTTTTAAATGTTTTACCGTAGGCTATATTGCTCTAATCAGAATGGATTCCTTTTGTAATGTTGTGGATTTATATAGCACCTTTCACAGAACCCAAGGTCGCTTAAATTCTGTAGTGTTTCTCGCAATTTTGTTGTATGCTGTGTATATAAAGCTATTTGAACTGCAGTCCATGTCTGAAATAAATAATGTTTAATAGAAGAAGTTCTTGTTTAACATGACCACGATTAGGTTATTCTACAACAGTGTTTCTCAACCACTGGGTCGTGGCCCACTGGTGGGCTCAGAGTGCCATCAAGTGGGCCGCAGAGGACCTCTCACATCGAGATGGTGGACAGCTCCAGTTAAGATGCTTCTTAAGAGCCTTCTATTTTTTTTATTTTTCTCTTCTGTTAAGAAGGCGTTTGGGAAACACTTCTTTGGAGCCTTCTTAACTCCTTAAGAAGCTTCTTAACTCTTAAGAAGCTTCTTTGTTGGGAAACTCAGCCTTTGTTTTTATTATTTAATTATCATTAAAAGTTAAACATTTATTGGACATTTGCATTCCTTCTATTTTAATAAGCCTACATTAGTGCTTTATCTCTGTTTTATTCATAAAAAAACAAACTATAGAGTGATTTTAGAGTAACAGGTTTTACTCTGTGATTTTGACAACATCAATAAAGAACAATTCTTCAGTTCTGTCAAATATTTCATGTCTAGCTTTGAGTAAGTGTCTGTTAGGGAAAATATTTACTTCTGCATTTCAGGCAGTTGGCAGAGTGACTTACTGGACTTAGTGCAACAGTCAAAAGCTTAAAATCACCACCGTTACAATATAATCAGCTCCGCAAAGGCTGGATAATTATATATTTATACCTATTTATACTCTGTTTATCGTTCCACCTTGTGCCTACAGCTTTTCTTCGCAGTGCCCAAACACTCAGAACTGTATACTACTTCTATAACTTTGTATGAGTTATGTTTGTGACCTAAGCGACTTGCCAAGTCGAATTCCGTGGAAACCTCGCCTATAAAGGCGGATTCTGACTCGGACTTTAAGGAGTCCAAAGTTCAGAGCTACAAGGTCCTTATTTTGGGACTTTATTTTAATATAACGCCTTTCAGCTCATTTGGAACATATTCTGCACGTCATCGGTAAGTAACTTATTAGGCCGGAGAGCGATTAAGACTTGATTTGAAACGGCCGGGCGAGTCCGTAAGCCCTAACTGTCTCAAATACTTCATACAACTGTGTTATGCGGGTCCAAAAGTCACAGGGCCATCCTCAATTAAAAGCTTCTTTCCACTGGCTCTTTGCTGGCGGTTGTAAATTTAACTTGGCATTCCTTTGTGGAGCAGGTGTGAGGGATTAAGGCCGACTGAGCACAGCAGAGGGGGGACGGAGGGCTGCCAGGGATGACGTTCACAAACTATACATGTTGTGTGGGACATCTGAACTTGAACTCGCTCACACACTGACTCCTTCACACACAATATGCCCATTTGTCTCCAAGGACATAAGAGTGAAGCCAGAATCAAAATCCCTTTCTTTCTTCAGTATTAAACACAAATACACAGAGGCAGTGGACGCAGACTCACGCAGAATCACAGAGTAACCGTTCATTAAATACACAATATATATCCCTCATCACATTGGTTGTATCCTTGGGCTCAATTTTACACAGGAGTTATTTATTGCGCAAGACTTTACCACTTTAACACCACTTCACCACTTGAGACACTGGAGACACTGTTAATAGTTGTGTATTCTTAGTTTTATATGTATTTACTGTATATTGTGCTATTATCTTTCCTGTACTATTTTTATTCACATTTTACCTTGTACTGTCTTGGCATTGTTCTGCCAATTGCTGCTGTGACACCCGATTAAAGTGCGAAGATCAGATTCTGATCTGATCTTATCTCATCCTATTTTGTCTGATCTTATCTTAACATTATCATTAAAAAAGATACATCCCATAGCCCCATTGCAAGAGCAAGTGTGAGAAAGTGTGTCCCACACAGGCGCTAAACGTTTTATTTCTTCATCACCAGTGATAACTGTGTAGGTATTAAGTGTCCAGGCTGAGTTCGTCTGCATCTGTCCAGCCTTACCTCCTTCCCCTCTCACCACCTGCCAGCTATACTGAGAAGGCAAGTGTTGCTAGTGAAGACCTTAAGCCCGCTGTAACCTTTATAGTTTCCTTTAAAAGCCCCTCAGCCATGAAGGGAAAGCTGCAGATGAGATCTGAGCATCCGCCTGCCTGAGCCTCCACTCTGGGCCCGAAGCCGGTTCAAAGGTTTGTGTCTCTATAAGGCAGTCACACACCAGAACACTGGGCTCGAAACTGGTTCAAAGGTCTGTGTCTCTAAGCAGCTAGGCGCACACCAGACACTGCTTTGGAAAGCAATCGCTGTTCCTCTACTGTTTAAAGAAAATATATATTTTTTCCAGATCTTATTTTCTGGATTTGCTTTTTAGAAAAGTTGACATGACATGACAACTGAAAGAGCAACAGAAAATGTGTAGTTTAATGTATGTCGGGACATTCTAGCAATATTTTTCCATCATTTTCCAAACTTGCTCTAAAAACTTAGCAATATACACTTTTATGATGAGAAATGATGTTCAAGTGAAACTGAGGATTGATGAAGGTCAATGCTGGCGCGGTCAACCGGAGCATCACTCCAAACAGCTGCAGCCATTTAGCTAGCTATAACTGCCTTGCTAGAGTACAGCATCATTTCAAGATTGTGCCTGTATTCGGAACCGCCTATTACCGACGAACGCACTGCTTTGCATACTATGCAGTATGAAACTGTTAAATTGATTTAATTAGTATGCTAGGCCATGCTTAGCCGGTTTGGAAAGCGGAAGTGAATGGCACAGCTAACAGCTAATCAATCACCACTACTGTGCAGCATCCAGGTATGCTAAAAAGAAAAGAGAGAGACAAGATAAATGTGGGTTTTCCTGATTTTCCCAAAGATGAACATTGACCTGAGGGATTATGACGATTAGAAGGAAGCAGATTCACCGGTGTTTTGTCACTAAAGTGAGGGTGGTTGACCAGAGCTTGCATTGTGGGACACATAGGCAAAGGTACACTGGTCGGATGCATACTGGAGATTTATTTCTTTTACAATATGAATATTTTTTTGCTTTTGTTTGCAGAATGCTACTTTTTGGCCAAATCAGTATACTGCTAATATAGTTTTTGAATACAGACTGTTTTCCTTTTAATCAATGATTAAAGGTTAAGTTAAGTTATATTTACGCTAAATTAAATTGAGAAAACTAAAATACCAAATAAGACACAGTGAGACGACTTTTGAAGCAAGGCATAGGCTTAAGCGAAGTGGCCTTGCCTGGTCTGCATGAACGGTGACAGACACACAATGTGTGTGTGGTAAATGTGGTAAATGGACTGCATTTATATAGCGCTTTTATCCAAAGCGCTTTACAATGTGCCTACATTCACCCATTCACACACCGAGGGGGGGCAGCTGCCACGCAGGGTGCTGGCACAGCCATCGGGAGCAATTTGGGGTTCAGTGTCTTGCCCAAGGACACTTAGACATGCGGACTGGAGGAGCCGGGGATCGAACCACCAACCTTTCCGATTAGTGGACGACCTGCTCTACCTCCTGAGCCCCAGCCGCCCCATGTGTGTATGTGTGTGTGTGTGTGTGTGTGTGTGTGTGTGTGTGTGTGTGTGTGTGTGCGCGCGCGCGCGTGCGTCAGTGCGTGCGTGCGTGCATGCTGTAACTAAACACTGCCCCACAGCCAGCCTTTGTTTTCTGTGTATTTCAGCGACTTAAGAGTGTTTGTCAGAGTAGCATCAGTAGAAACACGGTTAAGAACACACAGGATTCAGGAGCTTGCTGAACATGTGCAGCCCCTCCAACTCCCTCCAGGAGAAAGGACAGAAGACCCGAGGCTGGCGTCCTGTCCTCCCTTTGCAACGTGACCTCTACCCAACCGTGGGGCGGGCGCGGCCGGGCGGGTGTGATTCAGCTTTCAACAGGCCTGTTACCGGGGATTACCGCGCCGTTGTTTTATAGCGTTATCCGGACCACAATAGAATGCTGTTTTATCAGAGTAATAAGTCAGAGCCCGCGCTTGCTGACGGCCTCAGAAATGTCACCGTGAAATTTCTGCGAATCTGTCCCTGGCCCCTGCCCAGGCGGTGCAGGTGAGGTCCGTGAGGGAATGCAGCTGCCACCCTGAAACTTGCATTCAGACACGCACCAGCAGGCAAATATGGCCCCATAGATAGATTGATGGTGCCGGGGGAACCGAGGGCCGCATGGCAGTCCCCAAACCAGGCCAGCATTAACACAGCCGACACGCTCTCCAGCCCACAGTCGTAGTAACATTTTATGTGACAAGCATTATAAAGGTGATTTATTGAACGCATGTGTGTCGGGAGCTGAATATTTTCCAGAATATTTAGCCGAGGGTATTAGGCCCGCATTTTCAAATGGCTTGAGTGATGGCTGTTCGCGTCGTCCATCTATTGACCGTTAAACAAACTTCCTGTGAAAATAACGAGCGTGGCGAATGGAAAACTTCGAATGCCCACTCAGAAGCCCCGTCAAGGACGAGGGAGGCCAGCGTTAGAAATAATACACACTTACAAGCGTTGACTCTTTTTTTTTTTTTTTTTTTACAAGATAGACTTTTATGTATGAAATGACCTCTTTATTCTCTTTGGTGTTGCTTCCTTCGCAAATAATGTAGCTTATTTGTCGTAAAAGGCTTGGAGAACCAGATGAATGCTACAAAAAAATGCTACAAACGATTTGCAATTACAATTTAACCCTGGTCTGTAAACCAGTTTATCATATCAACACGGTAGAAATTCCACTTTTTAGATGCTTGTTGAATGTTGACAGTTAGTTGGGTGACAGTTTGGGCTCGAAGATGCTCTGTGATTTGCAGTGAGTGAGCGGTCAGTGGGTCAGTGTCTTGGACACTTTGACAGATAAAAAACCACACAACTCATTTGACTTAATTTTACTTAATGCCCTTAAGATGAGAATCTAGATGTAGAAGAACACTGTTCCAACCCCTTAACCCTTAAGATGAGAATCTAGAGTAGAAGGAGACTTTCTACACTGACCAGTCCTGTATGTCAGTCTGCAAAGGCTTTCTCGTTCAGTTTTCACATTTTCCAAGCTAGTTCAGGATTCAAACTGACAGCCATCCAGTCACAAGCCTGCTTCTCCAACGTCCAAGCACCACCACCTCCAAAATGTCATCACAGCCTGTTTAAAAAGAGATAAAAGCTGTGCAAACCTCATAAGATCTCAAAATCTCAAGATATAAGATCTTGCAAGATTCCCTTTTGTTTACTTCTACCCCCCCAACCCCGCACCCCCCCCCCCCCCCACCCCCAGGAGAGTCTCAGGGGTTCCAGCAAAAACAGCGAGTAGATCTTACGCAAACCGAGCGAAAGATGTGGCCTGATCATGCCGAAGAGCCTGGAAGTCCACGGCTCTGGGATTGTATTGCCTCCAGCAGCCATCAGATGCAGATGCTGTCTGAGCTGCTGAGGCCCGGGGAGAAAATGAGCCGCCGTTCCTAATTTTCATTTCTCCTGGCCGGGGCCTGTGGACACCTGTTTCACTGTATCTGCCTGCGCACAACTCAACCACCTCCCTCTGGCCGGGGCCTGTGGACACCTGTTTCACTGTATCTGCCTGGGCACAACTCAACCACCTCCCTCTCTCCCCCCTCGCCACCCTGGTCAAGCCACATCTGTCTGCTATCTGCCCCCCTCCCTCCCATCACACTCCCCTCTCCCCTCTCCCCTCCTCCCATTCCCAGCTCCAGGCCCCTTGATACTCAAGTGCAGGTTTGCTCAGTGGTGAACACACACACACACACGCACGCACACGCACACACGCACACACACGCACACACACACACACACGCACGGAATGGTGGTTGTCGTGGTTTATATGCATGTGTGTTTGTGTGTGTCTGTGCTATAACCATGGATGTATAGCTAGAGGGTAACCAGCTACACTCAGTTTATCGCCTTTTTAGGCTGATATAAATCTTTATGAGGCCAATTGTGAAGCCTATGTTTCAGTAATTACTAAGTGATGTAAGTTGCAGTGGAGATGATAGTTTACCCGCTATTTTATTTAAAGTCGTAATCCATATGATTTTTTGTTTTTGTTTTTGCAAAAACTTTATGTCACCTGTCAATCATATATACAGTGTGGGCGGAGCTTGTATTTCCTGTTGCTGCAGTCTGCATTTCTCTTCTGTGTCTGTTCAGTCATGGTGGCTATCAATGCTCATGCTAACTATAGACACTTCTTCTTCTTCTGCTGTTGAACCGAATCATAAATGTGCACTTTCAAGAGCTGTAGTATAGGCTCAATCACTGTTGTCTTACAGTATATCAGTCAGTGAGGGTAGTAAAAGAGGCTGTTGGTTGTGGACTGTACTTTAAAGTCACATTGAGAGCATCTTGCTTCCTTAATGTGATGTATTTTGTTGAAATGCAGGGAGGGATCATTCAAAACTCTAAACCAATGGGAGATCAGTTAGAGAGAGAAAAGCAGTTTTGGTGTGAAAGTTGCAGGATTGTTCAAAAGTCTGTGATGTTTTTAATGGTTGGAATTCCGGTACACAATGAAGTCATCACTGAAGATTTTACCATTTCTATGGAGATTAAAATGAATGAAAAGTTGATATAAAAATACAATAAAAAATGTGTTGTCCTTTTTTTTGCATAAATTATCAAATGGTATGGTATGACATGGAATCAACTAAAAAGGCAAACAAGTCATTTTTCATTTCAGTGTGACTTAACTAAACCCACACTTAACACTTACAGGGTGTTGAGTCCCTCGCTGCCTGCCTCCACTTTACCTTTCCCTTATCACTCCGGGCGGGTTCCCACAGTCCGCCCTCAGCCCTGACATCCGGGTCGGCTGCCCGCTCCGTCACACTATCCTCCGGATCTCCCAGGACCGCCACGCGGCACCGGACCTCTCTCATTTAGACACGGAGGCTTCCCCGTGGGGCGTCTTTGTACTCAGCAGGCCATGCACCATGGGATATGCCTGGGCCCGGCCTGGCTCCATCTGCGCCCGGGGCTTTATCAGAACCACCTGCCTCTGGGGCTGACGCTATCTGAAACATCTCTCTCCCCTCCTGAGGAAGAAAAGGAAAAAAGAGTTTAGACTGTTTCCTGTTGACCCGCTCGCAGAGAGGCCGTTTCCCGAGAATGTGAGAATATGTGCATTTAATTTCTCCTCTTTGTGTGTGTGTGTGTGTGTGTGTGTGTGTGTGTGTGTGTGTGTGTGTGTGTGTGTGTGTGTGTGTGTGTGTGTGTGTGTGTTGGGGGGGTGGGGGGGGGGGGGGCATGTGCTCTTGTATTTCTGTCCGGATGAGGCCCAAAATGTCCTCGCAAGGATAGAAAGCTGAGGAAAATAGTCCTAAGCGAGGATATTTTGCCACTTCTCTCTTCTCTTCTTGGCTGTATTTTAGGATTAGATGAATTAGGGTTTGGTTCAGTAGGGTAATTGTTAAAGGTCCCATATCAGCCACTTTTGGAGAACGGACGCTCCCAGTGCCAGAGTTTCAGAGCGTTTTCAATGATATCTCGAGGACCACAGAATATTGTGTGATATTACTATGTAAACACCGAACACGCACAAAGAACGATGAGACTCTATTGTATCAGCAGCAAAAAAAAGTTTATTGATATCATTTTCCGTTCTTTAGTTATCAGCCGGAGAAGATAGGTCAAAAACAGCAAAAACAGGCGTTTCCATCTAGAAGCTGAGATATTCCGCCTTTTGTGAAATGAAGCATTTCAAGCACATTCACTGAGTCTGAAGCTAATATTTTCTGATGTAGTGACGTGGTGTAGTTGTGTGGTGCCCTGCGTGCCCCACCCCCCTCTCCCCCCCTCAGCTGCAAACTCCTCCTCACACTAACACACAGCCTCACGCACCCAGCATCTATTTTCGGAGTGCTCCGTTTTTGTGCGCCGGCTCCCAGCGCGACACGGAAAAGCCAAACCGGACTGCTGAGAATGGTTTGGCTCTTCGGCGTCGGGTGCTGCTTTTCTGGCGGCTAATCGTGTGGAGAAACTATACAGCAGAGATAGAGAGGCTCAGTTGTGGGCGCGGATTGACTGCTGTTCGCAGCCAACGTCAGCTCCAGCCAGAACCATCTATATGGCTCTGGCTGCAGCATGAGCGGTTTCTCTTTCATCACGGGGCTTTTTCCTGCTGTTTTCCTGACCTTTCTCTAATCTGGAGAGCACTGTCGCCACCTAATGGGTCTGTAAAATAGGTTATACACCTTCAATAGCTACAATATTTGTACAGGAGATGCAGGAGGCTTTGATCCACGTCCCACCGTCAAAAAACGCATTTGACGTCGATCTACGTCACTATTTACTTTGACTTTTACATCATTGGCACTCAATGAGTTAAGGCTCATCAATATTAACGACCCCTCTGTTCTGATTGGCTAACCGTTTTGAGAGTGAAATGTGAGGCACCATGGCCCGGCAGTTACAGGTAGGGGAAAGGCGCTCTCTGGTAATAAATAAACAATGACAACCGCTTAACCACAAAACAACACTGTGTTCGTCAGTTATTTCTCACAGAAATGAGAATGAGGGAATTACAGAAGTCCAAACGGCTCGTGTAGGGATGGGCAACTTTGATGATAGAGAGGGCCGCAAAAGAAATCCTCCAATAGATCGAAGCGTGGCAAGATGGATGTCGTAATCTTGCGTGACCAAAATAGTCAGTGTTACTTAGGGATAGAATTATATAGTGAAAATAAATCATTCAGCTTTTTGCTGGGGACCCCGTAGAACTAGCCTGGTAAACCAGCCCGTCACGTGAACTCACATTTCATTTGGTTCTGCGTGACGGTCTGGCCCCAAAGCCAGTGGGGGGGTTTAGCAGAAGCTGCAGAGCGGAAGAGCCAATCAGCGACTGCGCTGTGATTGACAGCACAAGTTGGCCAATCAGGAACGCCACTAGCACTGCAGTAACAAAACAATAATGGCCGCCTCCTTGCCTGATCGTCTCGAGTAGTAATGTCAGCGTTTGTCTAGTTTAAACAGCCATAAAGTGCAGTTATTGCAGAAATAGACTCAATAACAACAATTAAACAAGTACAGGAGTATTGCCGCAACCGCAGAGTTTCTCGGCGGAAAATATGTTTTTGCCATTCTCCCGAGTGGATTTGGGTTTGACTGGATCCGACGCTGATTGGCTGAAGGAGTTGTCTGTCAAGGCAACTACGCCCGCCCATGCTCCCGCCCCTGCTAAGGACTGGGTGAAGAGTTGGGGCCAGGCCGTCACGCAGAACCAAATGAAATGTGAGTTCACGTGACGGGCTGCTTTACCAGGCTACCGTAGAACCCCCTCAAGGACCCCTGGAACCCCTTCAAGCACCCCTGGGGGTCCCCAGACTCCACTTTGAGAACCATAGAGAGCCGCAGTAACGAGTCCGGAAATCATCGATGCTAACAGCCCTGGTTCTTCGCAGTTTTCGCCTATGGAGTTTTGAATGGGTTTTTGGCGCGATGCTTCTAATAATCTCTCTGGGCAACGCTGGCTTAATCAAACCAGTGAACCAGTGTTTAGTAATATCATCTTCACACACGAGGACCACTTTTACGAGTTTTGAAGCTTTTACGTGCCGTTAAAAGGGCGGCTAGCTAGCAAACGGCTAAATGAGACTACACTTTTGAGTCGATGGGGATATATACGTCAATAACGTCACCACTTCAAAGGACAAACACGGAAATTCTCTTTCCCTCACCTGGTTCAGCCCCGTTCACCCCGGGGTAATCAGTGCACACATCAATAACAGTCCAGGTTGAGTGCTGACGTGACGTGAAAGCCTATGCGACAGTGTGTAGTTCTGGATTAGCTTAGCTCGAGCATTTTACTTCTAGGGCTCATGGGCTTACGCTACAAAACTCATGAAAGTGGTCCTCATGTGTGAAGACTGACGGAACTCTGGTTCACGTTTGATTAATCTTGCGTTGCCCAGAGACCGTATTTGAAGCATCGCGGCAAAAACCCATTCAAAAATCCCATAGACAGAAACAGTGAAGAACCAGGAAGTTCGGGACTTCCGCATTCTGCCTACAAAAATACGTCATCCCTGCGGCTCTCTATTGGTTTAAGGCATAGGTTTAATTTGGGATAAGATTATGGTTCGGCATGTAGGTTGAGATTAAGGTTAAGGGCGAAACGATGAATGTAAATGTCTTCATAACTCAGTATAGGCCTACTGTAGGCCTACTGTGCCTCACTGTAGAAATAGGACCAATCCAAAACTGTTGTTCCTCACACAGAGCGAGAGGAAGCTGTGAATCACCATCCAGATCTCCTCTGATCTTCCACTCCTCCAGCCCTTTCATCTCCAAATCGAGTTTCCCTCCAACTTTAAACCCTTTTCTAAACGTCCTTTCCTTCCATGCCGAGTGATTATGACTGGATTCAGAGAGGAACAGAAAAGGAGGTTTTGATACCATGTGGGCCCAGCAGAGAGGAACAGAAAAGGAGGTTTTGATACCATGTGGGCCCAGCAGAGAGGAACAGAAAAGGAGGGTTTGATACCATGTGGGCCCAGCAGGTCTCCTTTCTCCTTTCCAACATGTCAAGCCAGCGATGAAAAGATCTGATGGGGGTCACGCGGGGATGAGAAACACTTTTTTTTGGTCTGTAAGTTCCCATATGAATGAAGTCTATTTTGCAACAGCAGCTGAGCGGATGCATTAGTGCTACTTTCCCCCCAAAAAGGAGTTTTACAGTATATTCATAGTATTCGTAAGGTAAGGTCGTGAGGTCACTTATTTGGGAGAGGCACCTCCTAGCTCTCTCTGTCATAGAAGCTCTATTTTAAGTTTCTTACCATGAACAAAGCATCTACTTTCATCCGTCAAGTTTTTGCCGACTTGAGCGTTCACATGAATTTTCCTTTTCAGGATCAAATTTTTCCGATGAGCCTACTCCAACATCATGTGAATGCAGCATTGAAAAACAAACTCCCTGCATTTCTACACCACCTAACCTCTTGGATTAAGTCAAGAAATGACACATGTTCATCTTGGGATCTTGGGAAAAGAGGAAATCTTTTGTGTCCGTCTCTCTCGCATTGAGTGAGTTGGCAGCTATGTAATTACTGTTGTGCTGTATGTTAGCTTGTCTGTGATGATAAATGACACGCAGTATGTGCTGTCAAAGCCAGAGGTTTGTGACACTTGTACATTGGTGACCCCGTTAGTTGCTACCGGACTATGTAGTAACTACGAACACACAATGAACCCCGGGACACGTTGCTATCCAGCCCGATGCTAGCGCTCCTGGTCATGATGCTACCTGACTCGCCGTTACCCGAGATGATGCTAGCTCTCAATGACCGCTGCAGCCGCCTCGTCCTATCATCTCGGCGACCCCGGAGGCAACCACCAACCTGCTGGTCCACTGCGCCTCGATGAGTTCCAAGGTGGCCTGCAGGTACTTTTTCCCCCCGCCCCACGTGCCCGCACGCACAGTGGACGTGCCCACAGCGGCTTACTGTAGTCTATATTACCTTATGTTCCTGTGCTAATAAACGACACACGCAGCATAGGATGTGCTGTCAAAGTGAGAGGTTGTCCGACTCCACGTTCCTGACCAGATACAAATGCAATAACAATTCAATTTAAATACATTTAATTAAAATCAATTCAACTGTTCCATTCGAATTGATTATAATAGAAAATTCATCAGGTGAGTCCAGAGCTTGCAGGCTGTTGCGGGCTTAATACACCCTTAATCAATACTTATTCTTAATAAGTAGGCCTAATTGTAATAAATGACTAAACCTCACTGGCATAAAGAAACATTTCTTTCATTGTAGATTTTTTGCCCGTTTTCTTTCTTTTCAACATCATCTATGTGTTTTGGGGTGTGTACTGTACATGTGCAACAACCAAACTGATATCCACACTATGGGTGTTTTTCACAGTTAGATACTATACACATGCTCTCTCTCTCTCGCTCTCTCTCTCTCTCTCTCTCTCTCTCACTCACACACACACACACACACACACACACACTATCTTGGGTGTCTCTGTGTCCAAGAAGGCACAGTGATCGAACCAAAAATATAGTTATAGTCATTGTTTTGGATAATTATGATATAATTGTTGTTGGAGTGGGAACACCAGACATTCTGTTTACTTCAAACTATTTTTCCCACTATAGTTATCTACAGTACAGAACAGACCTACACCCATCACAACCATCATTTTCATCATCATTTTCTTATTCTTTTTTTTTTATTGCCTGGCTGTTTTAGATTTCTACTTCCATGCTGGCACCAGGCCGATGGCTGATCTGAGATCTGTCACACAACTGCACATCCTGCACAGCAAAATGGAAACTGTTCCAGATTTCCCCTGTGTTGTCTTACTGACACCTGACCTGCACAGATAGGGACTCCTCTAGCCTGTCTTCATTGGATCCAACGGCGTGTGTTGGTACAGTCATAATATTGAGACTTATCCCAAGAGACAGACTCAACATGGTGGTTGAACAGGCCCATACAACACCCAGCAGTAGCATGCTAACTCGTCGCAGGCAGGGATGTGTGCGAATGGCCTTCCTGTTTGCTATTACAGAAGGTCATTAGCTCGCTTTTGTTTAAAAGTTCCGAATGGTTATCATAAACCGTTGCAGCGTTTAGGAAAATAAATACTAATGTATTTGTGTGACAGGAAAAACACTGGCTGCAGCTCTGAGGCTGTGTTTCTTTTGCAAGCTTGACATCTGTATCATGACATTATCAATCTTTAAACCCATTCAAGATGTTCCATGAAGGAGGAAAAACACTGTGTCCAGGCGTGTGAAGGTATGCCATAGTCCTTTTGTGAACGAGCGATTGATTTAGTACTTCGATACACACGCCAGGCGCATTGTAGCACCTCAGCCGACTGAAACTTCACCTTCTGTCAGGAATAATTGATGGTGAATACAGGCCAAACAGAGGGAATCTCGAGCAGAGAGGGGAATAAACACAAGAGGGCAATAGTTTACCAGGAATTTTGATTTGACTGTCTCATATAGAGTCACACAGAAACACCCCAGCCTATCAAAACCAGGCGCTCAGATCCCACGCACACAATTAAAGGGATGTTTTTCTTGCATTTTGCATGTGGCCAGTGCCCCTCCTCATCCAGTAGAGTTCCCAGGGGAGGGATTCAAGTCTGTTAAAATGTCTGAAATGTGTTGGGAGGGAAAGATCAATGGCCGACACGGGGGGATTTTGGGATACCCTCCAGGCAGCGTGCTGTCACTCACAACGGGCTCAAAGCGACAGATTAGGCACAACAAAAAGAAAAGGATCTGGTCACAAGACCGCCGGGTACCTCGCCGCCGTTCCAGTTCCGTGTTTTAATGGCCGCTCTCCGCCATTAATCAATCGATCGGATTGTTTTGCATATTTTGCCTCTAATGGCGTCTGCCACGATGAAAGGCTGCGAGCGGCTGTTATCCAAGCCGCCGCCATTCTTTTCCACTTAAGACCTGATGGATAGTTTACAGTATAAAAACAGACCTGCTGTACATTATGTCATCTCCCTGCACTGTGGAGCCATGTGCGGCGCTTCTCTTTACATGGACATGTCCTAATTTAACAGGCCCCGAGGTAAATTTGCGGTGGGGGGGGGGGGGGGGGGGGCGAATGCGGCTGGAACAAGAGGGAGAGGGGAGGAGGGGGGAGGGGTGCATATCAGACAAATAACTTGAATAATTATTGGAAATAATGTCCAGATAGATGGAGTGATGCCAAATTATGAAATCATGCGCCTCTCTCCGGTACATCACCCTACTCATTATTTGAAGTCATGCTTGGAAAACAGGTGTTTCCAATAGTGGGTCGCTGTCTCCACGGTCCTGGACCCCCTTCATTTTCTGATGATGGTTCAGATATGATGTTTCATGGCCGGAGCGGTACGCATGATAGGAAGTGATTGGGGAGAGCCGTTCAGGAGACATCCGTGTAATGGATGCTGATTGGCCCCGGCTAAATCTCCGGAGCCAGTGCCTGTGTATAAAGCGGGGGGAGGGGTAACCACAAAGCAGGAGTAGGAGCCATACTTATATGTTTCCCCTCTCTAAATGATTACAAAGGGATTTCTCTGTCTCTTTAAACAGGTGCCATATTTATGCACATCAGCACATAATTGTGCCAATGCACATAAATAAGTGCAGTTGGCACAAGAGCTTAATTCTTCTTGCTCATAATAAACAGAACCAGCAGGGGTAAAATATGTCGTTTTGGGGTCTTTTCTTCCAGTTTGGTTTATGATGGATGCATTGCGTCAGTGTTTGAAGGCCATGCCTGTGATGTGGAAGAGAGCAGATGTGTGTGTGTGTGTGTGTGTGTGTGTGTGTGTGTGTGTGTGTGTGTGTGTGTGTGTGTGTGTGTGTGTGTGTGTGTGTGTGTGTTATAAGGGGAGTGAGTGAGCGTTCTCCTGTGTGATTAATAATCATGTCATTCTCAGTCACTGCTTAGAGGCCGCCATTGACTATTAAAGCACTGTTCCCACATCCTGCTTACACTGCGTAGAGCCCACCATCGACTGCTAAAGCAGACTGTTCCCACGTCCTCCTTACACTGCTTAGAGGCCGCCATCGACTGCTAAAGCACACTGTTCCAACATCCTCCTTACACTGCTTAGAGGCTGCCATCGACTGCTAAAGCACACTGTTCCCACGTCCTCCTTACACTGCTTAGAGGCTGCCATCGACTGCCAAAGCACACTGTTCCCACGTCCTCCTTACACTGCTTAGAGGCTGCCATCGACTGCCAAAGCACACTGTTCCCACGTCCTACTCACACTGCTTAGAGGCCGCCATCGACTGCTAAAGCACTGTTCCAACATCCTGCTTACACTGCGTAGAGCCCACCATCGACTGCTAAAGCACTGTTCCAACATCCTCCTTACACTGCTTCGATGCTGCCATCGACTGCCAAAGCACACTGTTCCAACATCCTCCTTACACTGCTTAGAGGCCGCCATCGACTGCTAAAGCACTGTTCCAACATCCTGCTTACACTGCGTAGAGCCCACCATCGACTGCTAAAGCACTGTTCCAACATCCTACTCACACTGCTTAAAGGCTGCCATCGACTGCTAAAGCACTGTTCCAACATCCTGCTTACACTGCTTAGAGGCTGCCATCGACTGCTAAAGCACTGTTCCAACATCCTGCTCACACTGCTTAGAGGCCGCCATCGACTGCTAAAGCACTGTTCCAACATCCTCCTTACACTGCTTAGAGGCTGCCATCGACTGCCAAAGCACACTGTTCCCACATCCTACTCACACTGCTTAGAGGCTGCCATCGACTGCTAAAGCACTGTTCCAACATCCTGCTTACACTGCTTAGAGGCTGCCATCGACTGCTAAAGGACTGTTCCAACATCCTGCTCACACTGCTTAGAGGCCGCCATCAACTGCTAAAGCACTGTTCCCACGTCCTCCTCACACTGCTTAGAGGCCGCCATCGACTGCTAAAGCACTGTTCCCACGTCCTGCTCACACTGCTTAGAGGCTGCCATCAACTGCTAAAGCACTGTTCCCACGTCCTCCTCACACTGCTTAGAGGCCGCCATCGACTGCTAAAGCACTGTTCCCATGTCCTGCTCACACTGCTTAGGCCGGCATCGACTGCTAAAGCACTGTTCCCACGTCCTGCTCACACTGTTTAGAGGCCGCCATCGACTGCTAAAGCACTGTTCCCACGTCCTACTCACGCTGCTTAGAGGCCGCCATCGACTGCTAAAGCACTGTTCCCACATCCTGCTCACGCTGCTTAGAGGCCGCCATCGACTGCTAAAGCACTGTTCCCACGTCCTCCTCACACTGCTTAGAGGCTGCCATCAACTGCTAAAGCACTGTTCCCACGTCCTGCTCACGCTGCTTAGAGGCCGCCATCGACTGCTAAAGCACTGTTCCCACGTCCTCCTCACACTGCTTAGAGGCTGCCATCAACTGCTAAAGCACTGTTCCCACGTCCTGCTCACGCTGCTTAGAGGCTGCCATCGACTGCTAAAGGACTGTTCCAACATCCTGCTCACACTGCTTAGAGGCTGCCATCGACTGCTAAAGCACTGTTCCCACGTCCTCCTCACACTGCTTAGAGGCCGCCATCGACTGCTAAAGCACTGTTCCCATGTCCTGCTCACACTGCTTAGAGGCTGCCATCAACTGCTAAAGCACTGTTCCCACATGCTGGTCACACTGCTTAGAGGCCGCCATCAACTGCTAAAGCACTGTTCCCACGTCCTCCTCACACTGCTTAGAGGCCGCCATCGACTGCTAAAGCACTGTTCCCACGTCCTGCTCACACTGCTTAGAGGCTGCCATCAACTGCTAAAGCACTGTTCCCACGTCCTCCTCACACTGCTTAGAGGCCGCCATCGACTGCTAAAGCACTGTTCCCACGTCCTGCTCACACTGCTTAGGCCGGCATCGACTGCTAAAGCACTGTTCCCACGTCCTGCTCACACTGTTTAGAGGCCGCCATCGACTGCTAAAGCACTGTTCCCACATCCTGCTCACGCTGCTTAGAGGCCGCCATCGACTGCTAAAGCACTGTTCCCACGTCCTGCTCACACTGTTTAGAGGCCGCCATCGACTGCTAAAGCACTGTTCCCACGTCCTGCTCACGCTGCTTAGAGGCCGCCATCGACTGCTAAAGCACTGTTCCCACGTCCTGCTCACGCTGCTTAGAGGCCACCATCGACTGCTAAAGCACTGTTCCCAGGTCCTGCTCACGCTGCTTAGAGGCCGCCATCGACTGCTAAAGCACTGTTCCCACGTCCTGCTCACGCTGCTTAGAGGCCGCCATCGACTGCTAAAGCACTGTTCTCACGTCCTGCTCACGCTGCTTAGAGGCCGCCATCGACTGCTAAAGCACTGTTCCCACGTCCTCCTCACACTGCTTAGAGGCCGCCATTGACTGTTAAAGCACTGTTCCCACGTCCTCCTCACACTGCTTAGAGGCCGCCATTGACTGTTAAAGCACTGTTCCCATGTCCTGCTTACACTGTGCCAGTACCGACCAGCGGTACTATGTTTATCCCATGTTGTTGTGGGCCGTTCTGTATTGGCCGTAGCACCTGTGTGTTCTCCCGTCACTTCCGAGTAAAGCCTGATTACCTCCTCAGCTCGTGTCCTGGTTCTCTGTTGATATTACATGATACAGCCTCTACCGGCGTGGTGGCAGCATCGGGTTTATCCTCTAGCCCAGTGATTCCCAACCTGTGGTCCGCGGCCCCCTGGTGGGCCGCGAAGGTATTGCAAGTGGGCCGCCAAATCATTTCCAAAAAAGTATGATTTTTGAAAAAAAAAAAAAAAAAAAAAAAAAAAACAATTTTTTTTTGGAAAGATTTTGAAAAATCATACTTGAAAAAGTATGATTTTTGTTTCTTTGATGTTATTGCTTTTGCTTGAATTGAAGTTTCATCTTTACATCATCTTTATATTGGGTTTGTGTTTATTTGTAACCCTATCGATTTAATGGGCTTTCTTCTGATATTTGGATTTTGTTTGGATCTGATATTGGATGTCAAATTGTTATGAGAATGCATTTTTCCATTGTTGAAGGATACCGTTATTTATTAATCATTTGTTAATTAGCCTGTTACAGACAGCCCCTTGCTTGTCATTTCTGACATCTGTGTGGTGCTGATGGACAGCTCCTTGAATGATTGGTGTGTGTGTGTGTGTGTGTGTGTGTGTGTGTGTGTGTGTGTGTGTGTGTGTGTGTGAGTGTGCGTGTGTGTGTGTGTGTATGTGTGTGTGTGTGTGGACAGCTCCTTGAAAACTGTAATACTGAAGGTGTTGCAACATGTTACAGGTGCTGTGTTAGTGACTGTGGAGCTTCCAACATGTTTCTCCTGTATTCAGTTCAGTCCTTTATGTTCAATTTTCAATAAAAAAGTGCTCTGAGAACGCATTATATGGCCTTTGTATTTATGGGGTCGGAGGTGGGCCGCGAACATTTTTGAGACATAAAAGTGGGCCCTGAGTTGGAAAAGGTTGGGAACCACTGCTCTAGCCCTCTGTTTAACTCCGCTACGTGTGTTGAACTGCCGTCCAACAGCAGGCTACACCTCACTAGAGCAGAAACTGTGAAGCCTACAGCCTCTACTGGCGCTGCTTAGAGGCCGCCATCGACTGCTAAAGCACACTGTTCCCACGTCCTGCTTACACTGCTTAGAGGCCGCCATCGACTGCTAAAGCACACTGTTCCCACGTCCTGCTTACACTGCTTAGAGGCCGCCATCGACTGCTAAAGCACACTGTTCCCACGTCCTGCTTACACTGCTTAGAGGCAGCCATCGACTGCTAAAGCACACTGTTCCCACGTCCTGCTTACACTGCTTAGAGGCCGCCATCGACTGCTAAAGCACACTGTTCCCACGTCCTGCTTACACTGCTTAGAGGCCGCCATCGACTGCTAAAGCACACTGTTCCCACGTCCTGCTTACACTGCTTAGAGGCCGCCATCGACTGCTAAAGCAGACTGTTCCCACGTCCTGCTTACACTGCTTAGAGGCCGCATGTCCTGCTTACACTGCTTAGAGGCCGCCATCGACTGCTAAAGCACACTGTTCCCACGTCCTGCTTACACTGCTTAGAGGCTGCCATCGACTGCTAAAGCACACTGTTCCCACGTCCTGCTTACACTGCTTAGAGGCAGCCATCGACTGCTAAAGCACACTGTTCCCACGTCCTGCTTACACTGCTTAGAGGCAGCCATCGACTGCTAAAGCACACTGTTCCCACGTCCTGCTTACACTGCTTAGAGGCCGCCATCGACTGCTAAAGCAGACTGTTCCCACGTCCTGCTTACACTGCTTAGAGGCCGCATGTCCTGCTTACACTGCTTAGAGGCCGCCATCGACTGCTAAAGCACACTGTTCCCACGTCCTGCTTACACTGCTTAGAGGCTGCCATCGACTGCTAAAGCACACTGTTCCCACGTCCTGCTTACACTGCTTAGAGGCTGCCATCGACTGCTAAAGCACACTGTTCCCACGTCCTGCTTACACTGCTTAGAGGCTGCCATCGACTGCTAAAGCACACTGTTCCCACGTCCTGCTTACACTGCTTAGAGGCCGCCATCGACTGCTAAAGCAGACTGTTCCCACGTCCTGCTTACACTGCTTAGAGGCCGCCATCGACTGCTAAAGCACACTGTTCCCACGTCCTGCTTACACTGCTTAGAGGCCGCGAAAGTGTCATCATTTTGGCAAGCAAGGACTTAGGTTACTTAGTATCCATTGAAAAGCACCATGATTTGTTTTCATTTTGTGTTATAAATAATGTTTTTTATTTTTTATTAAAAAAAATTCAAACGGTCAGTATCTCAATTGGGAAAGAAACGTCTTTTCCTCTGGCAGATTTGAGTCCTGGCCTTTCTGGAGGGCAGATTACCAATGAGAAGATCTCTGCTCATTGAATTACAATGGAACAAAGAGCATTTTTGGCACATTTTAACTTTTTCTTTTTAAATAAATGCCGGAATGTTAAGTATATTTTTCACAATCCTCCTTCCCACAGGGAAGAAGAAGAAGAAGAAGAAAACAGAACCCAAAACCATGTACATGAATTGAAACGTTTATTGAGCTTTTGTGTGCTTGGCACCTGTATTTACATTTTTTTAAAGGCCTCCCAAAATAATATTTTTTCTATTTCCCTTTTTGTCACACATTTGTTTCCATAGCAGATTGGCCTGTAAAACTGTTATATTGCTTGGCACTTAAATACACTTATCTACAACACACCAAAACATACTTAATTACTCTGTTTTCCTATTGCTTCTTTATAACTTTTCACACAACAACTTGAAAGCTTATGTTATCGCTTGCATTCGCCATCTTATATATGCTTTAAAAAGGTAATCCACTCAAAAATAGTGAAGCCATTCCAGTCTATAAGGAAAAGGGATCGGTTGATGATGATTGTGTGATGACTGTTCCTGAATAAGCCCCTCCCACTCAAGGCGAAGGAGGCGTGACACCAGATGCTTAAAGTTCCTCGGTCACCTTGGCCTTTATGTCTTTGACTTGCTGTTTGGCACATCGGACTCCCCCTCATGGAGCCGTGCTTCGGCCATCTTGTCCAGTTGTCTCTTTCATTCCAACCAAAAACTTTACACCATAAACCGCCATCCGGCACGCTTCCACACTTCTAGAATGATGCGGCACAAGTGTTTGGTAACATGATGTCATGACTGGATAGCATTCACTGAGTCCACCAACACCAAAACATGAGTCACTTAAAGAGCTGCGGTTACTATTGCACCATAACAGATTGATGGGTTCACACCTGATAATCCTCCTGAACCAGAGCATGCAGGTTTCCCCCCCGATCTGACTTCATCTTGGGCTTTGCTCTCAAAGTCAGAATCAGGTTTGCTGTCCCACTTCATTCTCTTTATCAACACAAAGATAATTAAATAATAGTTTTGACTCCCTTTATGTTCTATTTTAAGTAACGGAGTGTCTTCCAAAACAAAAACATGAGATGATATCCTTTTTTGAAAAGGTTCGTTTCGTACCTCGGTACATTAACATTTCATGTAAAAACGCCAGCTCCACATCAACACTGTTAACACATGGTCGTCTTTAAACCAGGTCGTGGCGTACAGACTGAAAGACTTTGGAAACATGGGGGGGTGGGGGCGGCAGTGAGGTGGGGGATCCCGGTCTCTACACCATGTGCATGGACATCTGAGAGGAGGAGCCGTACTGGCGCCCGTCGCAGGAGCCGCCGCCCTGCTGGCCGCCGGGGGGGTTGCCACTGATCATGTGCATGGTGTCCATGCTGCCATTGGACAGGTACTGGCGCTCGGCGAAGGCCCCGGCCGGAGAGGAGGAGCACAGCAGCCCGCCCTGCGGCTTCTCAGGGCTGGCGGCCAGGCGCGGGGAGGTGGGGAAGTTGTATCCGTACAGGTTGTAGGGGTTGTGCAGGGAGAAGGCGTTGTAGGAGCCCTGCTGCACGTGGTGGTGCCCGCCGTAAGGGGAGGAGCCGGACGAAGAGGAGGAGGCGGAGCTTGTGCTAGCCCCGGCCTGCATCACGTACTGCAGCTGGGAGGCCGGGAAGGACCCGAGCTGCCCGCCGTATGCCTCCATCTTGCCCCCGCCGCTGCCCTGAGGGCCGTGGGCGCCGCCCTGCATGCCGGCCGCCAGCAGGGAGGAAGTCCTCTGGGGCAGGAAGGATTCGGAAGACTGAGGCACGCCGCCCACGCCGCCTGCCCCTGCGGCCCCCAGACGTCCATAGGAGCTGTCGGCCAGGCCGCCATAGCCCTGCAGGGCGGCCATGTTGCTACGGGCGCAAGCCGGGTACTCGGACAGGCCCAGGTTGCACAGCTGGCTCTCCCGGCAGCCCACGTTGAAGGTGTTGGGGGCCAGGTGGAAGGTGGGCGGGGAGCAGGAGGGGGACAGCAGGTGAGCCGCTCCGGACGGGGAGGGGGTCCCGGTGCTGGAGGTGGTGGGAGACGTTCCTGTGCTTCCACCTGGAACACAGACGACAACATACAACAGAGACCGTGAGATAAGCTGCCATTTTAACCAAGACCAGAGGGGGTCAAGACCAAGACAAACAAGTCCTATTCAAGACCAAGATAAGGGTTGAACAGTGGCTTCCAAATGTTAAAAATAATCTGAAGTTTCTTAACTATCTGTAGGAGCTCTGGACTAAATTATTCAAGATCCAACTAATTCAGTGGTTCTCAATGTGGGGTCTACCACTAGGGGTACTTGGGAGTGCTCCAGGGGTGCCCCCAGCAAATTGATTTTGAATTGTTAAACTATTATTTTATTTCAATTCAGTTACTAAAAGTAGACAATGTAGCATGACTGTTTCTCTGTTGTCTCTCTAGAGCTAATACAGACAGTCATGGAATTCTGGACAAAATCATATGTGAGAGTAAAAATATTCTCAGATTTGGGTCTGAGAGACAAAACCTCATGAAATGGGGGTGCGTGGCTCTAATCATTAGAGCCGTGCTACTACACAGTAGAGTCTAATGTGTAGTAGCCTAAATTAGGCTTCCTCGTTTTTTAGAACCGAACCGAACCTAATTTAGGACCTAACCACTTTGATCCACATGCACTGCACCTCGTACCCCACAGGCTAATTGCATGGCTTCGCTCTTTGAAAGTCGTGAACCATATCATAAAATATATCGCTCGTATCTGCAGATAAATATGGATTCAGTTTTGAGCATGTCTGGTCAACAGAACAGTCCTTTCCTCAATAAAAAAGCCATGCGCTCTGAATTTAGACATGTATAGACTCAGCTGAAAGGGGAATATAAAAAAGAAACACACACACAGAAAACTTGTTGGCACATATTGTATCCACTAAAGTCAAGCTTTCTGGAATGGAGGGATAGCTGTGGGATATCAATCACATATTTCTCTATTAATGAGAATTTGGCCTGGGTTCATCTCGCTGTTGGAGAATTTCAGTTTGAAAGCAGAATAAGGAGGGAAGGGATGACGGGGGGGTGGGGGGGCATAACTAAATAATTCAGGACTGGCTTGGCTGGGGTTCTGATTTTGCACCATATGCCTTCGATAATATCACTGCTGGGAGGGGGGCTGCTTTCTGGGGGAGAGAGAAATGAAGAAAAGCCAGCGAGGAAGAGAGAAGGTGAGGTAGATACTGCATATTATATGGAGGGAGGGAGGGAGGGAGGGAGAGATAGGAGAGAGGGAGGAAGAGAGGAGAGAGGCAGAGAGATGGAGAGGGAGAGAGAGGGAGGGAGAGAGGCGGAGAGATGGAAAGAGAGGGGGAGAGAGGGGAAAGGGAGAGAGAGGAGAGATAGAGAGGGGGAGGGAGAAAGAGAGGACAATAGTTTGGTGATGTCATGTTTTCCCCTCAGCTCTCGTTAGAAGGGCTTGAGTTGCTTCAGCGCCGCGGGGGAAGAGTTGATTACTTGAAGGGAACGGGGTGTCTGGTGCCATAAGGGTAAAGCTACACACAGGCGCGCGCGCGCACACACACACACACACAACACACACACACACACACACACACACACACACACACACACACACACACACACACACACACACACACACACACACACACACAACGCACTGCAGTGTCCTTTCTGGGTGACCCCAGGTTCATTGGCGGCGCGAGGACTTTAATTAAAGTCTAATGGCTTCATAGGAGTCTAATGATAACAAACAGATGTCCCGCTGCTCGGAGCGTCACGTCATGCTGACCTCTAGAGGCGACGGGCGGAGGCGCGGCGTGTGAGGAAATCGAGCAGCTAGAAGCGGCGAGGCCCGTGATGTGAGCCATGACTGAGACTACGGCGCCGTAGGGTGGACGTCGTGTCGCCAAGCCGTTCCAAAAGCCCCGGGGTCGGCTTAATGATTTTCGTTTCGAGGGCTCGGCGCAAAGTAAAAAGTTCAGCAGACACAGGCCGCTCCGCCAGAGAGGCAGCGCATGGCCAAGCTCAAGCCAAGGACAGCCATCGCTGATAGGCTGCAGGATGTAGTGAGACACAGGGAAACTATGCAGAGGCAAGGTTCAGGTTGGGACAGCATGTGGGACAGCAGGTCGCCGTAACACCACACTGGTGCTCCACTAGGGGGGCGAGAAAATGTTGCTCTCTTGCCTTTTTAGTAGGCCCTGCTTGACTGTTTTATGAGTCATAAATTATCTTATTTTAGCTTACCTTTTTTTTAGTAGGTAAAATCCCATTGAGCGCCAAAGAGAGCAGCATAAAAGACAGGGCAAGAGGGAAACAGTTAAAAATTAGAAGCACTAAACAATTTGGGACAATAAAGATATTGAACATTGATCAGAGATTGATTGATTGAATATAGCCTATAATACAGTACTATTGGTGTTGGGGAAAGTTTCTTTAAAGGTGATAAGTTGCTTTATTTTCTTACGTTAAAAAAATAACTAGTTATCATGTTACAATATTTGGGGGGGAGGAATGTTAGCATGTTGTCTGCATGAGATGATAAAGGGTAAATAAATAATAAAATTGAGAGAGAAAAAAACATCATTCTTATTTTAAAAAGTAACTAATACAGTCATGGATTGCAAGAAGAGAGTGGTGTGTTAGTACTATAGCAATGTTTCTCAGAGTTGGGTTCAGGGACAGCCAGAGGTCCTTCAACGGTCCCCAGCAAAATGAAGAACAGTTCAATTTCACTATTATGCAATTCACTTGAACATATCCCAGAATGTTTAAGAGCTACAGTAATCATTGGTTTCTGTCTCACCACTTATCTCCCCACTGACAGTTTGATAATTCAATACTAAATCAACAACTAAAATCCTCCCATATGGGCCTCCTGGGAAACAGTGCGATCAAATGGGGGTCAGTGGGCTTTGTGTGTGTCTATCTGAAGATCCGGGACATGAAAATGACTGTGATCCCTGCTACAGCGCAGTGGTTCTCAACCTGGGGTCCGCGGACCACCCGGGCTCCTTGAGGGGGTTCCAGGGGGTCCCCGGCAAACTGATGAATTATTAAACTTCATCATTATTTAATTTACAAGATTTTAACACAATTAGAAAATGTAGAAGAATGTTTTGATCATAGTTTCTCTGTGATCTCTCTACCTACAATACATAGTCTTGGAATTCTGGACTAAATCATATGACAATAAAAAATATTCTCAGATTTGGGTCAAAAAGACAAAATCTCATTAAATGGGAGTCCGTGGCCCAAATCTGGACTCAATTATTGGTCCTTGATATGAAAAAGGTTGAGAATCCCATAACAGACCAAGCAGAACAGAACCGTGCAGTACCATGGAGCCAGACTAAAGAACACTGGAAACTATACTTGTTGATTAATAACAACAGTCAGACTAGAAAAGTGCACACAGTAGAGTGCAGATCTCCACCAGGCTCCGCTACACATAATAACCATAACCTAACCTAAAGCCATACCCAACAGTGCAGGGCACCGCTATGGGAAATACTATCTGATGGAGGAACAGACTTGGACACAACACCTGTTAACAGTGGCTCACTTTACAGTCAAATGTTCTTTTGTTGGCATTTTCACCCCGATTTGCACACCAAGCTAAGACAATTGTGGTTTGTATTCATTCAATCAAACATTACAGTAGTGGTCGTTTAAAACCAATGATGTCAGCCAGGCAGTCAATCGTCCAGAGATTGGGAAAGTACACACTTTCTTTACTTAAGTAGAAGTACAGTTAATTGTGTATAAAAAGACTCTGGTAAAAGTAGAAGTACTGATTCGACTTAATTACTCAAGTAAAAGTAAAAAAAAGTACAGCCTCTGAAATGTACTCAAGTATAAAAGTAAAAAGTATTTTCTGTGCAAGGTGAATAGAAACTCATATTAATATAATTCAAATACTATTAAACTTAAAAGATCCCTTCAAAACATCTTTTAAGATGCATAAAGATCATTGATTGATGAGACGAGAGAGACAGACAAACAACGTGGATTCAAGCATCAGTCAGTTTTGAATGGCGACAGCCAGAGGAAAGAGTGAAAAGTCCTGAGAAGACCTGTCTTAAGAAGTCTGACCTGGTGGCACAGAGAGTTGGCTTGCTGCCCGGCAGGATTGAGGCGTCTGTCACTTTTGAGGTCGTGGGTTCGAGCCTATCAGTTTTGAGTGGCAACAGCCAGAGGAAAGAGAGAAAAGCGCCCAGAGAAGAGCTGTGAGTGTGAAGGGGAGCTGGTGGTGCGATAGACTTTTTGACCACCTAGAGACACGGGAACATGCGCGTGGCAGGTTTGATTCCCGCTCCACCACCACAGTCAGTGAATTTTGAAAGTCGACAGCCAGAAGAAAAACTGATACGCTCTGAGAAAAACCTGTCTTAAGCATTATGACCCAGTAGCTCAGTGAGTTGGACTGCTCTCTAGCAATTTGGAGCTTGTGGGTTTGAGCCTGAGTGAGTTTTGAGGTCGTGGGTTCAAGCCTCAGTCCGTTTTGAGGTCATGGGTTCGAGCCTCAGTCAGCCCTGAGAAAATCTGTCCTAAGAAGTCTGAACTTGTGGCACAGAGAGTTAGCTTGCTGCCCAGTCACTTTTGAGGTTGTGGGTTCGAGCCTCAGTCAGTTTTGAATGGCGACAGCCAGAGGAAAGAGTGAAAAGCTGTCTACAGAGGTATGGCCTGGTGGCACAGAGAGTTGGCTTGCTGCTCCACATTATTGAGGGGTCAGTCACTTTTGAGGTCATGGGAAAACCTGCCCGCGCATCAGCTCGTTCACACGCTGCCTGCAGTTACTCTAACGGCCACCGGTGTCAGTAATAGTTAGAATTTACGGATAGGACCTTTAAGTACCGTACATAAGTTTGTTAAATAAATAAAAAGCATTTACGACTATTTTGGATGGATATGAATACAGGTGTGCCATGGGATTTTGGCTTGCCCTTCGGTGTGTCTTGGGCACAAAAAGTTTGAAAACTCTGTCCTATACAATGTGTGACAGATTGATAATGATATGAGTATCTTTGATGATTGACATGACGTCCTCTCCCATACAAACAGAGAAGGAGCGTCCAGCTGCTCAGAGCAGTACATGATGTCTCTGCACACACCTTGCTGCTTCTGCATATTGGTGAAGTCCTCAAATGTGAGAGTCCTCACAGGCGGTCTCCAGAAAGCATAGGTCTCCATGATAGCCTCCAGGCCAGTCCTGCGAGAGAGAGGGGGAGAGAGAGACACACAGAGAGAGAGAGACACAGAGAGCACAATTAAAACATCTGTGCAAAAAGGAAGGGGAAAAGTTGTCAATAATGTGTGTGTGCGTGTGTGTGTGTGTGTGTGTGTGTGTGTGTGTGTGTGTGTGTGTGTGCGCGCAAAAATGAGACGGAGATTGAGAGAGGAGAGAGTAGCAGCAGAGAGAGTAGGAGGAGAGAGATGGGAGAGAGAGAGAGAGAGACAGACAGAGAGAGAGAGGGAGAAACTGGAGTCCTGCTCGGAGGAAACTGGAGCCATTAAAAAGGAGCAGGTTTTTACTACTGACATAAATCTGGGTGACGTTTCATCCTGACTCCGTACACGGCTCTCCGTCCTGCTTGATTTACTTCCCCGCGCGCGCCGCGCTGGCCGGGCCCACGTCCCAATAAGCAACCCAGAGCCCACCGCCACCCCAGAGCCCACCGCCACCCCAGAGCCCGCGCCGTCCGATCAGCCTGTTGTTTTAGGGCCACTGGCTCCATGGCCACGGCGGCTCGTTAGTGCCACTCGCTAATCGCCCCGGGCCCTCGCCATCACTGCCTTCATTCATACGCTCGCACTGCTGCGGGACCCAAACCCAACAAATGAGCTGTATCCCTGCAAGCCCCATAAAGCCCAGCCACCAGGAAGCAACATCCAGTCCACGACACGATCGTAACTTAAAGCTGGGGAGACTTCCATACTAACGTGTTATTAAGGAATATTAAGGAAAGTCGGTGCTTAATTTGAGAATTAGCAGAGCCGCTTTTGCCCTTTTTTATTGATTTTGTATTTGCCCTTAATGTGGAATCAGTTGGTAATGTTTCACAGCAGCAGGGCGACGGGCCATTGACTGTATATAAATATGAACGACTACGTGTTCCCGCTTCCTACGGCCATGCAGAAATGAAGCCAGAAATATCTCCTTTCAGCGAGCTGCCATCTTGCTTGTGTGACGTAATTTGCAACCGGAGTCTGCGCAGTAGAGTCGGGCTGAGCCACCCTCTGACGGAGGTTTGAGAGTGGCTGTCACAGCTGTCAATCAGCCCCTTTTATATCCTCAAATATAAAATCAAACTTATCAGAAGAATTAGCACTTGAAGAACTACCTAAAATCTTGGTTGTATCTGACGAAAAAACATTTATAACATGTTATTCATGCAAACTGTCTCTAGACACCCTTAACTTGTAGTCCACTATATCTAGGACTACAATTCCCTTGATGTTTAGCCACACAAGTTCTACTGATTCTCGGTGTGTTCTGCATTAGGGCTAATCAAGTGATTCCCCCCCGCTTCTCGCCTCTCTCAGCCCTACTGCTACTGCTGCATTCACTTACAGCACTACCTGGTCATGCCTAGAAGAAGGTCTCTGACCGCAAGCTCGCAAAATAAAAAAGATTCTTGGATGCTGTTTTCATTCAGTTTAAAAAGGATAAATATAAACATCTGGAAACTTCAAACTTCCTGTACTATGATTTTAGTCTATTTTAGAATTGTGTTTTTATTGTTTTTACATTTATTGTTATCCCATCCCTGTTCAATGTATTTTCTATGTATTCAATATATAGAAAATACATACACAAAATACAAAATACATTGTATTGTGTATTTTGTGTATGTTCTATAATTTTAAAAGTTGCACCGAGGACAAATTCCTATCAACTTGTTGACAAGGCAACAAAATGTTGAATCCTGAATATTTGCATTGCCATTTTAGGTGTAGCCTATAATTAATATTTCTCATAATGATCAAAGGATAAAAATCAACTAAATAAAACCCTAACCCAGCATGACTGTAAAAGCTTTCTCAGCCACTTCAGGTGAGAGAAGTTGAGCGTTGAATCATCAGAGTCACTGCACTTCTATTTGAATATGAGCAAAACAAAGCCAAAACCAGCCAGAGAAATGAGCACAGCACTGCGATGTGCGGGACGTGAGGATAAATTAATTTCTCTCTCACCACATAAATATCTCATTCCCGCGTTATCTTTTCATCTGTCGTTTTCTGCAATGAAATTCTAATGCCAGTTCATAAATCAAACAGTCTATTGTTTGAAAAATGAAAAAAGATGTCTCAAATATCTGTGCCAATAATGCAGACCAGATGAGGGGGCTGCTTTCATGTGCTGAGGGTCTGGTGCCCCCCCCCCCCCCCCCCCCAAATGTTATAATTCAGAGACCGAGAGAAAGACAGAGACGAGTCCAGAGAGAGAAAGACAGAGACGAGTCCAGAGAGAGAGAGACAGAGACGAGTCCAGAGAGAGAGAGACAGAGACGAGTCCAGAGAGAGAGAGACAGAGACGAGTCCAGAGAGAGAGAGACAGAGAGATCGAGGAAGGGAGAATGGATGGAGGGATGGGAGGGATGGAGGGATGGAAGGAAGAAGGCAAAGCATCCATGAGATGAGCACAAACTCTGAACTCTGAAAACACCGATTGTGGACGCAAACAATGAGAGGAATTACGCTCCTCCACCACCAAACGGATTATATGACAATAGCGGAATCGGACACGCCATTTTCAAAGTGTTTGTGACTTGAAGCGTTGGCGAATGACTAAGTCTGAAGCAGTAAAATAACTTTGGTTAAGGTCCGGCGACTAAAGCTTTGGTTTGGGTTAGGGAAAGGTTTCTGGTCATGGTTAAAGAAGAAGTGAAACGTCCCACTATAACCGGGGGCATTGGAGGTGAAGTCTGTGTCATAGACTGTATAAAACTATGGACGTAGCCACCCTGACACCGCCCATTGGTTTGTGGACCACTGGGTTTTGACTGTCGCCATCTTGTTCTTTTTTCTTTCTTTTTTTTAACAGAAGTGACCATATTTGGACGAGTCTGGCGAGGGGTTGACGGCTAACAGATAGATAGCATAACTTGAATAAAATTGAAATGGGCGGGTTATATAAGAGGAGAGCAGGAATGGCTCTTCAAAGAACCTCGGTCTAAGGTTCTTTATGGGAACAAAAAAATTTCTTCTATGGCACCACTCCAAAGAACCATTTTCAGGTTCCAGTTCACACCTTTATTTTTTCCTGTGTGTAGTCGTGTAAAGCTTTTCTGCTGGGGAAATGTCATTCTGCAGCTTTTGATGCTCTGTGCTTTTTCAAGAAATGGGGCAATCGGAGAGGAGGATAGAGGGAGGTTGGGTGGAAGAGAGTGAGACAGAGTGAGAGAGACTGAGACAGAGTGAGACAGTTAGAGAGTGAGAAAGAGTGAGACAGACTGAGATTGTGCGTGTGTGTGTGTGTGTGTGTGTGTGTGTGTGTGTGTGTGTGTGTGTGTGTGTGTGTCTGTCTGTCTGTCTGTCTGTCTGTCTGTCTGTCTGTCTGTCTGTCTGTCTGTCTCTCACTCTCACTCCCTAAGCAGATCTGAAGGGTTCCTCTTGGCAGTGGATGGAGGGGCTGTTTTGACACGGAGCAGCATATGGGGTAAAGTGGTATCTCCAGGGGATTATTTCCATATTAAAGGCCACGCAGCAGAAAAAAATTAGAGATTTGCACGCCGCAGCATGGCGGACGCCATGACAGGTTGTATTACATGGCTGCATGGCCAACGGGTGAACAGATACTGGGATACCGTACCTGTTTCTGCCCGAGTCCCGGAATCCTTTGGCGAAGGGGTTGCGGTCGATCTTTAGTCTGGTGATCTGCCAACAAGAAGAACATTACAATCAAAACAATGACAGCCGTCCAGTCAGATGAAAAACACAAGCCCACTGCATTTTCTCCTCTGCTGAAATACAAAGGAGAACAATACACAGCATCAAAGAGCATCGTTAAAATGGCATGAGGCACTTTCACAAGTCGGCAGCTCCAACTGGCAGAGAGTGGTTTGAACTTCAATTCCCAGAAACCCTGTGCGAGGAGGTCAGTATACTGTTGACCAAGCGGCCGGTCTGTGATGCTTCATACCAAGGATGAGAGGAGACGATCTAACGCTACCAGTGTTGTAGTACTCAACCACAGGTCCTGGACTCATTTTTAGGACTTGTGACTCGACTTGGACTTGAGCACTGATGACTCGGACTTGGACTTGGACTCGAACATTCATGCATTCGGACTCGGAAGTTGGAGATGAGGTCTCAGACTTGTTAATATTGATATTAAAATTAAAATTGATATTATTATTATTTTAGTTTTTTTTAATAATAGGCCCTAATAATTTGGCATAAGATATTGAGGTAACACTTTACATGAAGGTGCATATGACGACCTGTCATGAACATGAAGGAGGCGTTATGAATGTTTATGACTGTATGTCATTGAGTGCCATTTGGTAAATTATGTCATTGTTAATGCTTTGTTAATGTTGACATTGTTTGACATGTCTTCATTATGACAAATTGACATTAACCAAGACAACACCACCTGTCAATGTCTTCGTTAGGACAACTTGACATAACCAAGACAACATAACCTGTCATAAACATGACATAGCAAGCATTAAGATGTCATTAAGTGCAATTACACTTTCAAATGAGTTTATAACTGTCATTAATATTTTCTCAGTTCACTACAGTGAACTGTTCATTAAGATGTCATTAAGTGTAATTACACTGTCTTTGTTAATGTCAAGTTGTCATAGCAAAGACATTGACGGGTTATGTTGGCTTGGTTAATGTCAAGTTGTCATAATGAAGAAATCTCAAACAAGGTCAACATTGCATTAACAATGACATAATTTACTGGCTGTTAACATGTTTATTTCTGCTGTAAAGTTGGCCATTTTAAAATGGGGATCTATGGGGATGGACTCGCTTTTGGAGCCAGCCTCAAGTGGCCATTTGAAGAACTGACGTTTTTGGCACTCACGTGTTAGCTTAATTTTTCAGTGTCGAAGGTTGCCGCTTGGAAAGAAAGAAAGAAAGAAAGAAAGAACGAAAGAAAGAAAGAAAGAAAGAAAGAAAGAAAGAAAGAAAGAAAGAAAGAAAGAAAGAAAGAAAGAAAGAAAGAAAGAAATAAAGACCTGTTGGTTCTGGTAGGCGGTGACAGTGGTGAAGACAGTCTCTGGGAAGCTGAAGGTCTTGACTCCCTCTCCGCTGGGCACAGGCTTGGTGGGAGACAGCTCACTGCTGAAGTCCTTACGGATCACATGCACACGAGGCTGGTACTTGTGCATGGAGTGGAGGATGATCTGAACACACAGGAGAGGAAAGGTCAGATATGACGTGAGGATACAGCAGATGGTTTTCACCGAATTGTGTTGCTATGGGAATAGTTTGAAACCTAGCTTATTTTTCAGCTAAATTAGCAAACATTGCAACAGCAAGTAAGCTAGGGCTAGGGGCAAGTTAGAATGTTTATGTTGTGGGTGTTTTATTTCTATATTGCATTGTGTGGATGTTATATTGTTATCTACTGTAATATTCCCTATATTATCTTAATGTTTATATGTGTGTTTTATTGCAGTATATCTTACTAACTCTACTGTCTTGTTCAATGTTAGCAAACAGCTCATGCTTCTGCCTTGTTATAACTACATGCTTTGTGTGAGAGTAATTTGTTTTCTCTCTGTATGTCTTATCTTCCCTGCTTTTATTGATTTTGATTTATTTCCACAATTTTGCGTTTTTCTGTTTGTAATGATTATTTTGCAAAAAATAGACAGGGACACGCACATCCAAAGCTAGGCCACACTGGGCCTGGGTGCTGGATCAAAAGGGTACTCACAGTGAAAAAAGAACAATCCGCACACCAAAATGATGAAATGAAAAATAATGAAGTCGCCTCCAGGGATGTATTTGCATTCATATTTGTATTTGTTTTGGGCCTCTTCCAAACTCTACTTAACTACTTACTATAAAACAGAGCCCACAAACTACTCCCTTTTGGGTGGCATGTATAATAATTATTTTTGTCCTATTTGTCTACACTGTATATATATACTGTTAGAATGTATACAGTTGTGTCTAGAATAACCTACGTCACTTATGTGTGTACATCTTTATTTTAACTTTTCTAATTACTAATTACTAAACACCTGGTGATGTCATGTATATTGATACGGGTATTTAAGACGGCGTCTCTCTGCCACTCCAGAAAGCGTCTTGAGGAAGGGCCAGTGTGGCCCGAAACGTCACGCTGTTTGCTAAATAAAAAAAACCTAACGGGAGCTCCTTTTGGTGTGCGGATTGTTCTTTTTTCACTGTAATGATTATTTTAACATCATGCCCAGCCAGGGAAGATGGCAAAACATTTGTAAACTTGCTAGCACTGGCACATTTACAGTGATTAAATAGATGTCTATATTATTCTATAATATTCTATATCAATTTCTATCCTTGTGAGGACCAAATGCCATAGAAAGATAAGTTAAATATTCTAAACTGAGGAGATTATGCTGGTCTTATTTAAACAGGTGTTAAAGGAATCCTCCGCTGATTTTCAACCAGCTTTGTATCATTACAAAATCACTAGTATATCTGAAAACTGTAAACAGTTTTGCAGGCATGCATTTAGTTTGACAGTTATTGAGGGTTGATTTGAGTTATGTTGTGGACCAGTGATGTCATTCATGCACAAATGACATCACTGGTCCACAAAAAAAAGGCTTCAAAACTGTTTACAGTTTTCAGATATACTACTGATTTTGTAATGATACAAAGCTGGTTGAAAATTGGCGGAGTGTTCCTTTAAGACTAGAATCAGGATTAGGTTGAGGTTAGGTTAAGGGTTTAACATGTAGGAAATGAATGTAGTCAGTGAAGGTCCTTACATGTGTAGTAATGCAGTAATACTCTGTGGACCGCTCAGCTCAGTGAGGAAACACTAAACCTGCACTGTGACTCGGGGGCCTTTTATTTCCTTAATGCGAACACACAATATGTGCGAGTCGCTTCACAACATCGTTTAGCCCGCGCGCGTTCCCATCGCCCGGCGGAAAGCCGAGTTGGCCCCGCGATGACGCTCAGGAGGGCCGAGGATTAGCTCACAGAGGCGTCAGACTGCGGCGGCCCCCGTCTGGCCGCGGGGCCCCCCTCAGTCTGCTCTTGATTAATCTCAGGGTGAGAAAACCTCCCCAGAGCCAAGCATACCCCCCCCCCCCCCCCCCCCCCCCCCCCGCCCCACTGCAGCAGAGGGGGTCATTTCAAACCATGGCTGGGGGGGAACAGCACCGAGCATCAGCTACAGCAAATGTAATATTCCTGGGCCTCAAATCACTCACACAGACAAAAATATGAGTCGGCTATCCAAACACACACACACACACGAACACATACACCCATGCGTGCCATGGACGCGTGTGCGCACACACACACACACACACACACCGCGCGCGCGCACACACACACACACACACATACATAGTGGTAATTTGCGATATATTTTTACATCTTTGTTGCTAAATCCTAATTTCTGTGGTGTTTCTGCACTACTGCACTTGCCAGAGATCACCTGTCAATCAAACCTTGTGGGGGCGGAGCTTGGATCTGTTTAGTTTGATAATTTCCTTGCAATAGATATTTTTCTGCAACACCAGTCTTTTCTCTGTCCAGCCATGGTGGCTGTCGCTGCTCATGCTAACCACACACACACACACACACACACACACACACACATGCACGCACGCACGCACGCACGTACGCACACACGTGTTATCTTCGTCACCTTCCTCATCTCTTATTCACAGGCCCCAGCTAGCCCGAGGCGATGTGAGGTCACAGCAGATCACACATCGCCGTGCTGAACTCACAACAACACAGAGAGCAGCCAAAGGACATTAGCCGACTATTGTTCACGCTCAAATACAATTAGGCCAAACAAACAATATTTTCATTTCCATGGTTGGTAATGAAGACAAACTCTTAACCTCTTTGTAAATCCTCTGGAAAGTTTCACCAGCCAGCACGACAGCAGCCACCAAGCTGCCCCATTACAGTTACAGCTGTCATATGAAAGGCTTGTGAGTTTTACAAAAGATCAAATCAAATCAAATCAAACTCAAATCAAATTTTATACCAGAATGTAGCAAAAAAAAGTACTTTAGAAACAGTTTTTTTTAAAGGGGGGGGGGGGAGGGGAAAAAGGGAAGCAAAACTATGGAAGAAAAACTAAAACAAATCTTCAACTTATTCCAAAGCAGCAGTAACAAGGTGTGTTTAAGTTTATCTTAAAGGCAAAGTAACTCGGTATTAAAACTTCACCTATGAAATCCACATGCCAAGAGCCAATAAGAGCCTTACATCAGCTCACCACACCTACCTAGTTAGAGTATTGACTGAATGTGATTGAAGCTACAATACAGTCCCACACATCACCGCTGTCTCATGGACATCTTCCTTCTCCAAACAGAAAAGGAAAGCAGACATTTCAGATTGCAGTGGCAGTGTCGTTTGGAAACTGTGCAGTGGATCTTGAACGGGTTTCAAAATGACAACGCTCTCACACAAAGCTGGTGATATATTACAAAGCAACGGCTCATTAACAACGGCAATAGAGCAACTGTGAAAAAACAAAACGGTTTGGGCAGCCCACTTGCCTCCAGTGTTTTATGAGGTTTTCCCATAGAGCGACAAGGACAGACAGGAAATAGAGGCGAGAGAGAAGACTGACAGCATGAGGCGGATCTGAACCCATGAGGACGACGCACTCGGACGACCCCAGAGGCCAGTGGCGGGACGTCCCGGAGCCAGACCCTTTTAAAGTGGCCTATTAGCCCGTATAGCCTGCCAGCATTTTCTCTCACTTTAGATATCCATATCTTCATGCTACCAAGCTGCTGGCCTGCTACAGTGGTTCTCAAAGTGGGGTCCGGGGGCTTCCAGGAGATCTTCCGCAAAAAGGGGCATAACTATTTTCACAATAATTCCATCCATAAGTAACACTGACAGAATGTATAACTTTTTGGGAATGGGTTTCACACACTATGGGTCCCCCATCTTGTCAGATGGGGGACCCTAGCTGGGACAAAATCAAATGGGGGTTCCGTGGTCTATTTTGTTTCAATATAGGGGTCATTGACGTGGAAAAAGTATGAAAACCACTGACTTAGAACATGAGTTTTGATCAGATAATTGATTCAAATACTTTTTTATTATTATAGTATAGTTGTTTTAGTCAACGTGTAGTACCAGGTGGGTGGTGGTTGTCTTTTACTACAATTCTGTTTTTGGAAAAGCAAGTTCTCATTCAGAGAATAATATTTTGGCTTTCAGACAACATTCCAGATTCAAGATCCAGTTTAATAGCCATAGTGAGTAATCCTATTACAAAGGACTTAGTGCAGTGTGCAGCGCAGTGTGCAGCGCAGTGTGCAGCGCAGTGTGCAGCGCAGCGATCACAACAATAGCAGAAGATGGAGCAAACATAAGACAATCTCAAATTATAAATTATAAAGTGCAAAGTAAAAGTGACATAATGGTGGTGGTGGGGGGGGGGGGTACTCCGTGGGATAATGTTGATGTAAAATGTCCAGTAAAAGTCCTTGAAGTGATATATAATTCTTTGATTGGATTAATTTGGCCTGGTTCTACATATCATTACATGTAACAAACTCCACCCATGTGACCCCTCACACAGCGCAAAAGAAACGGCGCAAAACGAGAAAATGTATTTGCAATGGTATTTGAGCCAGGCCTGGTTTTGATCCTCGCGATGCTACAATAAGTCGAGATCCCTCGCAGCGAAACTTTGATATGACTGAAGTGTGGTGCAGTGCACGCCATCATCCTTCTTCTCTTTTAGTCTGGGAAAGAACGACACATCAAACTCCATCGTCGCCAAATTTGTCACAGTAACGTTGCCGGCAGCGAAAAACAACATTTTGCAGCTGCATTTTAATTATTTATTTATTTTCTTTTAAATTCCCCAGCAATTTGTGGTGTTTTCTGTTTTATTCTGGGAATGTAGTGTGTGTGTGTGTGTGTGTGTGTGTGTGTGTGTGTGTGTGTGTGTGTGTGTGTGTGTGTGTGTGTGTGTGTGTGTGTGTGTGTGTGTGTGTGTGTGTGTGTGTGTGTGTGTGTGTGGGGGGGGGGGGTGTCAAAGAGCAAAGATGCAATGATATGCTTGCTGACAAGCGCTTTGATTTATCTTGTGTTTGACTTGATGACTTGTAGAAATTGTCACTTTTTTCCCAACTTCTTTAAAAAAAAGAATTACATGGTTTTTGATGTGGCACCAATGCAGCAATCAGTCAAAATTGCAGATCTTAATCAGGAAATCGCTCGAGGCTCGCTGGGCTGGGCGGAGGACGAGCCGCGATCCATCGTCAATGTTGTGTTTTCTCCCAGCCCCTGCTTCTGTTTTTTGCAGAGGTCTGATTCGTGACATGCAGGGTGTCTGTTTCTGATGAGGCAGACATTTCACCACACCACAAGTCTTGGAGGGGGGGGGGGGGTGGGGGGGATGAGCTGGGGGGCCGGAGCACGCCTTCTATCTGCGGTGGGCTTTCCCACACAGGAAGCTCAGAAATTAATTTCCTTCGGCCTCCAAACCCTCCCCCCCGGGGGCAACAAAGCCCTTAAACGGAGCCGCGGGAGGGGGAAGCCAACCTGACACCCAGATGTTATTCCATTTGTCACCACTGAGCTGATATGATCATCTAGTGAGCTGTGACAGAGCAGGAACCTGCCAGCGCTGCATCGGACCGGAGGCCGCCATTTTGTCGCAGTGCCGCGGCGATACATCTCTGTTGACGCCTTTCTGATCAGCGCGTCAGCGGGGGAGCCTCTCCGGAGTAAGTGATTTGTATAGCAGCTCCTCATGCTGCTTACTACGGCATCTCCGACCGCTGTAATCAAAAGCAGTCTGGCTGGGACTCGCTACACCGTCTTGATAGCGGCCATCTTGTGCCATCTCCCCGCTGTTTCCACATTTGGATCAAATAGAGCGAGAGAGAGAGAGAGAGAGAGACAGAGAGAGAGAGAGAGGGTAGATCGTCTCCTGCCTTCACCTACACTCGATCAGCAAATCCAGATGGGTTTCACACTTGACTCTTTCAGCTTGTTGCTATTTCCACAAAAAGATCAATCCAAACTGCAGCGACGGCTCTGGATACCAAGCCGACTCTGCATTTGTGCATTGCAGCAGATCCTCGCGAAAAAGAAAGAAAAGAAAAGGAAATATGCATTCATTGCAAAGTTGGTTTTTCAGTTATACCCTACGTCAGAAATAAAAAGGGATTCTTTAATTTGACAAAGAAAAGATAAGAAAAAATACAGTATTTTGCGGTTTTTGTCCAAGAAATAATTAAGGTTCCAGTTTTCAGTCATAATTTGTCTGCAATCTCATTTTGTTCACAAAAATAGTGAGAAAGTCGTATCGTGAACTCAATATCGCGAATCGTGAGTTGAGCGTATCGTTCCCTACCATATTATGAGCAATGAGCATTATACGATTCTATCTGACTTTCATTTTTATTTTATCAACATATTCATGGTCTTTGAATGTTTTTTTTTCCTCCTTTGTGCTTGTGTGGTGTTATAAAAAAAAACCTGTTGCTGGTTAAATATTTGAAAAAAATACCAGATAGTTCCATCTCACAATACATTTAAGAGACTTGTAAATATAAGCACATAGTTTCCCTATTTCACGATCATCTCAGTGAACATGCAGTCCAGACGCAGTCAGTGATAAAAGCACTGGGACTGTGAGCTACACTGTCATGTGTTTTTGCCATTTTCCTTTAAAGGCCAATAAAGGCCTATGATCATCAAAAGCTGACACTGTTTTCTCTCATATTCTTTGCATATGAAATTCATATTAAAGCACAAATCAGAGACTCGCTTTACCTCACTGCCCCCTCATTAATTATATATAACGAAGGCAGTAAATCACACAGGCTGCGGTTGCGGTTGAATGCGGTACATTACAGTTAAAACTTCACCTAGGAAACCCACATTACACTGCGTAGCAGCCAAGAGCCAATGAGAGACTTACTTTAGTCACCACAAAGTTATGCTATTGACTGGATATGATCAAGGCAGTAAATCAGAATGTGGGCAAAATAATTGTATTGCCATTCAAGTTTTTTACCTCAGTAGCATGGCTGCTTGAGCGCACTACAAATCAAGTTGAATTGACTCATTAAGTGCCTTCAATGAAACCGTTTCATTAGAAAGTGCTTTACAGAGTCATAAAATAAATTATTAAATAGTAAAACAAGGGCGTATGTCCCAGACCTTTCATCTCTACACACTAAGCCACAAACCTAATAATATTCAATCAGGCTGGACGCATTTAAAAAAGGAAGGCAACACACACCGCACATCATTGCAGAACACACACACACACACACACACACACACACACACACACACACACACACACACACACACACACGAAAAGTTTTTTTTTTAAACTGAGAGAAAGAATAATTACTTTAATGCAAATCCATGCATTACCTACATAAATTCAGTTTCGTAAGGTTTTCATGATCTGTGTCATGAAATGTACTCAGCACATGACGAATGGTCTATACACTTCCCTTCCCAGCACAGGACTCAGAAGCGGCCTGAGTGAGTGGATGTCATAGACTTTTCTGTCCAAAGTGTTTTACAGTCCCAAGAGTGGACACACCTCTAGCATGGGCGGCACCGGGGCGACGTGACGAGGTCTAAAGGTCGAGAGAAATCTGTGGTAATCTTCCTGTAAAACTCCTCCATGGTGCATGAATCAAAGCTTTTAATATTAAAACCTAAAGTGTTTTGGCTGCAATAGCCGTCCTCAGCATTACAGGATTGTACGCTTTAAGTCGGCAATATTTTATATACTACTAATAATAATACATGCGTCTGATTGGTCTGTGGGTCCTGAGGTGGCCATTTTCGATAGGAGGACGTTTTCACATGACGCAAGCAGTTGAATGTTTAACTCTTTTTTTTAAGGCTCTCGTGTCCTGTCATCACCACCATGATAGTCAAGATCAGTGGTTCTCTAAGTGGGGTCCTTGAGGGGGTTCCAGGGGGTACCCAGCAAAGAGGAAAACCATTTATTTTCACAAATCCCATCCATAAGTAACACAATGACAGACTATTTTGGTCATGGGTTTCATACTTTCTGTAATAAAACATCTCAAAGCAAAAATCTGATCAGATGGGGGACCCTGGGTCTAATTTGTGTCAGTTTAGGGGTCCTTGACATGAAAAGGTTTGAGAACCACTCAAGTAAGATAGCCAACTAAATCATTCATATTAGACATTGTTTCAATGCTAAAATACCTGTCAATACAATAACATGTGGACGGTCGTTCCATATTTCAAGAACATCTGTTTTTATGTAAATTTATGCAGCAACGTGTCGAAGTCAAATCTGATCATATAGGAGCAACCTGTGGTGTCAGTATGATGTTTCTATAGTTCTTGAGTTATTGTGTTTACAGACAGACAGAGAGACAGATGGAACGAGAGACAGACAGACAGACAGACATACATACAGACAGACAGACAGACAGACAGGCAGACAGACAGACAGAGAGACAGACAGACAGACAGACAGACAGACAGACAGACAGACAGACAGACAGACAGACAGACAGGCAGACAGACAGACAGTCAGGCAGGTCAGACAGACTCACGTGTCCCTGGTCGTCCAGCTCGTTGTTGGTGAGTTTGAGCTTGTCGAAGCTGACCACCTGTCTCATCCAGGTGTCTCCTGAGGCCAGGGAGTCTGGGTGGATGTAGACCCGCGGGGGCACCGGGGAGTCTGCGTTCCCTGCCACCATCCACTTGGAGCTGTGGTACACGTACCTGCACACACGCATACAGCAGGATGTCTTAGAGAAATCTAACCATTGACAACAAATATTGTGCAACGCTTTATTTGGATCACCCAGTGTTGATGGTCAGCTAACAGGTGACAATGAGTAGATGTTCAACAATGTGTCACTTGACTATTTGCTGCAACTCTACACACCCACCTGAAACCTGAAACCCTGCAGTCTTTTAGTAGCACATTATGGCAGTGGGTATAGTAAGTTGAGCATTGGCTTATCTGAGTTGTGCAACTGCTACAAAAAACAAAATGTTTCCACCCAATTAGGAGGCCTACTACTACTACTTCTTCGTCTTTCTTCTTTTCTCCATCTCCAAGAAAAACTGTTTGGAAAAATTAACTTTTGCTCTCTTTTCACCCATACGGAGATACAAGCAATGGTCTGGAAACTAGTTGGCTGGTTGAAACAGTTTTGGTTTTAAATGTGAAATGCTTCGTTTTAACAAAAACATCTGTCTTCCATATTAATGCAGGATAAATGCATGAAGGTGTATTTCACTGTACTGTGCATTTACCAATAAAACAAATGCATTTTAACTCACTGTGAGAGCTAACTTTATTTAAATGCTAATACAAATTGGAAAATGGCAATGTAAATCCACAACAGCAGTTTTATTTTATTTTTCTCTTCATTTTCCACTTGCACAATAATTGTTTATTTTGGGTCAAGAGGAAAACGTGAATGCAGTAATCGTGATTTGGATTTGAATTCTCATGTACAGTTCTGCAGATTTTGTTTGTTTCAACCCTGGAAGGACACTGCAGCCTCCAGATAGCACTCACTTAGTGTGCATTACTTTGGGGGGATGCATGGACAGTTATTATTACACGGCTTTGTTGAATATTCTATTGTGATTGTTTAATCGCAAAATTCTACGGTCTATTATTACTGTAAAACAGACGAATGTGCAGAAAGAAGTCCGGTAGATTGAACAGTTAATTTAGCTTATTCGGGACACCTGGTGGTAGAAAAAAACTTTACGGTAGCTTTCTTTAGTAGGTACGTAGCTGTGTAATAAGCGTAAGGTGAGCGAGTATGGTTAGGGTTAGGCTCCACTTCGCATCGGGGTCCTGATCACCCTGTCTTTTTCGCGATAAAGACTGGCTCGCTGTACGTTTAAGCAATATATCACGAGAGCAAGTGTGTTGTGGTGAATATATCCCGCTGATAAGCTGTTATCCCACTCGGCCTGCGGCCTCGTGGGATAACAGCTTATCAGCGGGATATATTCCACACCACACGCTGCTCGAGTGCTATATTGCTTTTATAAAACGGTTTCCAAGTATAATAATATAATAATAATACTATAAGTCCGACTGGCATCGTATTCTGATAGAGTCAGTTGAAACACTACTGTAAGGCGGGACCTCTAGCAAGAAGATAGACGTGCGGGTGATTTGATTGGATCGTTCTGGAGACTGAAGTCGACATTGGCCAATCCTGGCGCTTGCTGAGAGCTTTTTGCAAAGCTCGACACCAGAGCCGTATGCCGACACCAAGTAACGTTACGTCTTATTTAGAAATGCGGGGTTAAGAGTGAGGGCGCGCGAGAGAGGGGTTAAGACATTAGCCCACGTCTATTCTTGTACAAAACATCATTTTCTGCGAAGTATTAGTAAAGTTATAAGCGAAGATCGATTCACAAGGATCTGAAAGCTGTCTCCGCCATTTTGTTTTTGAGGTAACCAAAGCCTAAGAGAGTTGCGCCATCATGCGTCTGGCTGCAAGCGAGTAGCTTTTTGTTTTGACACTACTGTAAGGCGGGACCTCTAGCAAGAAGATAGACATGCAGGTGATTTGATTGGATCGTTCTGGAGACTGAAGTTGACATTGGCCAATCCTGGCGCTTGCTGAGAAGCTGAGAGCTTTCTGGAAAGCCCAACACGGAGCTCGAGCGCAGAGCTGCCTTTTAGTAACAGAGTTGCCATGGCAACCAATAACCCATGGCCATGGGTTATTGAACTCGGTTACTGGAATTATACAATGGCTGTGAACCCATCAGATTGCTTGATTTGAGAGAGCCGTTTTATAATTAAGCAATATAGCATGAGAGCCAGTGTGTTGTGAAGAATATATCCCCCTGATCAGCTGTTATCCCACGAGGCCGCAGTCCGAGTGGGATAACAGCTGATCAGGGGGATATATTCCACAACACACGCAGCTCGAGTGCTATATTGCTTTTATAAAACGGTTTCCAAGTATGATAATATAATAATAATAATAATACTATAAGTCCGACTCCGACTGGCATGTCATTCTGATAGAGTCAGTTGAAACACTACTGTAAGGCGGGACCGCAAGAACATGCGGGTGATTTGATTGGATCGTTCTGGAGACTCTGAAGTTGACATTGGCCAATCCTGGCGCTTGCTGAGTAGCTGAGAGCTTTTCTGGAAAACCCCGACACAGGCAGCTCGAGCGGCGCAGCATTGCATTCTCAGCGCTTGCTGAGAAGCTGAATGCTTTCTGCAAAGCCAGACACCAACTAACGTTACGGGGTTAAATGCGGGGGTTAAATGCGGGGTTAACAGCCTTTCTTTTGCAAAGAAGACATTAGCCCGCATCTATTCTTGTACAAAAACATCATTTTCTGCGAAGTATTAGTAAAGTTATAAGCGAAGATCGATTCACAAGGATCTGACAGCTGTCTCCGCCATTTTTTTTTTTTCTACGTTGTCATTTGAGGTAAGCCTTATTATTTACTCTCTAAAGCTGGGCTCAGACTACAGGATTCTGACAATCCTAGGCGATTTTGAAATCTGGCTGTGACACGCACTACAGGAGAATCTTCCCAGATTATCTTCCCTAGAATCTCAAACATGCACACACTACAAGATTTGTAAATGTGGCGCACCACGCACTACAGGATATTATTAAGATTGTCGGCAGGATAATCACATTGATGCCCGGCCATTACTCCGAACCTGTTTTCGTTTTTTGGGGTTCCAGCAGTGACCAAAGCGCTCCGCCCCCACCTCACCCTCTCTCTCTTTTTCCTCATTTTCATGCCGTCTCGCCAAACAAATGAATCTCACGGTAGTTAGCATGCGTGTAAAACAACGCAACTCTATTGTCTGTACAAGTGAGAAACACAAAACACATGCGCTACCAAAAATATATTCCCCTGCTGCATGTCATGAGATCGGCAAAAAGTTTGGATAGACTGGATTGCTTCCCGCAGCAGCAAAGCCTTTTTTCCCCCACACTGCCTGATAAGACAGGTAGGAGATTTACAGCCTCTGACTGGCAGGGGCTCAAAACTACGATATAACAACTTTTTTATTCATTGGTCATTCATTGTGATATAAATTAGTGACATTTTTCCCCCAAAATACTCATGGTTCTGTGCTGTTGGTATTTGGTAGCCTATCTGATACCTGCAGTGCAGCGCATCAAATGAGCCGCGTCAATTAACGATAATGATGGGAGTCTCCCGCAGCAGCAGAATGATGTATTCGCGCAGATTTTTCAGTCCTAAATATCAAAACATGTTTGATATGATCGGGACGGCCCCGATGAGGCTTTGAGCAGATCGGGAGGGTTAAGATTGGATCTGCAAACAGCTCACACTACAAGATAATCGGTGCCGAAAGTCGGGCCCGACCAAGCTTGGCAAGCTGCCAGGCCAGATTTCTCCTCCGATTCTCGGGAGGGGTGAATCGGGCATAAATCGGCCCGAAAATCCTGTAGTGTGAGCCAGCCTTTAGTAAGAGAGTTGCCATGGCAACCAATAACCCATGGCCATGGGTTATTGAACTCGGTTACTGGAATTATACAATGGCTGTGAACCAATCAGATTGCTTGATTTGAGAGAGCCGTTTTATAATATCCCTTATACCATGGTCTGGGTGAATACTCCTTTCTGATTGGCCGGCAGGTGTGCGTTAAAACCATATAATGCACACGTAGTCCAGCTCAAGTCTAATCACATGTTGTAAATTCATGATCCGCTACCCAATCGGCACAGCTGTTTAGTCAAAGAGCACAGCTAACGTCATCATATCATTCAACTCGCTACCTCAGCTTCTATGAGCTGAGCGGACTAGCTTCCCTGCACCATACCGGCTCGTATCCAAGGTTCGTCCTATTTACTGGAACAGCAAACAAAGTTGACATTGCATGAGATGCTGATGGGATGGGAACACTTGTTCCAGGTATTAGTCGTTTCCCCAAGTGTTGCTAGGTAAACTTAGGCTTGTTATGGCTTGTGGAAAGACTTAAGGTTTTGATTGCTAAACTTGCACCAAACATTTGCGAATGCTTTTATTTTATATTGTTGTCAAATAACCATGGTATAAGCGGGATAATCAACTCCTAGGTTTGTGTTATATGATTTTAATGCACTTCGCGGAGGCAACCACATGGTTATTTGCCAACATGTCATGCATTAAAATCATATAATGCACACCTAGTGGTGGATTATCCCTTACTTTAGCCTACTTATAAAGCATACGGAGCAACTGGGCTTCTCCCCGCCGTCTTGCTGCATAACTACATCAAAAAGCTGAGCCGCGTTGCAACAACGAACACCAGCCTTTAAAACTCAGCTGTTGTTTCTTCATTGTGCTTGAAATTTCTAACAGCAACATAAAATATCCCATATGCAGTCCCACACTCAGCTGCATAGTTTCAATTAAGCTCGGCTCATAATATTTAATGATGTTGTGTGTGAGTTTGGGCACAATAAGGGGCGTCCCACCCATTAAACAGCAGAGAGAGAGAGTGGGGGGGAGAGAGAGAGAGAGAGAGAGAGAAGGGGAGAGAGCAAGAAAGAGTAAGAGAGAAGCTAAAGAGAGATAGAGGGAAAAAACAAGTGAGACAATGGCAATGGACAGAAGGAGAATGAAGAGCGGATGAGAGAAGAAAGTCCTAGAAAAAGGCAGAAAGAGAGAGTGAGATAGAGCGTGAGTAGGAGAGAGAGAGAGGCCGAGGCACAGCTGTTTGCCTTTAGTTCTGGCCATGTGCTGGGCTCAAAGTGCTTCAGCTGCAGCGCCTCTGCCAAAGTCATCAGTCAGCCTGAAACACGGACACTACCACCATTTGGTCCTTTTGTTATTGCCTCTGAAGGGCTGCACCACCCTCCTCTGACTCTCACACACACACACACACACACACACACACACACACACACACACACACACACACACACACATTCACATGTATAAATATATAGCTAGCACACAAATATGCTGAGCTGCTCTCTGCAACCAACACATCAGGCGTGGACAATGCCTGCTAACGTTCTAGGTCAAAAGTATGGGGGGATTTCTGGTGACAGCCTTGCCTCTGGCGGCCATGCTGGAGGTCTAGCTATTGGGGAACAATAGCTTTGGAACTGATTGTGTTTCTAAATCAGTGGTCTTCAACAGGGGCTCTGTGACCCCCAGGGGGTCCACAGAGGTACTGCAGGGGTCCGAACATTTTTGGCAAAGTTTGTGGACATTTTGTTCAATGCATTTTAGACAAATTAATAGGCAATAATAAGCTACTTTTGACGAAAATGAGTTACAAAGTGAATCTGATGAAGAAATATGTGAAACACGTTCACTCCGCAGAAACTGTCCGTCTCAACAGAATTGAATAGCCAACATAGCTTGTGAGCTGCTAATCATAGCATCTGAGGGCCTATACCACGAAGCAAGATTAGTTGCTTAGCGAGGTAACTTCAGGTTTAACCCTGGGTTTGCCGTTTCCATAGCAACTTATGCTTCACAGTTAACCTGGTCGAGATACGTCTCCAAAACGCACCGTGTGTGCAACGGAGATGCTGAACTTCGGTGGCGAAATCAAGCAAACTGAATAACTTATGCATTGAGACAATCTGCAATTTTTTTCCAGCCCTATCCTTTCTGTGATTATTATGTGCAGCAGTGTGTGTTGTCTTTGGTTTTTATTACATCTTTGAATTCTTCATATTTCCTTAAGATTATGTTTGTTCTTCCAGCGTGAAGTATTCAATTTAATTTACTCCCAAGCATGTTTGACCCTGCCGATTGCAGCTGAACGCTGCGTGGAGAAATATCACTAAATCACCTGCGTAAAAAGGT